>NC_134312.1:13394394-13702293 GCF_964195595.1 Calonectris borealis
TCTTTAATTGTCCTTAATAACATAAATGTTTATCCATTTCTCAAAAATTAAACAGATAAGTGGGCAAGCCTACTTATGAGGCAAGAGCAACAGTTTCTTTCAAGGATTTTCTTCTTCTGACCATTAGATTAGCTAAAATAAGAGAGAAAACCCCCTCCGTCAAGAGTTCTTGTTTTCTAACATAAGACAGTGGATAATGAACAATTACCATGGGTTTAACCCTGCTGCTTCCCATGAGGTAGCGAAACCGGTGCAGGTTCTTTGGGAGAGAAGCAAACTGTGCTGCAGGGCAGAGGCTGCCCTGCTGCCTGTGCAGAGCTGAATCCCATCAGGACTGGTGGGATGCACGCGGGTGCAAAGACCACACAGGGCCAGAAATTTATTGCAAGTGGGAGATGCAAATTCCTGTGTCCATGCGCAGAAGTGTTTCTACTGTGGCGATTTCCACATGATGTGTGTCTGTATTTCCTTGGTCCTTCTGCCCTGCTAAATATTCCGTCTCTTTCATTCCCGGAGAATTTCCCAGGTTATCTCAGGTTTGCCTAGTGACATGAAAGAGAGGCTTTGGCTTGTTAGTATAACCTCGACTTGCAGAAAACCTAACAATATCTGTACCAAAGTCGTATGATCTGCATCACAATTTGAGCCCTTTGTTGAGAGCTTCTCCTCATGAAGGACAAGTGTGATTACACAGAACAGCACAGTCATCAATATAGCCACAGCAAAATTTCCAGTCTTTTAAAGATTTTTTTAATGTTTTCTGTTGGAACAAAAATAAATAATCCTCTTGTTGTTAACGGTAAAAGAAAGATCCCGAAAGGAGATGGCAAAACTTTCGTAAGAATAATAGTTAAAGAGAACAGAGCAGAAACATGAGCAGGGCTGAATATAAATCCCATCATTCAAGGGTAGTTGGAGCTGTGAAATGGTGTTAACTGTTGTCTGGTTGCAGTGAATTACTTTTGCTACAGCAAAGAAGGTGCTGTTGCCTGTCATTTTTAGGTCAAAACGGCCTCCAGACTCCAGATTTTGTCGTGTGAACAGACAGGATTGAGAATTGATTAAGAATTTTTTCAAGATTACCGGGACTTTGATACTAATACAATAGTCTTCATTACTTTCACTGGCTATTTCAATGCATTTTTCCGCTCGCTGTCGTAACTAACTGTGGATGAGGATGCTGGTGGTTGATTGCTATGAATAGCTGGTGTCTCGGTTCACTTTATTAAATTATTTCAGAACCTTGGTAACATCTGAACGGCAGAAGTCTGACCTGCAAATCGAACAGTGGGCAGAGTTTAGCTCAGAAAAACTATCTGACACCAATTGCTTTTAACAGCCCTGTTCTGAAGGGACATGAGAATGACCTTGATGCTTGTAGGATTGCAGTTGCTCAGGAGATCCTCATTTTTTTGAGGTAAGCAGATATTGTCATACTTATCATAAGGGCGCAGGATACTGGAAATAATGCCAATAATGATTAAGTGTTGTGAACTTCAGACTCTTTAGGACAATGTAAAATTGACAGGCCTGACACAACCCATACTTACCCCGTTTACAGTTGTGGTCCTAAAACAACTGAGTGGCATTAATTACCTTTATTAAAGGAAGACAAGGAAATGCAAATATTCTCAGGAGAACCTTAGACTAACATCTAAATGAGTTTTAATTTTATAAAATTCTTGTCATGCTAAGCACCCACCGGTGAGTTACATGTTCATATCACAGGGTTTTTTGTGTTTTAAAGGAGCAGCCAGCTCATAATCTTAAAACCATATTATACAATCCCCATTCTCTTTTAGACTTGGTACAGACATCCAGACACATCTTCTGCAAACTCAGAAGTTATAAACACAAATATTGTCCCTCCTTTAGGCTGTATGGTACAAATTGCAGGAGCATTTGTTCCTATGTTAACTTGCAGGAGATACCATTGTCTTCCATCACTTTTAGGAAATCAAAAGGAATCCTGTTTGTTACTGTCTCAAACAATTTCAAAAAAAAGGGGAAAGGAAGTTAATAATAGAATTTAAAAAAAGAGAAAAATGGAGGCAATAGAACTGGCAAAAGAGAAGAGATGGACAAATAAAGGACGAGAGAAGTAAGGTGTGGACGGAAATGAGCAATTTCAGGGCCAGTCCAAGCAAGATTTGCCCAGCCATTGTGCCAATCGTAGCAACATATCTTCCTCCCCTCACTGTCACACTGATGCTTTCTCTCACTCGTTTCCACCCATCTTTTGTACTCTCCTTGTCCCTTTGCCCTTTCTCATCATCTACTCTTTTTAAAACAGTAGAAGGAAAAAAAAGAGATGATAGAGAAAAAAGAGGCAGTTCCAAAGCAACAGCACCTTCACTCCTTCCACTTAAATTCCTTTACTGTTAAACAGCATGGATTTTCCTGCAGCACCAGCTGCATTGTGTAATTAGGACTGCAACTGCAAAGTGGAAAACTAATACATTTTTATCATTTCACTGTGTACTAAAAGGCTGGCAGAGGCTGCCTCTGCCACAGGTGTCGCAAGTGCTCGGAGCCAACCGTTTTACAAACATGGCAGTTGCACAACTGACTTTGTTAGTGGAGCAGAGAAAAATATGCACCTAAAACGCATGTAGCATTCAATTCTCCACATTTGTAAGACTTTTTATAAAAGATTGGAGGCTTATTTTTTCCCATGACACAGAAATAATCTTTTTCTGTGAGAGCAGACCAGTGAACCAGATGTGAACCAAGCCTGTGAAATGCAAGCACCTAATTACATATCAAAGAAGAAAACAGACACTCATTTGAATCCACAAATCCTAACTGCAGCTTGGCACAAAAGACAAACTTAGGAATTGAGCACACATATTCTGTAGGCATATAACGTTTTCCTCAAAATAATTAAGTTCACCAAGGAAAAACATAACTAGCTATTGATTAGTGCACACAGTGAATATATCTTAAATTACAAACTTGTTTTAGCCTGTTCTGCTGCATCTGAAAGTTATGGATGATAATCCCAATGTTACATTTTACAGCAGTACATAGCAAGCATTACAGTTACAATGTCAGGAGTCCCTATCGAGAGAGACATAAAATCAAGTCCCTTCCAGCTCTGCTTGACTTTAAGATAATAATTATAATGTCTACACCTGTCCAGTAAAGAAGTCCCAATAAAATTCTCATCCTCTGAGTTCTGCCTGCAGATGGCTAGTAGAGTTTATTAAGTTTTATGAAGACTGCAAATGAATGAAAAGAAATATAACCAGCCATTAAAAGTTGTTCTGTTCTGTGCTTATTTTCTCTTCCCTGGTTATATTACAACCGTGCGTAGTTACAGACAATGACAACAAAATCAATCTTAAAAAACACGTTGCCACAACCTAATTTCTCCTTTTCTCCTGCTTGCAATTTCTGCAGTTTATTTGTCTGATATCTTCAGACTCCTTTCTACTGATTTAGGGACAGCTTTGGCTGAACAGTAGTTTTTATATTTTCTTTTAGGCCATCATACATCTATTTTTTGAAGTAACTGAGGCTCTAATCAGTAAGGTCATGCTGCTGCCCTTCTTACTGAGCCTTCTGAACAGGGTGTGCTGAAGTTGAGGTGACCCAGCCTAAGCACTCAGTCTGAATTGTTCTCATGGGCCAGAAGGAGAAATACTCAAAAAATTTCAATCAAATATCGCTAGGTCAGTCTGTAAAAGGCATGCCTTTGTATGCCTATATCTGATTACTTCTAAGCTGGCTTACAGAGGAATTAGAAAGGTATAAAATAGAGTCAGGCAAAGCTGGGCTGAAATGAGGTACTGCAGTGAGAGAGAGATCTGTTCAATCTTCATGCTTGGTGTTCCTGTAAGGTCTATTCTGTACTAACTTCGTGGTAGACTATACATCTTTTGGGATAAGTTGTAGGGGAAGCAGTTTGGAGGGTCTCTTTTTTTTGAAGAACTTGTAGTGACCATGATATTTAAGGAGCTGAAGAGACTGGAGAACAGTAGAGCAGAAATTAAAAGACTAACAGAAAAAGAGGAGTTGAAATTGAAGATTTGTTTATTATGCCACTGAGTTGGTACAGCTTCAATTTGGAGACCTACCTTCAACCATTAAGTACAAACACAATTAAAACTAATTAATTTAATTTAAATAATTAATTAATATAATACCTGTGCAGGAATCAAAACTGTACCAGATGGTACAAAGCAAGGGCATACAGTGAGGAAAAGGTTACTTTCTGTTGGAATAACTCAAGTAGATCGATTGCTGATTCCAAAATTACGTATAGCAGTATTGTGAAAGTCAGATACCTCATTTCTCTGGGTGGATACCTACGATAAAGGCAGCCATATGACTGAGTGACCTGAAAGTCCCAACTTATGCAAATAGGCCATTGCTGCACATGAATGAAAAAAGTGAGCAGGCACTCTCTTCTTCCATTAACTGTTGTAGATATGCTTTTTTGGAGGTAGCCACAGCAGTCTTTTGGTTGTCTTTATAATCTCATTCCCCCCAGAACTTCTGGGAATGGGAAAGACTCGGATTTAGATACAGCAGCAGAGGTGCTCCTGCCCCACAGAATCCAGGGGGGCTGCATCACCGATGGGGCTGGAAGGAAGGAGTCTCAAGAAGGAGGCAGGGGGAGGAACAAATTCTTTTGCTAAAAAACTACTAGGTTTAGGGAGAATTAGGAATAGACTGCAGCTTGTCTTTGAAGGAGATTTGGGGTTTCTTGGGAGAAGTAAAAAGCTCTTTTCTTTGGGAAAAGAACCTGAAGGGTTTTGGAAATGCTTAACAATAAACAAGACACATGAAGAACCACAGCCTGCTCTTTGTTTTTCTCCATCCCTCTGTCCCATCTCCATCCTATCCTTCTAACACAGTACCCTCTTAGTCCCCTGTCTAGTGTTTGGGTTACTACTCTATTCACCCTTAGGAAGATTTTACCCGGAAAAGAAAGAGATGAGGGGAAAAGGGAGTGGAAAATACATGTGTTGCCACTTTTCATGACATTGCAGAGCACAAAATTAAAACATAATGACTACAAACATGAAAGTACTACTTTGCCTTCCTTTTTTTTCCTTCTTTCTATAACGTGTTAGTTACATGCTAACATTACCAAACATTAAAACATGAAGAAAACATGGGTAGATCTTAACTGTCTTATTATTATCCCATACTGTTAAAACTCCTGAAGGAAAAATGACTTAGAAACCTGATTATTTTGTCATTGTCACAAATCGGTGTATTAATTGGACACTACATTTGCAAAGTGCCCTTACGAATGCAAACAAAATGTGTCTGGTAGATTAACAAAGGACCACACACCTGTTCCTCATGTACAGTTCCTTTTTGATGCTGTCACAGAACCATACTGAGAGTTTTGGCAGATGGCATTACAATTCAAATAAAGAAAAATAAGCTTCTGAATTCATACATATTTCCTCGTCATTCAAATGCCAAGGGATTTTTTAACATAATGTTTAAAGTATGGAGTGACTCAATTTGAGTGTCCTCATAAATATAACTAATGCATAATGATGAATAAGCTATGACATGAAGTTTCAGAAGGCAGTTACATGCAACTAAAGCAGATTTTCCTCTATTGTGCAACAAAGCAAAAAGTAATAAAAGATGGGACTTTTAAAGTTCTCACCCTAGACAAGTCAATGAAGCCACTGAGGAGACAAAACCAGATTCTGATCTAATTTCACTAGTATAAATCAAGAATTGCTGCCTCAGCAGCTGCAGTGTTAACCTGAAGTTTCCACGATGCAACGTAATCTCGCTCATCAATTGTATTCCTTTATCTATTTCATCAAATACTATTTAAACAACTAATGTATCTGCATCACATATATCCAACTACTGTTCAGAACTGTGAAAACATATTATTAAAAAGCATGGTAGTCATAGAAACAGATCATGCAGGAAGTACCTTGAGGAGGATTCTTCTATCTGATTGCGTACAATTTCATTGGCCACTTGGAAATAAAATATAGAAATATAAGATGTCTTGTACTTGATCCAGAGCACTAGCGTATTTAATCAGCTCTGAGATTTCCATCCAAGGCCAGTATCTGATGCTTCTGAGGCAGTTGCAGCTCACCACAAATAAGTAATGTACCTATGCAATTTTACAGTCTGGGCAGAATAGCTTTTTATTTGTGGACCACCCACAGATAATCAGTTCATTGTAAGCATACAAAGTAGTTTTTGGCTTTTGGTTTTTTTTCATTATCACTATAGATGTTACATTTTCTCATCTCTTTTTATAATATGTCTATCCATTTGCCTCACTGGCCTGTCACATAAAATGAAGTAATTGCCATTTGGTGTAATAACAAGACAGAAAAATAAAAAAAAACAGAAAGCATTATGCTGTGTGCTTTATTTTGAAACATTGACTTGAGACTCTCAAGGACCAGTGAGACAAACGAATTCATGAAACAAATGTTTTCTAATGTTGATTGAAATTTTAATTAAACTTTAGTTTTGTTATTTTAAAAATCAGGCAGAAACAAGGTAAAATAACCTGTTTGACCAGGAAAGACAGTTAGGGGAGATGAAGAAAAAAGGTTGTCCTCTGTGTGGAGGAACAGCATGGATGTACAGAGCTCTCCTGTGGCATGGACAGCTGGCTGGTGGAGAGTCCGTGGGTCAAGATCAGAAGAGAGGCTGGTAGGGGAGACTTGGTGGTGGGTTGTTGTTATAGACCCCCTGATCAGGGTAAGGAAGTGGATGGAGCCCTTTTTAAACAACTCAAGGAAGTCTCTAATCACAAATTCTGGTTTTCATGGAGGACTTTAACCTCCCTGACCTCTTCTAGATGGGCAGCAAGGCAGAGAGAAGCAGGCAACAAGATTTCTGGTGGTTTTCAGGGATAACTTCTCGATGTAAGCACCAGATGGCCCACCATGAAGTGTGATGCACAGCTGCACCTGCTATGAACTAACAGCAAGACCTAGTGGGAGGTGTGATAATCGATGGCAGCTTTGGCTGTAGTGACCATGAAACAGTGAAGTTCAAGATGCTGTGGCAGAGGAGCTCTGTCAGGTGACAGGCCTGACAATGTCCCTGACAAAATCATGAAGCGAGTTCTCTGAGAACACATTTCTGGGTGCCCAAAGAAGAGGGTGGTGCCTGGGAACAGCCAGTGTGGATTTACCCAGTGCAAATCATGCCTGACCAACGTGATTGCTATGCTAAAATGACTGGATTTGTGGATGAGGCAAAAGCGGTGGATGTCATTTACCTTGGCTTTTGAAAGATTTTTTGCACTGCCTCCCACAATATTTGTGTATCGCACTTAAGACATCAAAAATCTGGATGGATGGAGAACTGCACAGGTAAATAACTGGTTGGGTGGTGGGGATCAGAGAGCAGTGGTTAATGGGCCATACTAAACCTGAATACCTATGCAAGAGGAGTATCGCAGGGGTTTATAACAGAGTCTCTCCTGTTTTGACATCTTTATGTGCAGTCTGAAGGAGGCAACAAAGTCAACTTTGCAGGTGACCCCAGGGGGACCAGTCAACATGGTCAAGGGCAGAGCTGCCATTGAGGGACCTAGCCAGGCTGGAGGAATGGGCCAGCAGAAACCTTGCAAAATTCAACAAGGACAAACGCAAAGTCCTCCACCTGGGCAGGAAGAAAATCTTGCAACAGTGCAGGTTGGGAACTGACTCGTTAAATTGCGTCTGTAATACTGCATCCAGTTTTGGGACCCCCCAATACAAGATAAACTGGATTTATACACAGGACCAAGTTCAGCAGAGGGCCACCAAGATGATCAGGGGTAGAAGCGCTTGCCCTGTGAGGAGAGGCTGAGGGGAACCCTGTTTCGCCTTTAGTACAGTTTGGCACTGAAAAAAGCATTAAAATGTGTCATTTGGTTTGTTACAGAATAATAGGTTTTTTTCTTTGTTGTACCAGAGGTTCAAGAGGTGAAGGCTAGCTAAAGTATGTTGAAGCCTATATATGAATTTGAAATACTAGTAACAGAATACCTAGCTGCCTCCCATGAGGTCTAGCCTGCGCTATTAGTAGCTACATACTTTTATGGGGCTTTTTAGGTCAGTAGCCAAACTGCAGGTTTTAGGTTATATAATAACAGTAAAGTCAGTAACTCCATAAATTCACAAGGTGTGTTGTTAAACATTTAACAGCAAAGGAAATAATATAAATAAATGAAGAGACTGAAAAGCAAATAGAAGAAGAAAAGCCTAACTTAATGAGATCAGGCAGTTATTAGGTAGAAAACACTGGTTTGTGACAAGGCTGAATTGATACAGTCAGTAATGAGGTACAAGCGCTGAAAGATTTGAACATCCAAAAGATCAAAAAGAATGTTTCTCTTCAGTCTGTTTTCTTCAAAGTCTGAAGAATATAGCATAAAAAAAGCTGTGTTAATAAAATCAGTTTCAAAGGCAAAATCTTCCACATTGGAGCTGTACGTGGCATGCAGCAAATCTGCTGAACTTCAGGAATACAAATTGATAATGCGGCACAGAGTTGATGTACTTGGGGCTCCTTTTCTGCTGGTAAAACGAGTGTGCCTGTGACCGCCTCTCTTATGTGCATGTCTGAACTTCGAACCAGCCGGCAATGCCGTCGCCGCTCCTCGGCACGCGTGTGAGTGACCGCTGGGGCACGTGCTGAGCTCCTCCGGCAGGTTCGCGTTCTGCACTGAGGTTCATCCCGAAGTGACTTCACTCCTAGCAGTGCCCACATTAGCTAGTTTCAAGCTAGGAGCTGTGAGGACAAGGGTGTCAGTGACTCTGTTTAGAAGTACCCTTTGTTATATTAAAAGTGAGATAATGTGTAATTAATACAGAATTCAGAAAATTATTCCAAACTATTCTTAGAAAGTAGGGAACATAACTCTTTAATTATTCCATGGAAACCTGATGCATTTATATCCAGTCTCCTTGGCAAGAACTTGTAGCTAAAAAATGAGATTTTTCAGTGTTTCCTAGTGGTCTCCATTTCCCCAGCAAAACACAAGTCACTTTAGTGGAAATTGTGGGAACAACAAGGAGCTGGTTTAAGCTTCTCTCTCCCCAAACATTCTGTAATATAAACCAAGTACCAAGCACAAATAACACAGGAGTAAGGACAGAGAACAAGACAAAAGGGTAATATGATTTGATTTTTAAAAAATCAAGTTTTAATAATAAATGTTTTTCAGGTAATATTTCTGCTTTCCTTAAATCTATTATTTCTAAATACAATGAAAACAGGATTTTGTAATTTGTTTGGAATCTTTTAATAGAAACTCAATAGAAACTCTTTCTCTTGAAAAGGTCCATGGAGACTACTCAGACCAGCTACAGTTATTGCCCAGTAAACTATTGAGAATTGAGTTCTTTATTAAGGCTTTATTAAGGAAACCATCTCAGGCACTACCTGCAATAACCTGACTAAATTCTCAATATTTAAGGCATTTTTTCCCCTAATTTCTTTTAAATTGCATTTTTTCATTTTTATTTGAATTAATAGCTAACAAGCCCTTTATGAACTCTTTTTTGATGGTTAAAACTCAGTAATGCAGTTGCTACTTTTTCACTGTATTAATGCAAATCTTGATTAGACATTACACAGTTCTGCATGTCAGAGGGATCAAGTACACCTAATGTGAAAAATATCCCTACTCTTGGCAATATTTCACTTGGTAACAATGCTGGGAGAAAATATTGTTGAATTGATAGTAATATTTAGTAATCTACGTTCTGCACAATTAAGGATGTTGCATGTCACAATAAGCTGCACAGAAGGAGAAAGATGCATTTATCAGATGTGAATGTTACTTAGACATTTGTTTCCATTGTGCAAGAAGAAATTATGCATAATGTCATTTTATTCATGAGAATAAATTGCACATGAATGGTTTGTGATTACAGACAGAACATAAACAGCCATGACTTTGTGAAATTTGCTGCTATGAGAATGGCAGTTGGAGAACATGAGTTTAATTAAAATTGAGTTTACATGGGTCTTTTCCAACCTAAATGATTCTATGATTCTATGGCTTGGCTTGGAGTCGGTACATTCCGTAAGTTTTCCAGGTCTTCCATGACCAGGAAGAGTGAATTTGTTTTTGCTATGGAGGTGGGGTTGTCCATTCTGCCTTTGCTGTTATTTTCACTGAGACAGTGAACAATTCAACTTCTGATTTTTTTATCTAATTTATTTTCTCCTGCAGCTTTTGATTTGTGCACTAGCATAGAGAAGTCCATGTTAGTAATTGCATTTTCCAGCTTAGGCCATGACATTTGAAACATGGCTAAGTGGAGGAACCTGTTAAGGCAGTATAAAGGATTTTACCATAGCATATACCTGTTGATTTTTTTGTTGTTTTTTGGAGCTCCCAGATGTTATGCAGATAGGTGACCTACCAGACGATATGTGGATAATAGGTTAAATAATGACTTTCAGTGAGTAATGTTATCCTCTCTTTTCTTATGGAAACCTGTAACAGAAGGTTTCAGGAGCAGCAGCGCAACTACTATATCTCCTTCATGTATGGGCTGGGCAATGTGGGCACGTGCTAAGGAGGGCATTCAAACCCGACACCTCCAGCCCTCTGCTCCTGAGGGAGCAGCACAGCGCGCCACGAGCAGCACCCGCTCCTTGGTAATCTGTGCCCTGTGCCTTAGGGTATTGCAGGCAACGTCTGCTGTGTAAGCTATGCAGTGAGGACCACTGGTTTAGACTGGCAGATAAATATTTGCAAAGATGATTATATCTTTTAAAGAAACTGGAACAGTGTGCAACTGCATTGGACTGCGGAGGTCCATGGTATTTTGTAACTTTTGCCGCAGCTCATTTCATACCCTCTGCAGTAGGTTACTGACTTGAAAAGGCAAAACTAAATTTGAAACAGGGAGAAAGAAAAGAGAAGAAAGAAAGCAAGAGAGAAAAAAAAACACAGGCTGTTGAGTGGAAAGATACAATATTTTTCTGAAAAGTCTCATACATAGGTTAGAAAAGGATTCCTGACCTGTGCCTGGGTGTTAACAAGGCAGGTGAACCAAACTCATGTTGACTTCCACAGCTTCCACATCCTTACTGACAATTTTCAACAACAACAGGCATTACATTTTCTTTTTCTCTCTCATACTATATTCTTTTGTACTATACAAATATTTTGATTGCAGCCGAATCAAAAAATATGCTCTCGTCTTTCTTTCCAGCCTGTCAGTGGGGTAGTGACACAATGCTGGCTGTTGTTCTGAAACCTTGAGAGGTTTTTATGACTCTCTTTAACACAGTTAGTACTCCATAAACTTCAAAAAAATTAATCTTTGGGTTTGGTAATATGCTTTTTCATCTTGGCACATTGAGATCCAAAATGTACTCCTTCCTCCATCCCCAGAGAAGATTAAGTGGCACCATCAAAAATCATTCTGAAACACAACAGCTTTCAGAAGGCAGAATAAGAGCATCTGGACCATTAGCATAAGCAAGCTGTGATGAGAAGGCACTACTATTGATTATGAAAGTGACCTGCTTGAATTTACATTAGTCTTTCCTTTCTTTTTTCCTTCTTTCCTTCTTTCTTTGAAAATACAAGGGTCTTTGTTACCATTGGCCATTTGACTTTTAGAAATGCAGCTCCTTCTGCACTTAAAAGCTTGCCCAGATGCATGCTGAGCAAAGTGTCTTAGTATCAGCTGTGCCTTTTTGATCTTTTTTTTTTTTTTATTTGGATGACTGTTGCGGTGTTAGCTATATGCTGCTTCTCTGGTAAGGAATAAAGCATGAAATGTGAAAACTGGAGCATATATATGTACTATACAGCTTATCCAGCACCTTTCCATCCACTTGTGGTATCAGCATTGCCAAATGCTGCACAATTACTGATTTTTAAATGGTGATTTTACAAATGTACCTGAACAGACCTTCCACTGGATGATAGGAGGAGATCTGTGGGAATGTGATGTCAGATATTGAAGACTGAAGATAAAAGATAGATTTTTTTTTTCCTTCTATACAGAGAAATCCTCCTGGAGTCAATAGAATTGAAAGACATGAATGCTAGAAGTGTTGAGCTTATGAAAATGAAGACTTCATGTATAGCATAGTAACCATGAAACCATTGGTTGCAGAAATTATACATGAACTAGCATGCTAGTGCTACCAAAAGAGTATCAGAGAATGCTGTAATTTATAGCTCCCTTCCCAGTTCAAATCATGGTGGCCAACAGTAATCTCCTTTACAAGTGTTTTATAACCATTCTCTTTTATAAATGTTTACTGTTCACTCTCATCCCTAATGATCATCACTGGGCACAGTGAAATGAAAAAGAGAAACTGTAATGCTCTCACCCCTAATTTGGCAAATGGTTAGCTTCTTATTTTATGAAGCACTAAAGTATTTCTGTCCTGTAATCTTTCATTTCAGTAGTGAAAAATGGAATAGATGCCACCATTTGATTTAATGAAAAATAATCACAGTGCTCCTGAAAGCAAATGTAGCAGAAGATTCTTCTAACAGAAGCTCTGTAGTAAACTACACTCCACTAACCTTATCTGCCATACAGGGGGCGGGGAGCAGGGGGCTTGGGGTTTGTGCTCTAGCAATTCCATTTTACTGGTCAACACAGAATTTTAATTAAACATAGCTTACAGGCTGAATCTCAAATGGAAAAATGAAATTAGAGCATAGCCTTACATGGATTTTATATCTGTTATGGTACATGAAGGTAATTTTTTATCTCCTTTCTTCTGAATGCATGACTATTTTATGATGTTAGATAATCAGTGGTTCAATCCATGCATTTAAAAGTGGGTTCTCCATAATATGTCCAATTCATTAAATTTTTACAGACTTTTACACTAGAAAATGGGATTTGCCATTTGCCCTCTCAATAGTTGTGCTAGTTCATAAATACAGTTATGCATCATTACTTTAGGAAAAAATAGGCCAATAGGTTAATAGCAAATCCTCAAATTATTTCAGATTTTCATAAAGATGTAAAATAAAATATGTCCTATGCATCTATACACTTTAAAGTGTATATATTTACAGAAAGGTACCTACTTTTAAATTTGGGCAAAACATCTACTTTCTGTTTTTAATTTCATAGTTAGAAAATACTCCACCTGCTAATATACTTTGGGAAAGGGACCTATGCACACTTTTTTGTGTGTGTGTGTGTGTGTGTATGCATGTTTATATGTATTTTTAAGTATGTACAGATTTTACCAGTACCTGCCTCACTTTTTTCTAAGGAAGTGTAATTTTAGATGGCCAGATATGAAAGCAACATGAAGTTAGTTAGGTGAAGAAAACCTTGCAAGGTTACATGAAAATAAAATGTACTTACTGTATTTAAACTAATACTTTATATTTATTCTATGTCATAGGGTTATGTAAAAGCACCACTTTTTCATAGCAAATTATTAAGAGGAGCCTTATTTATCATGCATGCATTGGGAATGTATTTTACTATAGGGGCAGTACAGGATTTGTGCATCAACTGCTTTCTTTTTGAATATTTATGTATTACATCCCAGTCTTGTCTCATGGTATACAGGACACTGAGGTAACCATTGTAGGGCCAATCTTCTACAGATATTGCTGAAGTTATGGGCATGTCTGGAAAGAGCAACACCAGGGCTTTTTAATGCTTAGTGACTTGATGATGAGCCAGAGATGTGCCCTTGCACAAAGCCAGCCAACAGCTTCCTGGGCTGCGGCTGGCAGAGCATTGCCAGCAGATCAAGGGAGATGATCCTTCCGCTCTGCTCAGCACTGGTGAGATACAAATGGAGTTCTGGATCCAGTTCTGGGGTCCCCAATACAAGAGAGACATGGACATACAGGAGAGAGTCCAGTGAAGGACCACTAAGACAATTAAGAGACTAGAACACCTCTCCTATAAGGAAAGGCTGAGAGAGCTGGGACTGTTTGGCCTGGAGAAGAGAAGATTCAGGCGGATCTTATCAATCTAAATAAAATACCCGAAGGGAGGGTGCAAGGAAGACAGAACCAGGCTCTTTTCAGTGGTGCCCAGTGACAGGACAAGGGTGCAAACTGAAATACAGGAAATTCTGCTTAAACATAAGAAAAAACTTCTTCAGTCTGTGGGTGATCAAACACTTGAAGAAGTTGCCCAGGGAGGTTGTGGAGTCTCCATCCTTGAAGATATTCAAAAGCCAACTGGAGATGGTACTGAGCAACTTGGTCCAGGTAACCCTGCTTTGAGCAGAGGGGTTGGGCTAGACAATCTCCAGAGGTCTCTTCCAACCTCAACCATTCAGTGATTCCGTGACCTGCTTAAATACCTTATCCTGCATTTATTCCTATGAAGTGACAATAACAAAATAACCTTGACAAAAGCAGTTTAGAGTGTGGACTTGTGAAGATTTCAAAGCTAACAATATTGTAAGAATAATAAGAAAAATTATCAACATTAAGGAAGTCCTTGAGCTTTTCATTACAAAAAAAAGTAACGTGGAGTTCTTCATCTGCCAGTCTCTGGCAGAAGGTTGTATCCTTCATTGCAGTATCGGAATAAGCTGAGCAGGAACATCCTCTGAGGGCAATGTGAGATGAAGACCACAGCTGTTGAAGCAGGTTCACTCAAGAAAGGATCGGCTATTACAGAGGCATTTAAATGAGAAGTAACAAGCAGAGATTAAGCCATTTTTTAAAATTGTTTTTTAACTCTTTAAGCTCCCTATTGCCAGTCAAGCTTTACTTTCCTATTTGCCTTTTAGAGCACATCAATAATTGTCTATTCACATTGTCACTGAAAAAAAAAGAAGCTCAAATCATCCAGGAGTACTTCTTTATGGCCAGTTTAATGACTGTGTTCAGTATAAACTACATCAGTTCTGCTCTGTCCAGTTCCGTACTCATTGTCTCCGAAAAGTTACTTTAAAAGAGCAACTGAGTTTAAAAAGGAAAAAAAATCTGAGATAAGGAATTCCAGAATCAAATTTCCTTATAGAATCTCAGTACCACTCGCTGTATATTGTGCCATAGTCTTTAACTGAACAGAAATCGATACCTGTGCATGATGGGAATGCCCATCCTTTTGTGAGTCTCGTCCATCAAAGTCATCACATCTGGCCCTGAGATTTTTACTCTGTTCGTGTCAACTGAGATACTTGTCACATCTGACTGGTGCCTTTTAAACACAAGATGAAGTTCTGTTGGCAGTATAATAATTTTTTAAACATTCAGTGTGAGTGATAACAAAATATGTATGGATGTAAATGAATATATATGTGACAGTTTATTGTACATGAACACAGATTGATTTTTGAGATCATTAAGTTAATGTATTTAACATTTTAATTGTTAATACTGGAATGTTTTAGGGATCTCTATTTCTGCAAAATGTAATTAGTTTTATGTCCAGAAGATGCTATAATATCTTATTTTGGTTTGCCCTTCCATTTATTACTATGTACTCCAATGTCCCTGATATATAACTGAGCTTTGGAACAGGATGCCTTTGGTGGCTGTGGAACTGCCTTCACAGTGAGACAAATAGTACAAACTTCTCAGGAACATTTAGGTATACTTACTGTACTTACACGGCAGGAGGCAAACTCTTTTCATTCCTTCTAGACCAACTTTTCCAGGATTCCTAGCAAAGGAAAAAGCCCAAAAAGCAAAGTATTTTTTTTGTGTGTACCTATTTGGGAAAACAGAATGCCCTCACTTCCTCCGGCAGTGATGTCATACAAGATGTGCTACAGTTGTTGGCTGGCACAGCTGTTGGAACAATAAAGTAGTTCAACTCAAATGTGTTGTTCTAGAGACTGAGATCTGTGTTTGCATGCCAATTTTCAAGTTACTACTACTTGTGGCTGCCATGGGGTGTGTTCAAGATTTGGCATTTGCTTTGGTCACTGTATCTAATTTCACTATCAAGTTATTTCCCTCAACAGCCAGCAAAGATCCACAATTTCATTATTAGAAATCTTAGCATTCTGTACTGCATTTACTGAAAGAGACAACTCTTTGTTTTTCAGAGCTTCCATATGGCTGGGAGAAAATTGATGATCCCATTTATGGCACTTATTATGTTGAGTAAGTTCCCAAGTTCAATACTAAGTTGCTGTTAATATGTCATAACCTAATACTAGTATCCTCTGCAGTACTTAGCCTGGCGAAGCATGGGTACAATTGCTTGTCATGTTAAACTGAGGGTATACCAGGAATTCTCAGTCATGAATGCAGCTAATGTGTCCAAATGTATTCAATGTGTCTCAGATCAGTGACTCAGGCATTCAGTCCTTCTCTTTCTCCAGGGTGTCATTTCATGGTGTCATTCCAGCTAATACTTGTACAAAGATCATACTCGTTAAAGAAATATTTTATTTTCTACGTAAGACTTGAATATCCAGTGAGGTAGAGATCTTGTTAATCAATGAATAGAGCAAAGCGTAATCATTTTAGCTCAGTTAAGATCCTTTTCTGGGTAGTCCTTCCTTGCTGCAAATCAGATGTTTACACTGTTTGTACCAGAAGGCAGGTTATTTATACGCTGCATAGAAAATTTTAGGGATGTTGTGTTTTATTTTGTACTTAAAAATGCAACTGAAAATAAGAGAATATAAATTTTTATTTTCACAGCACAATCCTTGCTTTCATTTTTTTCAGATTTTATTTTAGTCATGAAACAAGAAAAAAAGATTCTTACTCCTCTGTGCAAAGGGCAACAGAAAGCTTTTGTTTGAAGTACTAGGTAGAACCTGTTCTGGCCCATTCCTACATCAAATAAGTAAATCAGAGAGATGATTTTCTCTGCTTTTTAGCTTAACACAGTGAGTGAGAATTATGCAAAGTGAATCTAGATCCAAAACTGTGATACCCATTCAGAGCGGTCAGTTCTCACTCTGCTCTCTACACAAGGTATATAGCAGAGGGGGCAGAAAGCCACTCCCCGTCACTGTGCAGACAGCGCTTGAAAGGTTGGGAAAGACCTATCCATTAGTTCATTTTATTAAACAAGAGAGATCTTTAGAGAAGATGGTGCCTGACCTAAAATCTCAATTTCAAATCCTGCCACTTAAGCAGTACATATATTCTAGTTGTTAAATACAGAATAGAAAATTTTAGTTTGTGTCACATTATTCCCTTGGTCTCTCGAATCCATACCAACACACTGACTGCAGGATCACTTTGGACAGATACTGGGGCTGCAGCTTTTCCAGACCTCAGGATATGCTACTATTAACATGCACAGGGTAGAGCTAGATAGAGAGCTCAAAAAAAGATCTGATTTCTGGAGGGTTAGAAGATTAAGATTCCCTTTTATTTACTGCTATAGCAGCAGCAGCTTGTGGATGCCCATGCACCTTCCCTAGCCCTCCTACAAAGCAAACAAACAAATGAAAACTGCTGGGCTACTGCCCTGCTGACTCCTCCTGTCCCATTCTCCAAGTGCAGTAGCACCTGCTCTGCTTCTTTGTCCCCGGCTTGTTCCTTGCCCTCAGGTGAAAAAGCCCGCAGCCTCATTTTCTTTGCTGCTCAGCTCAAATCAGCTTAGTCAGTCCAGATTCAAGCAAAAAGATGAGTAAATTTTCGAAGTCCCTACGTAATGCCATTAAATTACACTCTCTCTTTATGCCTGAGATCTTCTTGATGTTCCAGGTAACTAGGGGCTGGAGTTCACATATCTCTTTGTACTGAACCCCCCCCGAAGATTTCTGCACATGCAATTATGCAGCTGCAGGGTGTGAGTAAGAGTCTCCTGCCCCAGTGGTTTTTCGCGTATTTTGGTAGGTAACAGGTGTTGCGCGATTTCCGTGCGTTAATCTCTTACTGAGACCCTGCTTTGTTGTTAGCGCAGCCCAAGGCATTCTGGCACCAGTGAGGCTCACACTTCACTGCAGAGCCAGAAAAAGAACCAGTATTTATCTCCATTTCATGTCCATCCGCAGGTAAACAGACACAAGGCACCAGGCCCAGATGTTATTATGCAATTACATACTTTAAGGCTGTTAGCACCAAATTTATTATTCCTACCACAGATAAGATTTGTGGAAAGATTTATCAAACCTACTTCAGGCTCAGAGATTTTTAGAAGTGGAATGGATGTTCACAGGATGACATTAAAACTGCAGCCGCACTAAGTTCATAAGGAGTTTTATAGTCAGTAAAATGTAGCTGTACTTTAATTTGCTGCCGGAGCTCAATAAGTTTGAAACAAAGATTACTTTCCATTTTTCATGCTAAAAAGTGGCAGTCACACCTTTTTTATTACCAGTATTCAACAGATGAGTTCATTTTTAACTAGATAAATCAGATTACAATAAACTCTCTTAATTGTGTCATAAAAGTGGGTAAATTATGAACTTTCACACATTCAAGTCCAGTCCAACTTTACATGCAGGTCTTTAAAACTGTCAGTGAAAGAAGGGCTTGTACTCTGCTCGCTGAAATATTTGAATCGCTTGGGAAGTTTGTAAGGATGAGCAATGAGGCAGACAGACTCAGGTTCACCTTACAAAGTCCAGCCATGCTCAGCTCCAATACTCTGAGACCAGAGGAAAAGCTAAAAAAGAAACAAAGAAAAACCTCAAAGGTCTTACTAGCAAAGTTAATAAAGACTAATCACAACATATTTGCAAATTCTGTTAAAAAATTAGGTCCCCGGTATAACTTCCTCTCTTAATCATGCGTGAATGTAGGTGTGAGACATTATTAAAATTTTCATTTGCCTTGTTATGCAGCTCCAGGCTTCATTTGTAGGGTGTAGACATTTGGCATAAATGAGAAGTGTTTGCTATACGTAGGTTAACTTTCATGCAATTTTCTTTTAATTTATAAACTAAGAACTAGCAGCACTTAGCTGTGCAGGGCTATGGAGAGAATGTGGTTATTAGAGTGTGCTGGGTCTTTCAGCATTCTAATTGCCAAAAGATTATTTCCCTCTTTAAGGATGATTAACTACAACACAGAGCTCAATTTCCAGACATGGTCTCCTTAATAGAACAGCTAAATTAGCCATACAGGTATTTATCCTGGAAAAATATACCTCCTTGACTTACAATTTCTGACAACAATCTGTTACTACTCAAACAGAAAAACTTATTTCAGGTCTTTTTATTATTATAAAGTATTAGTAACTGAAAAATGTGAATGTAAAGAGGAGCTAGACACTACAAGTTATGCATCAGAATGTCCATCTTTTAGGCATCCTGATCCTCAGAATTACTTTGGTGGCTTATAGGCAACAATTTCGAAAGCTAGAGTCACAAAATACCAAAAAAACCCATACATTAAAGTAGCTAAGAAAAGGAGATAGGTTAAACTCCTTCTGCTGATGCACATGCTTAGATCTGCTACCATTTTGGCAGGGCTCAGTATCTTGGCCATCAACTAAAATCTGCATACTAGGCACTACTGCCCATAAATCTCCTGAGAATGTGTTTCAGTTGTCTTAAGCACATCTAATGTGAAACTCCATTACAAAAACAACTTAGCCTGGCCACATTCAGTGATGCGATGGCAGAATGGTGCTTATGGCTTATAGGCTGGCGGTGACAGTTACTGCTCATAACACAAGAGAGTGTTTCAGCTTCACATCTAAATGCAGCCCAAAACCAAATCCCACCTCTGAGGGGTGGTCCCCAGTTAGCATACGGTGAGCTAGCAGAAGACAGCAGCACCGACTACCCTTCTTCTCTGCAGAGGGAAATACAGGGTTCCTAGGACTAGAAAGCAAACAAAAGGCAGCATGATTCTTCTGTACAGCCACAATGGCACTAGGAGAAATTAGTTGGATTCTCATCTGTGGATTAGGCTTTTATATTTAATATGCATTGTATAAAATAAAGGAAGAAAAGCGAACGTAGAAATGCTCACTGAATTAGATACTATGAGCAATGAGCAGTACATTTTTGGATTACATCCAAAATCTATTTTAACCGCAAAAGCACTTATTTGTAACCATCTCTAAAACTCGCATTTGGCCTGTCTTATTAAGGCCTAGGTTAGTACCATCTGTTTTGTATGCAGTTGAAGTAGCTAGATGAAAGGCTAGAAGGTCCTTTCAAGGCAACTACTTAGCTTAATAACTTCTTTCTCAGTTTAAACTCATCAGTAGCGATTTTTCTGATTTAGCCATGAAGCTGTATAGCACTTAAAATTGCATGAAAGTGGAGTCAAAGAGCTTTGACTCCTCTTGGACACAATATTTAATGCAGTTGTTTGAATTTGTTGGAATTCTCACATTGTACTTTCGAGACTGCACACTACCATAAAACAGTCAAAATATGGGAATAAATTGGAGCTAAGAATTATTAAGGTTGCATCAACAACTTGAGGTGCTTTGAGTACCTCTGCTCTTCTTCCTGTCTGATCTGCCAGGACAAAAAAGTCATTTTCAAGATAGCCATTACTGAAGACATTTCTGTGTAAAGGGACTAAACCACAACTTAAACTCTACCTAGAAACTGTAGAGGGGCAGTGGATAACAGATTCTAGCTGTGATGCCAGTGCCACAGGAACTGATGTTCCTTGAGCTATGGATACATCCTATATTAGCTAAAATCCCATCTTTTTTTATGTCACAGAACCCATATAAGTTGTAACTTAGGCCTGCAAGAGGCCTCCTGCAGCACTGAGACATGCCCTGCAATTACAGCATGACGCTAAGCATAGCCCAAAGTCCTAAATGCAGATCTGCAGTGTGATCTTGGATCTCCATTACATCTGTGTAATATGGCACAAAAGCCATGGGAAACCCATGCTCTTCTGGAAAGGCCGCTGAAGACCAGGGCAGGATACTTAGAGCCTCTAAAATAAGACATTATCCCTGTTTTGAAGCAATTAATTCAGTTCACTGTGTGGCCACCCTGTTTTTAACCTTATCAAATGCTAACGTAAAACAAGCTAGATGTTTTACCCCATATCTGCTATTGGAAACTGTTTCGTAATTCCACACTTGTAAGAAGCCTACAGTTTTCAAGTCTGAAATCCTGACATCTTTAATACATTCTAGTATTTACTTCCAAATGTATTCATAGAATGCAATTATATATCAGAATTAATTCTGCTTGGATAAAAAGCTAAAACTTCTTTGGTCTTCTATTACAGAAGACTCTCTCTTTCACTGGTCTTCCCGTAAAACCTTTTCTATGGATTCTTTTTATTTGGTCATGGGTGATCAGAACTTTATGTAGTATTTCACGTGATGTTTCATCACTGCCTTGTGTAATGGCAAAAGTAGTATTTCCTTTACAGTCTTGAAATACATCACATGATAGGTGGTAGCATGAAAATTACCTTTTTCATGCTTATGTTAGTAGTTCATAATTACCCTATTTAATGCATGTAAGTCTTGTCTTTCTCCATTTTTAACTGGTGAAGTTTGTCTCCCTTCCATAAGGTAATGACTAAGGTGCCGAAGGCCCTGACAGTTACGGCATGGTCTAACTAGAAAGCAAAAGTCTAGGAAAGGAAAGCCTACAATCTTAAACAGCCTGTCTGAAGGAGGAAAGAAACAAAAGGGACTTTCTCTGCAGCATAGATTAAAATTTACAAGAAAACTATTAATCAAAATTTTAGAGTATGAGAGTAAGTTAGCAGCCACTTGAATGAGTTATAGCCATGTTAACAAAGTAGCAACTCCAGGATTTATCACATTTACTTCCTCTCATTAAATCAAATACTCTTTTACATGGCTGGAAATCTTTTCATTGCATTAGCTCTGGCCACTAAATCCTGATTTTCCAAGTGTATGGCACTCCCATAGGACTTGCTGCCTTTCCTCCACCTCACTTCTTAATGGCAATTCCACTTACTTTCTTTGAAGCAGTGGTAGGATCTGAATCCCAAGGGACCTGAAAAGTGCTTAATGCGGCATAAAAGGTCATTTCAACATAAATTGAAAGTATTCAACCCTTTGTAGGATCTCAGAGTTTCAGAAGTTCCCAGGTCACCTCTCCAAGTGCTTAAAGCCCCTGATTGGGATTGGACTTTCAGAAGAACTCAGTACACAGTAGCTCAGTGAGAACAAATAAGGAGTGACATGTTTGAAAGTCTGCCCTTCTGTGCATATGTATTTATTTCCCCAGAACGTTTGCAGCACAAGCCCTTTTTCTCACTGATGATCCTATCTCCTATCTTGCGTAGCTATTCAATGCAGCCTGCTAAATTGTTTTGCCTTCTTCAGAAAACATGTGAAACATATCACAGGACAGGATTGTAGGATTACTCATTGATTGATAAAATGTATGCTTTAAAGTAAAGAATTAAAATCAAGGATATGATGAGAGTATGTAGTTAAGATAGTAGTTCTAAACACAATACAGAAAATTAGTGGTGTAATGACAGAGATGTACTTACTGATCTGTTGTAGGAAATGTAAAATGTCAAGAAAAAATGTGTACATTAACTTTTCTTGTATTTCATATATTTATCTATATAAATCTGTAGTTCTAATCTACCATCTAATTTAGTTTCTGCAACATCCGATTTTTCTGTACAGCTGAGCAGATACATACCATAGAATTAAAAAGAAATCATCTTCAGTTTATTTCCTATGTTAGATTTATTTCTAAGCTGTGATCATAAAAGCACTCTGTGTTCTAGGCTTTACCTTTTCTGTAAGTGATTAAGTGATTTCACTTACAGCTAATCAATAATAATGCACAAAACTGGTTCAGGTCCTTTGAATCATGCACAGAACAACGCTTGTACTAAAGACATGAAAAACTGTCATTGTAGCATGCTTCAGCAGTACTGCTATTTAATACGAAGTCCCATAGATCAAAATCATTTGTCTGTAGCAGAGTTCAGCATATTGAAATGATAGGACACTTCTCAGTGCTGTTCATTATGCAGTGCGCTAGACTGTGCATTTCTCATCCCCAACAAAATTGTGTGGAGTATAAGGGACATGCCCAGGCCCATTGGGGTTTCATAACGGTTTCGCTCCACACACCCCTAAGTCACATACAGCATCCTACTGTGAAAATGACATTTTCCCCAACTGAACCCAGTTTTTAATCAAAACCAAATTTTTTCCAGCCACATAAATAGAAGAACACAATTTGAAAACCCTGTCCTAGAAGCAAAAAGGAAGCTACAGCAGCATAACATGCCCAACGCAGAACTTGGAACAAAGCCTATGCAGGCCCAAGGTTTCCGAGGTACAGTACCATGTCAGCTATCTCAGTTAAGATGAAAAATCCTGCTCTCCTGTTTATGTGACAATGATTTTGTCATAGTCTGATTAAAAGAATAGTGTTGCCAATTCTCATAATGTTATCACCTATCTCCCAGCATTTTTCTGCCCTAAATGTCCGAGCTCCCAGGGGCGATGGACTCATGAGCCACCCAAAACACTCCAACCTTCAGAGGCGCAGAGAAAAGGCAGAAAAGTTGACCCTAGTGTTTCCTAAAGGCTGAGAAACAGAAAACACAATAACAGCCCCAAAGTAATTTTCAAAATAAAATAATAAATTTTATTCTTGGGAATGTACGACTGTCTCTTAAGCACCCGAGGTTGGCAACACTGAAATAATTAATTGTACTTTCTCTAAATTACTGTTAATTGATGTTTGGTATGTTTCTAAGCTAGCTCATCTAGCAAGCATCAGTTAAGTTAAAAGCCTCAAGCACTGTGTTATAGGAGTTTACAAGAATACAACCTCTTGGTAAGGTAAAAATTAATGTGCTTAAAATGAGCTGTGTAAGCAGCAAACAGTATTGGTAGAGACAAATAAACTTTAACGTAAGGTTATAGCCAGAGAATGAGGCTTGTTCTCCTTTGTAACAGTAGAAAGCTTCTCATCAACCTTACCTAGACCCAAACTCGCCCACCCGCGCCCCGCTCCCACGAGGTCCCGCAGCGTGAATGACCTGTCCCAGTGCCGGCGCGACCCCGCCGGGACGCGCAGGCTGCACGGTATGTCCTCCGCTGCCGGCCAGCCCAGCCCCGCTGCTGCGGGCGTAGCGAGAGCAGTTGAAGTCACAACCTTTGCACCTTCCTCCCACCCTTCCTCACCAAGCGCGGCACGGGAGAGGGGCACGGGGAGCCCCCGCCGCCCACACCGCACACCGAGGCACGCGGAGAGGGGACGCGAGGGGTGCACAGCAGTTACGTGTGTCACTTGTTGGATGCCAAGACCCCTCGTGTTTGGAAAGAAAAGCTCACCTAATATTTAGCCCTGCTTGTTAACAAATGGAATAAGATATTCAGGGGATATTTTCCTTATTGCGGGTGGGAGGGAAATTATGGAGAATGTATTACTTTGTAGACAAAGCTGAATTTATAGGTTAGGAAAGAGGTTTTAAAATTATCTCACAGATCACTTTTATTGTTGTAATTATTTTAGCTACACAATATCCACTTCTAAATGTATTTCTAATATGAAAGAACATTTATAACTCCCCACTTATGGCTGATCTGACACAGATAAGAAGTATGTTTTAAGCTTTATATTAATATAAGAACTCACAAATATTTTTTTCCTGGAATGCCTGCACTCTTTATTTCCTTGATTTTCATACATCATCACCTGCTGTCAGCCAATATTGTTGTCTGCTGTCCCCGCTGTGTTGTGACTAGGTCAGAACTTTTGTCTTTCTTGTTTGTGTTGACTGATGTAGAAAAACCACTCTTCACCCGTGATGCATCACAGCTGAAGGGGACTTTCCTCAGCACAACTCTTAAGAAAAGCAACATGGGTTTTGGATTTACCATCATTGGTGGAGATGAGCCCGACGAGTTTCTCCAGGTGAAGAGTGTAATTCCTGATGGGCCTGCAGCACAAGATGGGAAAATGGAAACAGGTAATTAAGTTGGTTCCTCTGTTCTTTTATATGAGTAGAGAGAGACATAGATTTCTGAGTCTCAATCTCTCTATGAATGCATACATTTTTCCACACACATTTTCTGTGTTGATGTGTAATAAGTTTGCTCTATAAGATAAACTTCTCAGATAAAGCTTTCCTGTAATTTTTCTTTCTAATAATGCCAAGTAGCTTATTTTTTCCCATTTTACAATATTTTAAGGGAGAAAAGATGTCTGCGTTCTCCTACATAAAAATGGGATGTGATGTTCTTTGGTTTAGAGACTGTTTACTCAAGGGGAGTCTGTGCATGGAAAGAAAAAGAGATAGGCAGAGGCAGCATAGACTACTAAGTGCAAATGTATTTCTTTAGAAAGGATGGTTTTGCAAAATAATCAAAGTCGAGCATGATCCAACATTGTTCTCATTAGAACCACCAAGACAAGAGTTTTCAGCGTGGCATATGGACACATAGGCATCTGTGGCCTACTAATAAGGAATCTGTGAAAACTAACTAAATAAAAGAAGTTTCCTCTGAAGAGATTTAAAGATCTGGAAATATTTTCATGTCCACAGATCGATAAAGATTGCAAACCTCTGTCTTAAAGGATTGGAGGGTCACATCAGGTCTATATATGGATGACACTTTTTTGGAGGAAGATGAACTCAGTTTCCAAACCAGCTATCATCTCCTGTAGGAGAAGACAATCAGAGAATAATAGAATAATTTCAGCTGGCAGGGACCTCCAGTCACCAACCTCCTGCTCAAAGCAGGGCTAACTTCGTGGTTGGATCAGGTTGCTCAGGGCTTCATCCATGGGACTTTAGAAAATTTTATAGGACAGAGATCCCACAGCCTCTGTGGGCTCCTGTCCCAATACTTAACCACTCTCATGGTGAAGATTTTTGTTCTTCAGATCCAGTTGGGATTTCCACTGGTGCAACTGATTACCAATGTCTGTAGTCCTGTGTTCAGGCAGCCCTGTCGCTGTGCACCGTCTCTCCCCAGCAGACCTTGTTCCTCAGATACTTGTCAGGCTGCACATTGGTACTGGGACATGTGCGTAATTTTTCCTTCGATTTCTCACCAAGGCTTTATAGAAGAAATGCTGGTTTGGGATTTATGTTGTCTCTGCAGAAAACCAAGTTCATGGTGGCCAGAGTCACTGTGAAGATAAGAGAAATTCCTAGCCTCTGACAGATCACTGTGGATGGATCGCAGCAGCAGAGCAGGATCCTTTTAGTGTGTTACAGTACAGGAGGCAGACACACAGGCACCAATAATGTGGGTGGAATAGTCCCAAGTGATTCTTCTGGAAATTTCCTTTCATCCTTCTTTTGCTGTAGCAAAGAAATTATCTGGACTATCGTATGTTGGAATAAATCATCCTGAACTCTAGTTTATTCTGTAGGACTCTCCAAGACTTTGCAAGTAGGAAGTGTGAAGGTTGTGAAAAGCATTATTTTTAAAACACCACAATTTGCCTCAACTCTCATATTACAGCTGGCATGATGTTTCTGATGACAAATAGATAAACAGATAATTTATACAAAGAAGTAAAATGTAAGAAAGAAGTAGAATGTAGATTGTTGGCATTGGTTTTATAAAAAAATTAGTCTAACAGCTTTTTAATTCTCAATTCTTGTTGCCATTTTAACTTAATGCAATTTGGCTCCCAAAGGCAAAATTAAATTAGCTGATTAAGTGAACAAAGGATACAACAGACTTCCTGAAGTTCAGGAGATTTTAGTAACATGAACTTAATTTTTCCTAATATTTTCATATTACCTAATACACTGCATGAGAGATTTTCCTTGTTTGTCATGGTTTAGCATTCTCAGATCCAGCACTCAAATATAGGCACTTGCTAATCCATCTGAAATGTGGACTGGTTATTGGTGACTTCTTCATACAGAGTTCTTTTCTCTGGAAAAGAGTATCCTTGCAACTTACTTAAATTTTGATATTGAAATTGAATATGGGTGTCATAATACTATTGATGGTGATTATTGTAGTCACGGATTGTGATGGGAATATATAGGAAAAACATCCTTTAAAATACATAGAAATAACATTAATTTTTTTTTCCAAAGTAATTAATTCAACTATATTAAGAATGCAAGACAGAAATGTACATTCAAATATATAATCACTCTATAATTATATGAGCCCGATATGTACAAAATTACATCTCAGAATAAATTCTGGCCTCAGATGTCTTCATTTTTGTGAAGAGTGACAGAGTTCTGATGTAAAGTAATTGGAGAATCTCAGGCTAATGATTGCAGCGCCTAACGTGGTTTCTATGAACATTTGAAGTGATTTCTAAATATGATAATGGTAAAATAAAGAAAAGATATTTAAGGTCAGAATATTTATAAAAGCACTGTTCAGCAGTGTGCTTGTATTTCCTGATATCCAATCCTTTTCACACTTCCTGAAGTATAGGATTTTTCTCTCTATTCAGCCATTTTACAATCTAAACAACTGGAGATATGAAAGCCTCCCAGGTTCCATCAACAGCATTTTGTTCACAAAGCTGTTAAAATCTTATGTTTTAAAACTATTTGAAATTATATATGTACCTTTTGTTTGTTAGGTAGGCATCATTGGATGATTAATAGAGCTTTGAAAATAGATTTTATTTATTCTTTTGACATGAGCTGTGTGTTGTTGTGCAATTTATGTGCACTCCAGCTATGATCACAGTCATAGGAGGCTTTGATAAATGATCAAAATATCATATTGTGGCAGTAGGACATCATAGTAGAAAGCTTGCGGACAGTGGCACTATGGTCTGTGAAGCAACCTGGGTGTAAGGGATAACCACAGGTGCTGGTGCTCCCAGCTGTAATACAACTCTGGAGCCTTTCCCTTGCAAGGCTGATACTTTTTTTTGGCCACGTGGTAAACAAAATCCTAGTGGTTTAGACCTGCATCAGATATGGGGAAAAAAGGAAGAAAAGGCACCATCTCCTTCATCTTACCTGATCTTGGCCACAGGCTGAAGACACCAATGCTGTACTTTATCCTAATTGTTAAAGAAACAAGCTCATAGAAAACTAATATTGTACCTTTGGTTTACTTCTCCACCCAAAGTCTAATTTAGGGGTCAGATACAAATGCTACTCAAAGAGAAGGGTGAATCTATGTAAGATGTTATTGTCACCCTTTAACATGATCACAACACAGTGATTTCACCTGCAGGTTTCAAAATGAAACAATTTTGGATTTCATCTCTTGGAACATGGAAGCAGATACCTGACAGAGATTTGGCACCGCTGTGATGCTATGAAACAATTAAAGCAGTGAGGCAAACTGAGTGCACTGAGATACAACAAGAGGTATCTGAGGTCCTGGTGATCTAACACCACCACTCAGAGCCCAGTGCTGGGCACTAAGAGGTAGCTGTAATTGTCCCAGACCCACAACAAACCTCCCAAGCAGACTCAGAGGAACCACATCTCAGTGGATGAGTCAAAAACAGCCAAAATTACATTCCTGATCCCATTTGCCAGATGTTTCAGGATTCCTAAGGGTTATTATGCCCTCGTGTAAATCTAGCATCTGTGAGCTAATGGCTGTTAATAATACTGCAAATGCCTTTCTAGGACATGTTTTAGCGTTTGGAGCTCAATCAAGCCGCTGGATATGAACATTACACTCCACAGCATCTCTGCCTGCCTCAAGACAGCCTAGGAGCTGATACCACATTCTTTCCTGAGAGGTTGTCTTTGCTTTGTCTTGTCTGAAGCCTCATGCTGCTGATAGAAAACTGTCTGCATTTAAGGGGCCCCTGTATCCCATTAAAATGCTGAGTGAACGTCACTGGTAAAAGACTGCATCTACATGAAAAGGTTTTTATACAGTGGGTGATTTTCAATGACTGCTGTTCTAAGGCAAACAAAGATTTAGGCCTGCGGCGGAGTCAGATAAAAGCTCAAGCTGCAGAGGCAAAAACTTTCGTACAATTCTCAAGGTTATTCAGTGGACTAGATGATAAACTGAAACACTCCCACATAATCAAGCTCAGGAAAGATTCTTTGCACATTTCAGCAAGTTCCAGTTCCTTTGGTGAAAGTTTCCAGGAAACAGCTCAAAGACATGGTGCACAAGTGATTAATTGAATCTGTTGATGACCCTTCTGACTGATGAATAGCTATGGTCATTGCAGATTGAACTTTCCAGAAATGTATATACATCTGTGATGAATTGTCATAGCTCAACAGTATGAATCAAGAAATGGGAAACATGCTCTTTCATTTCGTCAGCCAAGCATACATTTGGCCAGCTCCAGGATGCTAAATCATCTGTAAATAATTCAGACTTGGGCTTATTTAGATGCTATTCTTTCAGGAATGGTAGCTTCACTATATTAATTAATCTATTCTAGAGATAAACATTCATAAATGTAAGATAAGGTTCAGCTAATATAGATGTCTACATGTCGTGGTTTAACCTGGCAGGCAGCCAAATACCACGCAGCCGCTCACTCACTCCCCCCGCCCCCCCAGTGGGACGGGGAGAGAATCGGAAGGGTAAGAGTGAGAAAAACTCGTGGATTGAGATAAAGACAGTTTAATAGAACAGAAAAGGGAGAATAATGATAATAAATAATGATAGAATATACAAAATGAGTGATGCACAATGCAATTGCTCACCACCCGCGCTGACAGATAACCAAGTAGCGATCGGTACTTCCTGGATCACGCCTACCGTTCATATACTGAGCATGACGTCACATGGTATGGAATACCCCATTGGCCAGCTGGGCTGGCTGTCCTGATTATGTTCCCTCCCATCTTGTGTACCTAGCTCAGTCAGTAGGCATGGGAGCTGTCCTTGGACTAGGAGGACACTTAGCAACAACTGAAAACATCAGTGTGTTATCAACATTCTCCTCGTACTAAATCCAAAACACAGCACTAGGAAGAAATTTAGCCCTATCCCTGCCGAAACTAGGACACTACAAGACAGATGTCTACACCTACCAGACGAGTAGACATCTACCACTTCTAGATGACTGTATTAGGATGAAGCCTAGAGACTAGCGATCTAGATATCAGTCCCACATCTAGCAGTCAGAATTTCTACTGCACCTGAGATCCCTCTCAAAGGGAGATCTCAAATGAGCCAGCTGTTAGAAATACTGGAAGGAGTGACCAGTGGCCTTGCTGCTATCCATGGGCCTACCATCAAGACCCATAACAGTCTTCTATACATGATGAATTTTTCAAGAAGCTGAGGTTATTCTAAATGTAAGCAAATTAGAGAGACTGCACACTTGTTGATCTACAAAGTCATAAATGTTGTTATTCACTTGAATAAGAGCAAAACTAAAGCCATTATCAAGTGGTTGACCCTACAATGTCACTAAACTTAGGGAATAATTATCTAGTCATCATTTCATGCATATTTTTGCACAGTAAGGCTAATATCTCACAACCTCTGTAAAAAGTAGAGTACTCAAGACAGAAGGAATTGGGGACATCTGCAAAAGGATGCATTTTTACAAGTTCAAACAGATCCTTAGTTCTGTTGCCTGTTTGTCCATTGTCAGTTCAGATGAACAAACCATTATCTCACCTAATGTCAGAATAGATGAGATGCAGGCTGTCCAGTTTCAGCAACACTGGAAAACATGAACTATATATGCACAAGGAATGCCTTCAATCCAAAGAAGCAAATATGTTAAAATTAAAAAAAAAAATGTTTTGGCAGTCATCTGGGAATGTAAATACGGTCAGAATATCACTAAAGGATTCCGTGTATCATGACCACACACCACTGTACCTATCTTCTTTTTCAAACAGGTCAAGTCTCTCTCACGTGCTACAGTCAAGATCCATCTGACAATATTCTCTTTTACAGTATTCCCTCCCCCTGGTAGCCTGTTTATCACAGTTGTCCTCTCAAGAGGTTCATTGACCAGGAGCTCAGTGAAGAACTGGTCACACACATATGTAGGACTTCATTTCCACAATACCAGACGCTGGCTGAAATGTAGTTAGCTCATACGCCTGACATCACCTCATCCAGTGCCACCAGGAAGACTGGCCTCCCAAAATTGAGCACAGCATTAGGAACATGAGAGATTGTGCTACTCGTTGGACTGCTGAGGAAGGAGAATCTTTTCATTATCCTTATGCATCTCCAGGCTAAAACACTCTTTTAATATATACCAAGGCCTCACCAAGTGTCAGTCTTGCAGCTGCAAGCTTATGCCATGTGGCAGGTCTGTGAGAGCAGAGCAGCACATATAAAAACAGCTTGGGTTATCAACCTTCCTTAACACCCTTGCTTTGTTTGGAAGCTATGATGTTTCATCTGAACCGGCAGTGGTCTTTTGTCTCCCCATTTCAGTCTAGCTAAGACCAAAGTCTCTCTCTCTTCAGATGTTATTAATCCCATGGAGTTAAGAGAAGGAGAGTTAATTGTTTGGAAAGTAATTAACAGCAATAACAAAAAATATTTCAGGCATCATGGAGAATGATAATTTCTCCCACCCGTGTTAGGCCAGTCAGTGTGGATTTGTGTTATGTTTACTGTTCGTGTTCCTACGTCCTCCAGCACAGGCAGCTGAGGAAACAGTGCAAAACACAGCAGAAACAGTATATTTGCATATGTACAACCAAAATCATTGCATTCTCTGTTCAGCCATGACACCTACAGTTCCTTTCGCCATTGGTACTGGTTACATTTTCCTTTTTGTGAGCCAAACCAGGAGTAAACGTTTGGTAAAACCTCAACCTGGTTTTCTAAAACCAGTCTTCTTTCATTTCACAATTTAATTTGGCTTTTCAAGGAGAGGAGATTGAGAGGGCATTGAGACTGGAACTGCAATGTGAAGGCTGTGGTCTTTACACCCCACATGAGGATGGAGCTAATGGATGCCCTGCTAGTTCATAGCTGAGGCGAATGGACACCCAGGAGCTGCACTTCACTTTTTTCCTTTGTGCAGTACACAGCATCCCACTTCATTCAATCCACTTTATATTTCTCACCATAAAAGCTTGCATATGTCATATAACTAATGCCAAAACTGTTCAAGAGGTATATGGATAAAATTAACCATTGATTTTGAGAATCTTCCCAAGGTAGACTGATGCAGTATTGCTAGTTCTGACAATTTTATCCTGAATTTCTATGTAACCAGAATTATTTAAAGTGCAATTCTTAATTTTTTTTTTTAAAAAAGGTGACTAAATGTGAATCTTATCTTACATTTTACAAGATAAAGTTTCTATTCCCCTAGTTGCATAGGAAAGCTCTGAAGTATGACCACATTATATTTAAGAGGTTTCAAATACAAAGCAAGGAAGAAAATGCCAATTTTACTATTTATTTGATATCATGTATTGAGACTGTCACTTTAGCTGGGGGAAGGGATATGACTTGTGGGTTTGAATGCTTGATGGTGACAGTAAAAATAATGCTTGCATTTTATGAATATTAATAGCAATGGAGAAGTTGGTAGCAGAAAGACATTCTTTTTCAATCCCCCTTTCTTTCATATTTTAAAGTAGGCAATTCATTGAACTCTGCATGTAAATAGATAGACCAGAAGACAGCACTTAGGTTGCTAGAAATTTTTAGTACTTGTGCTATTTTTTCTAACATCAATTTTTCATTATATTTTTTGTGTTTCTATTGCTTTCATAAAAATGAACTTGTCACAGTAATATCTGTAAATTTCTTGTTATGTTAACCAAAGACCTTGGAAAAGTGTCCACTTCTGTCACAAAGTTACTAAATTCTAATCTCCATGAGGTTCTTATTTTAGTGTTTTCTTCATATTTTTATTCTTTTGGTACTCACTAGGTTGTTAGGTACTCATTGAATGATAACCAGGACAGAGATGAGCCTAGACTAAAAAATTTGAACCCATATTTTGTATACCATGCACTGTTACTGTCTACATCTGAGGTCTTTGTGTGCATCTTGTCATATTTCTTTGGTTGGCTGGTGTGATATTCAATAGCCTTGTGTTCTCCCTGAGGTGCAGAAAATCCATATGTCACTATCTGTTCTGCCTGATACGGAGTTAGAGCTTGAGTCCATGTTGCCTATCTATCAAGCTACTGAGCATTCATTAAGCACTGCATGCAAATCTTTCCTATTAAAACCATTCCACTTTGCATAAATATTCCTCGAGGTACGAAGAGAACTATTGATTCTTTTTAGCCTTGTCATTTGGCTATTCCCTTGAAGTCTTCAATTAAAATTATTTATACAAACTGGAAGAGCAATTATAGCAGAGCATCTAACTTGCATTTCAAAATGCTTCTGAAAATGGACAGTATGTTCTTTAAGTCACAGGAATAATTAGAAAAAATTTCGTAGGAACTTGTTGTCTTCATCTCACATGCTGTCTCACTTCATGAGATGATTCTGATTTTGCATTGCTAGTACAAATGGGACTCAGTGGTCTCTGACTCCATATCTTGGTTTTTAGCCCTAAAGATATTGCCATAATTTAGAAATTCCAGGAATCTTCTATCTCAAGCTTTAGACTTATAGTACCTTACTTCAAGACGGTTCAAAGCATCACATTAAGGAATGTAGACCCCTAAGTATGGTGTCAATAGGGAGGGAAAGGTTGCCTCCAAAGGAGAACTGAGACTACGAACATTTGGGATGCTATTCAGTTGTGTAAACATAGGTGTCCAGTGCCATTAAAAGTGCCAGAGATCCTACCTAACCTCTTCCTGCCATTCCAGGAAGCAGTCTTGTAAGTCCTGTGTAATACCTGCAAGTCCTATATGAACATCTCAAATGCCCAAGGCTGTTGTAACTGACAGTAGACACGTACTTAAACAACCACATTCCTCCTTCAATGCCATAAGAGGAGTGTGTTAATAGACTCCTTTATCTTTCCTTATCATCTATCACAGCAAGCAATGATTGATTCATTTCTGTAATAATAACCCTTTTCTGACAATTTTAAGGATATTTGTTTCCCCTAGCCAATTCAAAGCTCACTCTTCTGGTTTTATGAACAGTTAAAAGAAAAGGCAAAAGTCCCTTTAAACTTAATAGGATTATTTTTTTCTCATTTAACCATTAAAACAACAACATTTTAAGAAGTCTGATGGTTGAGTTCAGCTGTATACTGGTGATTATAAATTCATTTTCATCTCCAGCACTTATAATATTTTGGTTCCGATATTATTGGTGCCCATAAAATATATACCAGTATTGGTATTGAATAATATATGTAACTTGTTTCCTTTCTGATAGAACTCTTCTTCAAAAGGCTCGTTTTTTTCAAGTCCAGATAATATGCAGAAATGCAGCAGGAATCTGGAAAGAACAACAATCTTTCATTTTGCTTTGATAAACTCTGTATTTATACACAGGAGACAACTCATAGTATGCATAGTTTATGGCACTTATTTCATTTTGAAAGAAATTCACATTTGTTGACACTATATTTTGATCTATATTTATCAGTCCTAAGAATGATAATCTGTGCTTGCTACTTGAAACAGTAAAATATTGGACACGTAAATAGGTGAAGTTCTGGGTTATGTAAGTGTGCCGCATAGTCTTCTGCAGGAGAGAATATATAAGCAGATCTGCTTATACGTAGTTAGTCAATTCTAATGGCTAAGCCATTAGAACTCTTCCAGCACCAACTATAGAAAGTTGAACGTGTTTGGTTAGAGATGGCTGAGGTCTGAACGTGTCCAGCCGTGCCAGATTCCACATGTACAGCACTTACTGTCTTTTTATCCGACTGCTTCACCTTTGACCAGATTTTCACTGCAGTTATGTTTTTATTTAACGAGAAACCAAAGGTGAAGCAATTTGATGGGAAGAGAGGGCACATTGCAGATACATCTATGACAATATAAACGATCCTGTCTCTTATGGAACACGAACCATATACACAAGACGTACACACTGTTTAACCTAAGCCGCCGGTCTAGGTCTCTGTAACAAGAGTAAAGAGAGATCTTCTGGTGCCGTATCCTTAGCAGAGGATGAGATCATACAGAAATCAATAAACATGGTAAAGTAAAATATAAAAGAGTAAAGGTGAAAAACCAGAGTGAGTATTTGGAACACAAACTGTTCAAGTATGTGCAGCCTCACTTTCCTATTACTTCAAGGTCTGACTCCATGGAAAACGTAGCCACAAAGGCCAAAAGCATAGACAAGGATACTAAAACTATGTCATACATATTGCAGTATGCAAAATACAGAGGCAGAAGAAATGTTAAATTATTTTTTCTGTCTACTATCACATACTAAGATACTTCTATCCCATTTTATTCTTCATATTGACATACACCAAACCAGTCTATATGACAAGTCTCGGGAGCCCATAAATTCATTCTTCGATCTGAACTCCATCATACAAAATCTGCAGATTCCGCTATTAGGATATTTAACATAGGCCAGGAGGTGTTGTCGTAATCCTCACTTTTATTAGGACAATTTTTGTAAGTTTTGCAAGTTGCCAGTTGAGTAAGCAGTGTGCAATGAACTCAGTGGCTGCCAAAAATGCTACAGTTGCAGAAATAACTTTTCTCCTATCAAATATAATTAACATCTATCTCGCATGATTTGGCTATTTGTATGAACAGACAAAAATATACATTGAAAATAATAGTCATCATCTACTCATGTACCATTTCATTCAATAAATAATGACATCTTATTTCTTAACAAGAATAATGATCTGGGAGGGGGGAAAGAGCTGCTTTCTATATAAAGAGATGACAGGCAAAGTGAGAAATTCATATTGCAGTAACAAAATTAATAATCTAGAACTGTACTTTTCAATATCATCAGCCATGTCACCTTCGATTTTCTTTTTGTTGTTTTGACATGCAGGGCTTTATTATACCATTTAATTATCAAAACAAAAAGTAAACATTTAGCTGAGTTTCAGATTTTTTTTAATTTTGTATTAAAAATTAAATAGATTAAGAATGCATAATCACGTCTGCCTCCACATTTGTGGAACCAAATACAATCTGTATCTATATTAAAAACTAAGAGTTCAGAAATTCAGCTCTTCATTTGCCTTTATTCTTTGAGAACAAATTTTAAAGCTGAAATTTAAAGCAGATTTTAAACCCTTTGAAAATTTAAGAATAAATTAAGTAATTAATTTTAAGATACAATTTCTGCCGTATATTTAGAATGGGAAATATCTTTCTTGACGGTTAGAAAATATTTTACTTGAACAAATTAGTTAACACACCTATACCTGAATTTCCCCATCCAAAAGGAGAAACAGTCATTTTAGAATTTTGTAAAGTCCAATAATTATTGCAGTTAGCAACTCCCATTATAACTACTACAAACGTTAGTGACAAGAAGCCTAATGGAATTCAGCTTAAGATATTTGGGCCGACTACTGTATACGTCGAATTGTGAGGTCTACATTAAAACAGGAATCTGTGCTCAAGCGCATGTAGATCAATCTTTTGTCAGTGCTCTGAGTTTCTCATTTGATGCATGGCATAAAGTAAAAATATCCAGAGTTGCGTTAGAGATGAAGAAACATTTCCAGGCATATAAATCATATTCCAGGAGCTTTGTGAACCTTTAACTAATGGGGGTTACAGAGACATTTCAGGCAATTTTGTTATGATTTCACTTCTAAAGCATCTTTCACTGTCTATTGCCGGAATCAGGGTATTAGCACGGATCCACCTCTCATCTGACCCTGTTTAGCTGCTCACATAGCCTTTGTAAGAAGAGCAAAGTTTATTCCAGCACTTATGCAACTGCCTCCTTGTAATTGATGATTCTGACATTTTAAAAAATGGCTTGTTTGTTTAAAAATCTGTAATGGAAATTTCTCAATAACATAAGGAGCACTTTCCAAACCAGTAGGCGGGCATGAAGTTAATCTTGATGAAAAGTGTGAAGCCCCTGGAAAATTTCATCCAGCCTTTCCTCTCTCCACCCCACAAAAGTCTTCTCCCCTCCAGCAGTCACATAAGTGCGATATTTATTCTGAGTTGGTGAATGGAGGTGGAGCTCGAGAAGCAATGCTGCTACCGTATGCTCTGTGCATGCAGCAGCAGGGAGCTGCCCAGGCAGCACTGGCTTCTGCTCATCTCCTCTTCCAGTAGATGCCACAGGGGAGTGGTGCCGTGGTGGCGGAGCCAGGCTCCCCTAAGCACGGCTCCTCCCTCATGCCCAGATAAGCAAGGACTGTGTACAGGAGCGAGACAGATTCTTGGTGACCGGAGCTCAGGAGTTTTGCCAGGTCTCAGCTATTGATCTCAGGGATGACCAGGTGGCGGGGGGAGAAGGGGATCCCATCTCTGGAGGCTGGGTGCAGGACTGGGAGAAAACTGACTGGACTAGGATTTGCTGCAGCTGAAGATGTGACAATTTGTTTTTCTTCTGCAGGGAGGCAGGGAGAAAAGGCAGTAATTTTATGCTCAGAGATGGCTGGAGAGTGGGTGTTCATATGCATGTGAGTGTGCCTGTAGAAGGAGGCGGGAGAGGGGAGGGCAAGATACTAACGAAAAGAAGAAAAGGAGCTCTGCGAGAAAGGTCTGAGAGCAGTGATGTGAGTATAGAACTTTTAAACACTGAGACTTTCACTCCTTTTGATGTATTGCTGTCTTCTTCAGCTCCTAATGAAAGTAAATTAAAATTCTTTGTATTCAACTAATTTATTCTGTATTAAAATCGGTATCATTGTACACAGTATTTACTGAGACTTTCATTGCCATACTGAGCATCACCTGTGGTACTGCTGAGGAAAAGTCAGATAATATTGGACACACCTTCTTTTCTTGATAGGTCTGTTCCTTGAGCATTTATTCATAGGCTAATAGTGAGTCATGAAGCATACTGGGTTATGCTGCTGCTCTGTTATTCATGATCTTTTCTATTCCACCTGTACGTACACAAAATAATGAGTCTCAATAAGCAAAGGCTATCAGCAGTTGATGATTATTGGCCAGAAATCATGCCTTTGAATCCTGCAGATCCATCAGCTCTGCAGAAGCTGGCAGGGCTGAGCTGGGAGTACCTGTAACACAGTGAAGGACTAAAAGTGTGCAGGAAAAATTGGTGGTTTCGTGCTGGGGCAATTCAGAGAAAGCAGGCAGCAGAAAGAGGTGGAAAACTGGAAAAAGAGGAAATTGAGGTAATAATGTGAACCTGACAGTGCTTTCATGTCTTGTAAGAGAGAGGTGCAGGTTATAGTTTAATAGAAACATCATTGTGACTGTATGGGAATGAAAGACAAGCTAGATGTGCAGGGCGGCATTAGTCATTCCACTGTCACTAGCATGTTACTAGGATTATTTCCCCCCATATTGGCCAGAGCCTCAGCCAGGGCTCTTGGTCCTCGTCTGGTTCAATGGAGCCTGGTTGACTTTCTTCCACTGAAACATCTAGAAAAGTCTAGACACGGCAGCTTGGTGGGTTCAGGCAGGCTGTCCTCAGGCAACTGGAGAGGAAGGCATCCACCCACAGCAGAGACACTGCCTCCCCTCAGACCTCATCACCAGCACCAGAAATCACCCTTGGGTTTAACCTTGTTTAATTAATAGATGGGTTTGGGTGGAGATTCCTCTGTAAAATTCCACATGAAATTCATGCAACGCTGCAGTGCTACACATTGTACCAAAATATTTACTACATTTATGTGTTCATACTTTTTATATCATTTTAGAAAACTGCTTTATTTTAAGGGGGTTTTGTTCTAACATGGGCAAGAGAAGTTAAAAATACTATCATTTTACCTCTGGTCATTTTCCAGACAGGTTAGAATGGCAGTATCATTACTCAGAGTTCAAAAAAACTTTCTGTTTTTTTGGTAGATTGTTTTCGGCAATCTGTTTAGTCTGTCTTACACCAATGATTTTCTGTATATCGGACAGAGTATATTTTTTTAGGCCAAACTTGATTGCATCAAAAGGAAATGCAGTTGACTATTATATAAGAGATTGAAGTGTTTCTAGTGCAGTTCCTACTCATTTAAAAAATAGTTCTGAATTGTTTGGGGAAATAAGGATAATAATAAGAATTGGACTCGAATAATTGTTTATGTCAAAAATGCTGATCCATCCCAGGTGCCAAGCTGATGGATTTTTATTTTAAACTGTATAGTGTTGTAAATACTATCTTTTGATAGTCTGTTCAGTTCTGAATGCAGGACTGTGATATTTTAAATGTTTCATTTGCTAATAATGAATTCTGCTTTGCTAGAGCATAATATATGCAATTTCAAGTCAACTGGAAGTAATATTTTTCCAAAAATGTTGGTAAATAATAATTGTTTTTTTAAAAGTTCAAACTGAAAATAATACTATCTTAAGAAAATTCAGTAAGGAAACAAAACCATAACATTTCTAATTTTTAGAGCTTTTTTAATTGAACTATTCCAGCAAAATTGCCACAAGCTGGCAATTTCTTCTAGCTAACCCCAACCTAGAAAAAAAATTCTCAGAAAACACATTCTTTGTATAACCTCTTTTTACCAGCTATGTCTTAACTTTCTATTTACCAAAACTCCTAATGATGAGAATTTTATCAAAGTTTGTAAAGCAACATACATGTTGTGTATGTATAGGCACAGATATAGTGGTGCAGCATTACTGGTGCTCCAGCAGTGACACTGGTATCAGCGTTCCCCGAAGCCACACAGCACCCCAGGTCTTTTTACATCAATGTCCTATATAACCATTTTCAAAGGCCAGAGTTTCACCTGAGTCATCCAATTCTATGTCACATTTCCAAATATATAATACTTTTTCTAATTACAGTCTGTTAGAGATAATCCATTATAAAACAATGGTATGCATATTATATGTAGTGCAGGTATCTGGTTGTATCTAAAAGTGTTAAACAGATAGTAACGTAACATTGGTTATAATACTAATAGCAGATGTTGAATGTGTATGATGAAGTGCTTTTATATGTGTATGTCTGTGGGTAAGTATGCTGAAGGTGTATCTCTGTGTAAAAATATACATGTGCGTGTGTGAATATATAGACATTTACAGATGAAAAAAAAAACCCTAAAATTTAGTCCATTTCAGAAAAACAATGCAGTTGTTTCTAGGAACTAGGGGAGGTAGATGAACTATAATATTATTTCATTATACCAAATATTCTTACAGATACTGAGGGGCCCATGCCCTGGAGCAATCACTTTTACAATGATCAGCCTAGTCCCAGGGATATGGATTTTGACTTTCCCACATAGAAATATATCCACATGTAGATGTTAGCCTCATTTTGCATGTGTGTGTCAGAATTAGGAGCTAATTTTCTTCCACTATGAATTCTGTGTTGAACATGCTTTATCTTGGGTGACAGAAAAAAACAGGCTTTCCCTGATTTGGGTCTTCTACCAGTTAAGTGCAGGAGTGGCACTGGCCATAGAAATCAACATCAGGTCTTCCCTCTCTCTCTCTTTCTCTCTCTCTCACACACATAACTGGAATGCAGCTGAGGAGAAGAGCCAGACCAAGTGCAGGAAAAAGGAGGGACTGGAACGAAGACCCTAAAGCAAAGAATAAAATACAAAGTGAAATCTCCATAAAGACTGTATCAAAATCTGTTTGCACAATGCAAACACATCAAATGCATGTAGACAACCTTTAATCTATCATTTTCCAAATTTGAAAGTTTTCTTTTTTGGGTATATAATAGATATCATAAAAGAGACTTGAAACAATCCCTCTCTGAGTCAAGACTGGAAGGGGAAAGTCAGTGTGTTTAGTCAGTGCCTGATAGCCTTCCCGTGGCTACGAAAGCAGCCCTATCCAGCTGACAAGCAGAGTGATGCATAATACCTTGTACAGTATAATTGCATCCGCTTCAACAGACTTCAGCAAGACTTTTACTCTTTCTTGCAGTGGCAGCAAGTTCTTCTCCCACATCTCAGAAATGACATGGGCTACCATGACTTTTTTGTGACCTCTGTTTGCATCTTGCAATAGCAGTTTTTAGGAACAGGCTATATATCAAACCTGCTCCTTCAGAGTATTTAAATTTCTCATGCACTGTAGCTGCACTTACTAATATATTGCTATCAGTGATGGAATTAGATGTTCTTTTAAATCCTGATTTAGCTGGAAAAGAGAGAAGTCACATTACGCTCATATAATTTTTATTCCTTTTTCTTTCACCTCTTTACATTTCAATTTGATGCAACAGTATTAATTTGCCATTAGATGAAGGCAATACACCTAGTATTTTTGTGTTTGAATTAGGCAGCGTGTCTGTTTTTTAATTTGGGAGAGTGAGGGATTTGAGGAAACTGCAGAATGCTCACGTAACTAATTTCTCTTTTAATGGCGACAGCTTTTAATCTCTTTCACGTCTTGTTGGTATCTGAGCACATCTGGGTCTTACTTAGATATTCAAAATCTTTGTTATGCCTCAAGAGCATCCTTCCCAAACAGATTCTATTTGTGCAAGTGAAAAAGAAGAATATATTATCAGTCATCTTAAACAGTCTTGCTTTTGCACATTCCCTTTAACTACATGAAAATAACCATACAGACAAGCACTCGTTCTACTTCTTTTCATAGTTGAGGGCAGGGGAAGAATCTTTCAGTAGAAGAAATGTAGAGAGTGGGTAAAAAACAAGTTGGGAAAATATTTAATTGTAATCCAAAGTAGAACCTGACCAGACGCCAGTGGAGGAGAAACACATCCGTTATGTGCAAACAGTTCTTCCCTGTGCATGCAGAAGACTTGCAATTGGACCTCAATCTCATCTTTGACATTACTCATTTTACTGATGGTATCATATTTTTAATGCCAGGACAGAGTCATTAACAGGTTTTGGGAACTGCTCTTTGTAAGATTATCTACTGACAGGCAAGGACTGTGCAAATACAGAAATGCCTTTCAGCTTCCTTGGCCAGCAGGTGGGACAGTAGGCACTGATACCGGAGGGATTTATCCTACATTTTCTCCACACCATTATGTTTCTCCCTACATTACTGCTAGTATTTGCTTTTTTCTCTATTTCCATGTCACTTAAATGACATTATCGGTTCCACTATTCCCAGCCCTCTTGGGCTAGGCTGGCTTAAAGGGACCTCTGGTGCTATGGAGCTCTTTCTGATAGCAACAGCCTGGAGCTGGACATAGAGGCAGATGGTCGCAGCTCTATCACAGTACAGGCTGTCCTGTGCCTTCAAGCCCAAGTGAACACAGCTGGAAGAAAATATGCCACCTATGGATATCAGCAACACTGCACCAGAGAAACATCTATGCTTGCTGTTACATAAATTCAGGATTGCCTCAGAATCCAAAACACGCTCTCCAGTTTTTAGACTAGATGGACCACTGATTCTCCTTCTAAATCACTACTCTTTCTGAAGTAGCTGAAGCTACATGAGTAAGTGTGAAACTATGCATACCTCTGTTTTCCAAAAGTACCTTTTGGATGAGTTCTACCAGGAGCGCTTTATGGTATTCAGCATTTAATCATCAGATCATTGCAATAAATCCTGGAGGACAGTGAAGTCTGAGAATGAAAATGAATATGGTCACTGCAAATACCAAAGTTAGTGTCCTCTCTGTTTATGGTCTTTATCATATAACAAATAAGCACATTGAGAAGCATTCACGTTAGTTATCCCTAGCATATTAAATAATTCATAGAAGTAATGCTAATAATTGTACTATAGTGACATTAACAGCATCAGACTTTTTCATTGCATAAACCTCCTCCACTGTCCCCAGTTAATCAGAATACTCCTTGCCATGGGAATGCTAGCAGTGCTGATACAATAGTTCTCTCATGTGGGATAATAACATACATATTTTTGGAGTGATAGTGAAAAGACTGGATAGTTTTCATTCTCAATGAAAATAAAATGACAGAACTTTTCAGAATTTGTTTCTTCACAGTGTTTAACTATAATTCCACTTATTTATTAACCCTGAAGATCCAGTCTTGACAATGTTTCAGTAGTAGTTTACAGTATTCCAGTTTTACTAGACATTAAATACATTGATTGATTGGTTCATTTTTACGTATGTAAAATTTGTCAAGGCTAAACAATTTTGGGATTCCTTGCTGAGAAAAGCTAAAGGACTGACAGTTTGAAAACACTGTGTTTCGTTCTTCTAAATATTAACTGGGAACATAATATATAAACTTTTAATAGTACAAAATTAGAAAAAAAAATTATAATTATATTTTGTAATTATAACATTTAATACATTGGTTTCAATTATTGTAAAAGCTTGTTCTATTTTACAAATTGGTGTATTGTCCTATGAACAGGTACACATTCTCCCTGCTATCCATTGTAAAATCCATGAAATTAAAACACACTAAGTCAAACAAACACTGAATTCACTCACCCAGCCATGCTTAACTTTGCTGGTAGGACAATATTATTTATAGTGATGTCTCTCTTGTTAGTGTCAGCAGCCCCAGATTTGGTTTGAGTGATTATAAAGAAAATTATGGGTTTCTTTTCATGAAATTGTATCTTGTTTATAGTAAATGAGGAAAGAATTAAAATAGACAAGGAGCTCTGCTTTAATTTTTATACCTAGGGTTGTTTGGGTTTTTTAATTTAACCTTAGGTGAGTTTCTTCTGATTGTAATCCCCATTGGAATTAATAACTGTGTTTCTAAAAATCACTCATATGTACAGTTGATACCTCACTGTTTTTTGCCTGGAAATTGCTTTCTGGCAGAGCATGTATGTGAGCATTGTGTGCACGCAAGCCTGAAAAATTAATAATTTCATACTTGAACTGTCATAAGAAGCAAAAAGAACAAAAGCAATTTTAATACAAATTGCCATCCATTTTTAAAACATTAATTTTTGGAGCAGGGTTCACCAATATACTCTAGGCTTTTTGTGCCTGCCTGGAGCAGGACAGGGCTCTTAGACATGCAGCCAATTAGGATATTTTTAAAGACAGGGAAGAGCAAAGCACCCAGCGCACATCAGTTTCCTTTCCGTTTTCTCTAGCACTCTGCTGCTGGCATTCACATCCCAAATTCCTCCTGCTCCTTCCGTTCCTGTATCCCACAGCACACACGCTCATCCATTGCTTATCCTTAGTTATCTCCTGTCTCTAATGTGCTGCATCCCTGCACACATCGTACTTTTACCCTTCTTTGTGCACTTCTCATGCAGCAGATAAATAGTTCTTTGAAGGAAGTTTGTGAAATGGCTGCCCCGTTTCCCACCATTTTCACAGGCTTACCAAATAAGGGTAAGTTGTGCATAAAATATGCTTGACATAAATTTTCCCTGAATTGCCTTCTGTCACTACAGCTACTATCTCCAGTCAGATGGGAGACCACAACTCACTCTCAATTTTTGATGGACATAGAAGCAATACACTCTCAGGAGAGATGGTACCACCTACTTTGTCAGGAGCGGGATAGAAATATTGTATGGAAGCAAATAACAATAAGTGGTAGCCTTCTGAGGAAAAATTAGATATAATGATCATTTTGGGAAGGGCTTTTTCACTACAGGCCACCCGTGGGATGATTCACAGTGAGAACATTAGGAGATGGCAGGCATACTGTGAGACTGCTTTTTCAGTCTGAACAAATAGTCTGATACAGGATCACAGTCTTTCATAATAACCCATTTTAATTTACTTTTCTGTTAATTAGCTAATTAACAAATTAATAAACTCAAACATCCAGAAAATTAATTATTTTCTGAAGAGGAAGATATGATGTGTTGTCATACACAAGAGAGGATTAATGCCCTTTTATATATAAAATCTGAGATTTGACTATTGAACAGTAATTGACATATCCATAACACAGCTTAGTTTGTTGCAAGGGTTAGGACCTAAGCATTTACATTGCACTGGAAAATGATAGAGTATTTACCCTGCAGTGGTGTTGTTCAAATATTTACTGCAGTGGAAATGAAATCACAATGAAATTGTGACTCCACAGTGCTATAAACCATACAAGAGTGCTGCAAATTCTCGTCTCTCTCTCAGAAAGCCTGTAAACCAAAACAGAAAATAGAGAAGGTGAATGAGACATACAAGGAGGCAGAATAGCTAGTGAGAGATTGGACAAACCTCATAAAAGGAGAATGTGATCCTTACGCATGCAGCTATAAGGGTGAAAAGTGACCTTTGCCTAACCATTACAAGGCTGGAGTTTCCTGTGTGTTATAAAGCAGTCTTAAAGAAGGGGCTTGGTGGGACTTTTGCCTCCTTCATCTCACCAAAAATTATTATGCAAGCTGAATTTTGTAGTTTAGACTCAGTGTAGTATTCAGGAATGGGCTGGGGAAAAAAGCATAAATTATTCAGTGGTGAAGGTGTTAAATTGTTTTGCAAAGAACAAAAATATATTGTCCTTGAAAATGAGCTTGGCAGTGAAAGAGGCTCTAGAGATATTAAGATAACATTTGCTTGGAAGGAAGGTCAATTTGATAATACGTTACCCTCTATTAACCTGGAAAAATACAGTAAAGCCTGAAAGAACCAAAAGGAACTCCACTATTTCTCTTTGCCATACAATTTTAAAGCAAGTAATATATTTATACATGCCTGAAAACCTATTGAGTAGGTCTTTTGGAATAGAAATTATGTGAGAAGCTCTCTGAAGTAGAGGTAACTTTCATGTTGATGATTTTACTACCAAAAAAGATAAAATAGAGGTAATACATAAGATAAGCATGTATCAACCTAAAGGTTGAACAACCTTTACAAAACAGTTAAGTAGAAAATTACTCAAATATTAGCCATACATTTGTATGAGATATTTGTTAATGAATTGGTAGTCAAAGATGACTCCATTTTAAATGCACTGAGGTATTTATACGTAGTAGACTATTAGTAAAAATCCACTTATTTAACTGGAAATTATTTCACTGTTTTGATACATTTAAATTCTGCTTCATACAAATATAATGCTTCCTGTCTTTAATTTTGCATAAAAGCATTAACCTGTAGTAATCCAGACTTCTTTTGAAGTATCTCTCTCTATCTCTGGAAGGCGCTGACCTTGTAAATCCAGTTGACTGCTTTCAAGGTACAGCAAGATTTAAGGATTTATATATATGTACGTATATGAATGCACATATAGATATTCTGAATTTCTAGTTTGGCAAGACAGTAGGTGCTCTAATAACTAGGATGAAGCAGTGAATGAGCATACAGTTCGTTACAACTGGCAGGATTAAGGACAGAAGATGTTTAGCCAGAATCAGATTCTTCAGCATAAAGTTTGGGACTGAATTAATAGTGTTAATAGCAGTGTCTGGGACAACAGTAATTGTAAACATTTCTCATGGCAAGCATTTGGATGCATATTATTATAATAGATTGAACTTGCTAAACAATACATCATAGCAACACCTTCAGATTTGGTGCCTGGCGTTTGGCTCCACATCCATGGTTTGGCTCTGAAATAAGCACGTTGATTTTCAGAGGTGCTGAGCGCTGGCGGCTCCCATTGAGTTAGGTCAGCAGAACGTGGACCTGAGCAATGAATGTGCAAAAAATCCACAAATAAAAGCTTTTAGTCTTAGCTTAAAATTAAGTTAATGACCTGACTGATAGTGAAATCAGATTTGCACCAGACTCAGAGAGTCAGCTGCTGAGATTAGGCACTTGGATGAGCACTCTTTGTGAGTGTAGCAAGAAAAACAGAGTATTGATCAAACAATGATGAAAATCGTGGTCTTAGTAAATAGATAACAGAGTTATAAAACTGCCCAGTTCTGGCAGTAATGCCCACTTCAGTTACAGGGAATGTCCTCAGAAACCGTAATATCTCTAAAATCAAAAGAAACTTTCAAGGTGTGCCTCTATAGATTTAAAATGGAAACTAATCCTACTCATCTGTCTTTGCACATGTTTTTTAAATGTCCAACTAACTGCTGTTACTTTCACTAAGTACTAATTTAGTATGTGACTAGTTATTGCTTGTGCTCATGGTGCTAGCATTACTCAAAGAAAGAAAAAAGCTCTATTAACCATTCAGTTCACAAGTAAAACATGACTGCCTATTACTAAAAATTCCCAGTTACATATATATTTCAACATATAAAGACATTTGTCTTTGTGCTGCAGCCTCTTTGTAAATGCTCCATCTAGTTCCTCTCCTCATTCATCTCCCTCTTTCCTTCCCAGCAGTTTATGTCAAGAATTAGCAGTTGCAATGGTGTGCAGTCGACAACGCTGCTGAAAATGTCTTCCACTGGGGACAGATGGCCCATTGCCAGGCTTCCCAGGCAGGGACAGGGGCTGCTTGGTATTTACATCATGCTCTGCCATACCCTTATGCCTTTAGGCTGCCAGGAGGCTGGCTGGGCTGCTTTCCTCCTCCTGGGAGCCATTACCTAGATAAACCTGATGCTCTCCACACAGAAATAAAATGTTGTGCGTACAAAAGCAATGTGTTGTAAATTTTGACCTCCTTTTTCTAAAGAAAAAAAAAGGGTTTCGTTTCTGCATGAGCCTCTGCACACAGTGACACCTTTCAAAGTGATCTCAAATAGCTATGCAAACATGGCATACATTTTTTATCTTGCTCTTCAGATCCACTGATGTTTTGTCACACAGTTCATTCACACCAGGCATTTCGGGATGCACAAGTAGTTCCTGCAAGCAAAACCTAGATAGAACAGGCTTACATAATTTGTAAATAAACGGCTGCCTCGAAAATCGGACCTTTTTCTTTCTATGTGGTCTTGCCTCCAAATTACTTATCATCTTTAAATAATTACTTTTTTATAAAGTGGCAGTTTTAACATCCATGCTGTGCTTTCAGATGCTTGACGTAGTGAAAAACTGTCTAGCTAGGAAGAGAATTTGCCTGCTTTTTAGCACTTTATGAGCAGCATTCATTTAAGCATTCTTTTGCTATTGCTTTACTTACATTTTTAATCTGCAATGTTTCATGTTTACTAGATCAGCAAATAATCAAGGTCTTTAGATTTTTTTTTAATGTATTTTATTCCTCTCCCCCAAAAAAGTTAAATGCTTCTATTTAAACAGCTTTTACCACTATATGCAAAATACAAATAAAATGTAAATAGTTTCTTCTACTAATGCACATCTGTCTGGGTGTAATTACATGATACATGCTGGTTAAGCACAAAAATTTTGAATAGACAGCTTTTTAATTAGGCATGTGCATTGGGTCACAGTAGAATTAAAATGGGTTCTAAAAAATTGATTATATAAAAATGGCACCTGCTTACTCAACAGATCTGAGTCTTGGGTAAAGTTGCAGACACATGTCTGTGTCACATCTTTCTGTTGGCCCTTGTAGAGGAAGCCAAGTTTGGAGCCAGCCTGCTCAGTCCTTCCAATGATGGGACAGATTTTAGCCCGAGTTAACCACTTCTGCAATGATGCTTTGTAGAATTACTGACTTTCAAATGTGACAAACAGCTGGTTTACATCTGTTGCTCAGGTTACACGCAGAGGAAAATTTAGGCCTATCTAATGCAAGTTTGAGTGCCTGAATGCCTAGGAATACATTTCGATTTCACTTTTTGTCAGACTTAGTAAATAATTTTTGTTACCCTGATTTTTTCCCCTCAACCTCAGTTCCCAGAGGCCAGTGAGTGAAGGGAGGATCTGTAGATGGTGGTTACCTGTCAGCTTTGCAGAGTTCATCAGCACATGGGTAAAACTTTCTGTACAAGATGAAGCCTGGGAAACAGTTTTCCGTGCCAGTATGAACTTAGATATTTTAATGGGTTGTTCAGTGTTCTCACATACCAGCAAGTGGTACTGAAATTATTTCTGAGTGCAGAGGCAGCTGAGCATTATGTCTCCCAGCAGCTCTTTTCATTTCACTATGGCTGCCACAGTACTATCTATCAGATAAGGTTGTTATAAAGCTAATAATAAAGCGGTCAATTTTAAATTTAGCTCTCCCAATGCGTAGCTGCGGTTATTATATGCGTGTACTTCTCCCCAGGTTACATTCTTGATACGTTTTAGCAGTTAATTTAATGTTCCTTTTTAAAAGAAATAAGCTAGAATTTTCTTGGCAGGTGTTTTAAGCATTTCCGTATTAATATGCAATAGTCATCTTACACTGCAATCTCCTTTAAGAAGTCATTATAATTCAGTAATTTTTATTTTAAAAATAAGGGTAATTACGTAATGAGTATTAACAAAAAGTAGGGCCGAATTTTTCAAAAAAAAAGATAAATCAGGCTACCATGAACTGCAGCATCCTAGGTTTTATCTTTTGTCTATAAAAGTTGTGCTATGCAGATGTTAGCAGCTAGAGCCAAACGGGTTTTACAAGGTTCTGTGGCAGGTCAGAGTACAAGAAAACAGAACCTTTTGAAATCTTTTACATCCAAAGAAATGCCTCTACCCATTCATAACAAAAGTTATTTATTCACACACTGGATTAACACCTGTGGCAAGTGGAAGGAAGTTGAGATTCAAAGTTTCAGAATATAATTTGGCTGCTACTGTTTAACTAAATGATCCCTCATGCACTAGTTCTCTGTACTGCTACTAGTAACTGTATGTGCATATGTAAAAATGGCTCGTTTCTAACGAATCTTCGCCTCTTCATGACCATCAGTCACATGCCATTGTTATTAAAATTACCCCCATGTTTCATATCTCAGTACTGGAAACATGCTAACACCTCTGAATTTATTATTAATAGGCTACAGTGCCCGCAATCTTGCAGCACTTTGCAGAAAGAGAATACAAGGTCACTGCTGAGAAGTGACAGAAATAGCTGGTAATTACAGTAGATGGTGTGGTGGGCAGGTGAAGGGAAAGCTTCAACAATAAAGTAATCACGTATTGCTAGTTCTGAAGCTCATGCAAAGCATGTAGAATTACGAGTATATGGTTGAGAAATGCAAGTGGGAATAAGAAATGCTGGAGAAGTTGGTAGAGTTTACCCGGGCTATAAATGCAGCAAAAAAAAAGTGCAGGCCTGAGCCTGGTGCTTCCTGTGCTGACTTGCCAAACCATGGGCTGCTTTTACCTCCGTTGCTATTGGCTTGTGCTGGCTGCAGGGGGTAGCAGAGCTGTCTCTGCCCCCCACAGCATTCTGTCATATTTTAAGCACATGGACACAGAGCATAGACTCATAGAATCATTAAGGTTGGAAAAGACCTCTAAGATCATCGAGTCCAACCGTCAACCCAACACCACCATGCCCACTACACCATGTCCCTAAGCGCCTCATCTACACGTCTTTTAAATACCTCCAGGGATGGTGACTCCACCACTTCCCTGGGCAGCCTGTTCCAAGGCCTGACCACTCTTTCAGTAAAGAAATTTTTCCTAATGTCCAATCTAAACCTCCCTTGGTGCAACTTGAGGCCATTTCCTCTCGTCCTATCGCTTGTTACTTGGCAGAAGAGACCAACACCCACCTCACTACAACCTCCTTTCAGGTAGTTGTAGAGCGTGATGAGGTCTCCCCTCAGCCTCCTCTTCTCCAGGCTAAACAGTCCCAGTTCCCTCAGCCGCTCCTCATAAGGCTTGTGCTCCAGGCCCTTCACCAGCTTCGTTGCCCTTCTCTGGACACGCTCCAGCACCTCCATGTCCTTCTTGTAGTGAGGGGCCCAAAACTGAACACAGGATTCGAGGTGCGGCCTCACCAGTGCCGAGTACAGGGGCACGATCACCTCCCTGCTCCTGCTGGCCACACTATTTCTGATACAGGCCAGGATGCCGTTGGCCTTCTTGGCCACCTGGGCACACTGCCGGCTCATGTTCAGCCGGCTGTCAACCAGCACCCCCAGATCCTTTTCTAGGGAGCAGCTTTCCAGCCACTCTTCCCCAAGCCTGTAGCGTTGCATGGGGTGGTTGTGACCCAAGTGCAGGATCTGGCACTTGGCCTTGTTGAACCTCATACAGTTGGCCTCAGCCCATCGGTCCAGCCTGTCCAGGTCCCTCTGCAGAGCCTTCCTACCCTCGAGCAGATCAACACTCCCGCCCAACTTGGTGTCGTCTGCAAACTTACTGAGGGAGCACTCGATCCCTTCGTCCAGATCATTGATAAAGATATTGAACAAGATACTAAAAGCTTGATCCAAAACCCATCAGAAACAATGGAGACATTTCTACTAAACTTTGAATGTGATCGTAAATTAGCAACAAAAATCTACTCTGCATTTTTTCCTCTGCATTCAGACTTTGAAGTTTAAAGAATTCTAAATAATAATAAGAAGGGCAGTCCAGTAGGCAATTCAGTTCACTGAGGTACCATAAAAAATTCCAGCCAGGAAACTGACTGTAAAAGAAACAATAATAATAAGAAATAAGGAAAGTGGGAACATGGGTAAGAAAATGGAGAAACTTTACCTGCTAGTGCAAGATGTGTATACTGACATTGTAGAGGTAATAAAAACATAGCAGAAACAACAACTGGAGTCACTGAAATACATAGGTTCTTCAGAAAGGAGGGAAATAGAGTTGGTAGCATTATATGAAATATTAGGATAACTTGTAATGAAACGAGTTATGTCAATGAAACAGATTCTGTTTGGATCAAGCTCTTCAAGCGTGAAAAAAGTATTTCTGCAGAATTAATGCTTGCGGAAAATCCCCAGGGTGTCAGATTTAACTCTGCAACATTATTATAGGGGGGAATGTAAGTAAGAATCTGTCATTAGAGGATGTTGAAGCTCACAAATTTCTTCCCCAGTCACTAAACCCACAAAAGATAATGATAGTTTAGATAAGTTTTTTGCTTTGAAATATGTGGATAACAAAATGTAACCTTTAACCAAACATTCAGGCACTGAGTCCATTACTTTACATGACAAAATACATAATGGTCAGCAAACTTTAATAAGCAAAAAAAGCTAGTTAAACAAGTGAAATATTCTGGGGCTTCATGGATATTTCTGTGAAGAAGACATCAAATTTCGTCAAGTGTAACATACTGTGTTGTATCTGATAACAGGTGACTAGGTTTAGCCATCCAGGAAGTCCACTCCAGACCTACTTTCTTAAATTTGTCAGTTCAAATGCAAAAACCTTAAGTAAAGCAGAGGTAATTGTAAGAGAGTTTGACAGTTTTGGTCACTGTCAGTATTCTCTAATACTTTGTTCTTTGACTCAATGCTGAATTTGGACGTTGGCTGACAGACAGCAGAATCTGTTCTTGTCACGGTGTAGATGTTTGAGATGTAGGACAGGATATTTATTGTCTACTCTACTGGGTATCCATCAAACCTGCCACTTCATCTAGAGAGTTTCATTCAGATGCTTTCTCCATAGACCAGCCCTCCTGGTCTCCCTCATTCCTCAATAGTCTCAAGTAAGATATGGTTGGTAGGGCGTGTGTAGAGTTCGTACAGGCTAGTGAGGAAGATGAAATTGCGGAGAACACCCGATAGTGAGGACGTTGAAGTACAGAGATGTTCAGCCTGGAGAAGAGAAGGCTCAAGGGGATCTTACCAACATACGTAAATACCTGAAGGGAAGGTGCAAAGAAGATGGAGCCAGGCTCTTTCCAGTGGTGCCCAGTGATAGGACCTGAGTCAATGGGCACAAACTGAAACACAGCAGGTGCCATCTGAACATCAGGAAACACTTTCTTACTGTGAGGGTGACCAAGCACTGGAACAGGTTGCCCAGAGAGGTTGTGGAGTCTCCATCCTTGGAGATATTTAAAAGCCACCTGGACATGATCCTTGGCAACTGGTTCTAGGTGACCCTGCTTGAGCAGGGGGGTTGGGCAAGATGACCTCCAGAGGTCCCTTTGAACCTCAATCATTCTGTGATTCTGTAAGCAAGCTGCAGTCATTTTAGTAGGTTTAATTCTAAAAGCCAGGCAAAGTCTGATGCTTAATATAAATGTTCTGCATAACTTCAAAGATACCCACTCACTGTGAAACTGTGATTTCTGGAGGCAGACTATGGCTTGCTCAGAAAATCAGGCAGGAATTATAAAGGGGATCGCTGTTATGCTTGTCCATATGCACCCATTATTATTAGAAGCAGCAGGAGAGAACAGGCAGAAAAGATGCTACAGGAACCTTTCAGGGAGTTTTTCTAAAGTAGAGAGATTTTGAACTTTGCATTAGCATGGCACTGGCTCTGTAATGCTCTTAACTTATCTCTCTCTTCCTACCAAATGCTGGGTACTTCTCTCTGTGTCAGCAACGAGGAACTCAGCCTGGAAAATGAGTTAGATTTGGAGAAACTCCTACTGTCCAGGATTTATTTGAAGGATTTGTGAAATTAACCCCTTTTAGTCCTCCTTCATGTCTCATGATCTGAAACTCTGTTTCTTCCCAGTTTAACACCACTATTTCTTTGAGTTGAACTTAGTAACTCATGCCTTTTTCCCCATCCCTCTTGACCTTCAGCCATATGTTCTCCATATGATAGTACAGCATTATGGTTCCCAAACGGTTCAACTGCGAGTGAGTTACAACTTCAGAGTGTGCCTAGACATGCTATTCATGTTATACCTCAGAAACAACAAAGACCTTTAAAAATGTTGATTCAGGAAACGCTGAAGAATTTTGTGCTTTCTTGTGAGGGATAATGCAGGGTCGTTATCTGAAGATGAAGTTCTTACCCCAGACGTTCTAATGCTCAGTTTTGCCTGTTAGGTGACTGGGGAAAGGGGCTACTTGGCCTACATATTTCCTGACTGCCCTCCTTGTGCACAAGCTAATTTCTTTTCACTGGAGAGCTATGTAACGTCAACTAGTTTATCTGATTTTCTGATTTATGAAAAACGTATTATTTTAAGTTTTGTATCATAGCTAATCCTGTACAAATGCATAAAGTGAAGGGGTGAAAACAGACAATTATTTACTCGCCCAAGACAATAGATGTATTATTCCTTTTGTACCCTACTTAAGTATTGCAAAAGAGGATGAACAAACAGATTGGTCTCCTCCCACCACATATCTGCATTGCCAGCACTCAGGGAAATAAAGACTGCATGGATTAAAAAGTTGCAAGGGCACTGTTAAGGCATAAGCTACTGAAACAGGAGCATGTATTGAAGAGGTCTCAGTTCAACAGTATCAGCCCTATTGTGAGCAATGTCAGCCTCCCTGCTAATGCAGAAGCCAGGGATGAGAACACAGGTAAGATCTTTCTATACTAGGGCATGAGCATATCACGATGAATTGCAGCCATTGCCACAATAATTTAGTGCAGTACATTCTTTCTCTCTTTTAAATCTTGACTTTTGCAAACTGTTTTACTCTCAGCTGCTTGAGACAGAAGCATTGGGATTCTTTCAGCACTGCCTGTGAAGTGACCTTACTGCTTTTACTTGTAGTTTGAAATCTATTTATGATGCACATTTAAGACAGTATTTGCAGCTCCTAAGGTTTCTGTGAATAATATTCACAAACATTTAAACAAACTCTCTTAGCATTTTTTCCCTAGAAACCCTCTGAAGAAATCTTTCTCTGAATCACAATTTGTGCATAAGCAATTAATTACCGTCAGGCTGTTAGACAGACTGATCATGTGGGAATTGACCATTTCGTTTTCACATAGAAACATCCTTTGCCTTTTGTTGTCACACAGAAACAGCCCTTGCACTGGCATCTTGATGATGCTCTTTTTTCCTCAGTTTGCTTGATTAGATCTTTTGATTGAAGTACTTGAAAGACATAATTTCATAAATACACTTGAAGCAATTCCACACAAACCACCTCATCCTCCCTGAATCATTCTCATTTTTTTGCTGAATTTTCAAATACCATTAAAAAACATTACGTTATGATAGGTCAATTATTGAACTGTATACCCTGTAGACACCTCACAGTGTTGTCTGTATAAATGATTTCTTGTTCCTAATTAATGGTAGGATAATAAGGCAATCTTCACTTAGAAAAATACTTTAACTTGTGGAGTTAAACATCCTTCTTCTTTGTTATAAAGATGCAAACTGTTTTATTAAAGTGGAAACTGACTGTGGGTCATCACACTATTGTGAATATCGTTTGTACTGATTACTCATTTTTATTTTAAAATGCACCTTAACAGTACCAGAAAAAAATTATTTATGGCTATAAATATATAGATCTATTCTAACAACAAGGAACTTGAACTTATTTCTGAACTTTTCACTAACAGAAGCTGGTTGGTGCATGAGCAATACGGAGACCCATAAATAGCTGTTGACTTAAAGTATTCTGCTTTCATATATGCTCTGACTGGTAGCTCTGTACTATACATGAGACAAGATTTGGAGGTGAAGGTAGTATCTTTGTTTTTATTTGACCATCTGGTTCAGCTAGAAATATTAAACTGATTTCCAGTCATTTGCCTAGATTTTTCTAATAAAAAGCTATTATACCTACCTACAAAATTTGTCTTGTCATTGTCCTCGAACCATCATGGCTACAACAAAATGCCACTAAACATCTCTATGATATGCAAGATACAGTTTAGTTCATGTCTAGAATAGGAAATGACTGTAGTAGTCCTGGATGTCTGATGGCAAGTGATGACATTTAATAGGAAACTGTCAATATCATGATCAATGCAAAATGTATTTCCTTATGCACATGCATGCACAGTCTTGCATCCCTATTCATTGATTCTTAAGTCTACAAGTGCTTATTATTTCCTTTTTTTTTCGTTTTACTCTTCACTAAACAATGGTATTTCTTGACAACCAACCCTCCAAATAAACTTCGATTGTATCTTATAAAAAAGTAATCTGTGGACTACACTGAAAAGAGTTGAAAAAATAGGGAAGAAATGTTAAGAAAAGGTGTATGTCTGGATCCAGCTTAATTCTCCAGCTGTGACCTTCCACGAAAAGAAATAGTACTGTCATTGTCTATTTGTATTACGTTTGCTAGCAGACAAACTTTGCTTTTTTGTCTCCACTATTTGAGTCAGTATGTTGATCTAATTTCTTTTATTTTTTAGTAGAGTTCTATCTCATAAAAAAAAATTTGCGCTGCATATACAGTAACTGAAGTTGTCTCATGTTGTCACTATTTTTTCTTCTCTTTCTAGGTGATGTCATTGTCTATATTAATGAAGTTTGTGTCCTTGGACATACTCACGCAGATGTAGTCAAACTCTTCCAGTCTGTTCCTATTGGTCAGAGTGTCAACTTGGTGCTATGTCGTGGATACCCTTTGCCCTTTGATCCTGAAGATCCTGCCAACAGCATGGTGCCACCCCTTGCAGTAATGGAGAGGCCTCCGGTAGTGGTAAATGGAAGACATAACTATGAAACTTATTTGGAATACATTTCTAGGACTTCTCAGTCTGTTCCAGACGTAACAGATCGACCACCACACTCCTTGCACTCCATTCCAGCAGATAGTCAGCTTGATAGCACATTCCCACCACCTGCCCATGATGATAATGTATCAATGGCTTCTTCTGGGGCCACCCAAGCTGAACTCATGACCTTAACCATTGTGAAAGGGGCCCAGGGCTTTGGCTTCACTATAGCAGACAGTCCTACAGGACAGAGGGTGAAGCAAATTCTAGACATTCAGGGATGTCCTGGTTTGTGTGAAGGTGACCTCATTGTTGAGATCAACCAGCAGAATGTACAGAACCTGAGCCATGCAGAAGTAGTGGATATACTTAAAGAATGTCCTGTTGGAAGTGAAACTTCTTTGATTATCCATAGAGGAGGTAAGTTTGGAAAGTCTGTACAATTACAAAAATGTGTGTAAAAGGTTCTAAACCGTAAGACATACATATACTCACTACATCCTCGTGTGCTAGATTGGAAGTTAATTTCCATGTTGCGGGTGGTAACACCATTGGTTCTGGAAAAGTGTGTCTGCAATTAAGTATCCTAGGCGAAATCTAACAGTCTGTTGTACATTCCTTTTTGTGTTTTGAGTGTCAATGGTCCCACCTCTGTATAAGGGTAAAACTAGAGCAGTTCCAGACCTTTCCCCCCATAATAGTTTGTACAGTGTCTGAAGCAAACTCTTACAGTCCCAAAGCAGTGTTGCAAGCTTTAGATATAATTGTATATATTGACTCATTAAGGTAGATCAAAATCAGAGCAATCTATTAGCCCTTTACAAGATTACTGGTTTTGATAAGTCATTTTGCCTCCTTTTCCTTCATTGTAAAAGTATTGTATAACAGTTGTTTTCTTTCTTTCTTGACAACAAAGATCCATAGTATATTTTTCTCTGTTTTTTAAAAAATAGCTTCTAGCAGCTTAGTTTTTCTGACCACAGCCTGACACAGTAAGCTTGAATATACACCACTGGAAGGGGAGAGTCAAGGCTTATCTGTAAGGAAGCAGTAGCAACAGAAGAAGTCTTAATACCCTGACAGTGATAAGTAATTCCATATCTTTTCATATTTTAGCCAAACAAATTTTATTCGACAGTTTGAGATGAGCATCCATCACAATTTATTATTATTTATTATTACCTGAAGTGAAAAATGATTGAATTTCTTTAATTAAAGATCTTTGTTCCTCTAAAGGCATTCATATGTCACTGAATGTACGTTACTCTGTGCTTCAAAAGAAAAAAAAAGGATTCTATACAAAAATACTAATTACTTTCCTTCTGAAGAGTAGAGGTTTGGAAGTGAAGCTTTAGTGTTTGCGTATGCCAAATGTTTGTCATTAGAAAACCTACAAATCCTTAGAACAAGGAATATAGTAACATTTTATCAAATTGCAGAAATAATAAACATAAGGTGATTTAAATATCTGTAGATTCACATATTCAATAAAGTACTTTTCATATCTATATTTAAAAGAATTACTTTTAAGAAACAGAATCTGACATTTCTCTGAATGAAACGAAATTAAGAGTGATAAGTAAAGGCCAATTGGTGTCACTATAATATATGAACTTGGAGAAAGTTAATTGTTGCAGAGGTGCTATATTACTTGGTATTAAATCTGGTTTTATTTAACATCCATTAAGAATCTGGAACAGTGGAGTAAGCAACATTTTTTTCTGAAGATACTAACAAATTAGGGAGAATTGCATAGCAAAAAAAGAGTATAAAGAGGATTAGAAGGGTTAATGTAACCCCAAAGATGGGATTTTATTTTGAAAAATGCAAGCTAATCCCCCTCTAGAGGAAAACAATTCAGAACACCAATCTTCAGAGAGAAGTGGAGTGTGAAATCCAGCATGCTGAACAAGCCTGAGGAATAATAGACAGCAAAATAGATATTTCAGCAATCAGTGCAGGACAGTAGCAAAAAACCCTGAAGCAGCAACATACTCAAGCCAATGAGGATAATTCCTCTCTCTCAAGAGAATTTCTTCTCAGAGCATCGATTCATGATCAAAACAAGTTGATCAACATGATAGTTTAACAAGTTCTGGTACATTAACTGAGCTGTGGTTGTTTTCTACACATCGCTGCGGCAGATAGGAGATACTGCACTGAGCTCAACCCTCAATAAAAGCAATATAAATTTACACCATCCTGTCTTTTGTCAGGCCAAAAACTGAGGTACAGTTACCCTAGCTCAGCTGGCACAAAATGCAGTAACGTGTTCCTGAGACTTAACCCTATGTTGCTGGGGCAGGGGTGGTCCATTGCTTTAGAGAATGCAGAGAAGAGAAAGAGAGCAAGTTTTGTTCATGGTAAAACAATGACTAAGACTAAAGCAACTGTTTGGAAGTACTACAGAGTGATTAAACTTAATGGGATGATACAGAACAAATGAAAGGTTACTATCAGAAATTTCTGTACATCAGAGATAAGGAATATACCTTATTGCAAAGTTTGGTAGACTCTGAAATTAAAGAAAAGGCTCATTTGTTGGAGTGATTCAAAAGAAGTGAAAAAATACAGTATGAGACAAACCTACTCTACCTCAGAGATGGCCGAATCATAGGTTAACAGAAATATGAGAACTGTTTTAAGGTGACAACCTTGGGTTTTTTGATAAATTGATAGGGAAAGGGAATCCATGTGACCAAATATACATCTATAATGCAGGTAATTATATCTATGCTAGTCATGTCTCCTTTTATAGTCCCTGGGCAGAAACGGCCTTTCTAGGGTGCAAGTCATGTCATTCCAATGTAGATGTTTTAAATAAGTCAGGTGTACCCTAAAAGTATATGTTCTGCTTGACTGACTATAAAGGGAATTGAGGATGACTGGTTTGGATGTACGTGTCTATCCCACATGCTATCAATAAGAAACAGATGATAAGATTTGGTCATGTGGGATAATCTGAATACAAAACAAAATTCTAGTACTTAGAGAAACCTGCTATGATTCTAAAATATTTAGTCCATGACACTCATGGAGCAAGGCATACTTTCTCGTTACTCATGGATCTAATTTTTATTTTATTATCTCTAATGTGTAATGAATAATAGCATCGTTTTCCATCATTACCCTATGCATCCTGTCTTTAGCAAGATTAAGTCCAAAGTACTATTCCTGCCTGTGGAAGAGGAAGGCTGTGTTTTGCATAAGGTTGTGTGTTGCCTTGTAATGTAGTCTGTCTCTGATATGAATATGGCCTGGCTGCATAGTTCACTGTGGCAAATCCATTTTTGTAAGTGATTTAATTTCTCCCGCTCTCATCCAGCAATCTTAACTACATTATAGGCAAGAAACAGATCGACATTGGCTAAGATATATTCTCACTATAGGAAAAAAGCATCTTATACAGGAAAAAATGCTCTCTCATATGCATATAGTATGCATGCTACAGTGTTTAAAAAGCCATTGTCCCTCAAGCTTAGGAGGTCAAGAGCCAGAGTATGCGGGGGAAGGAAAGGTCTGCATGTTTCAAAAAGATGGAGGGAATAGCAGTACTCAGATTTAAAGAGGTCACTAAAGAAGACAGACTTGTCATGGGGTACAATCAAGCTGGAGGAAGTCCCACTGAATTTGTAGTTTACTTATTTTAAAATTTCTAAAGCAGAAGTAGTAATTTACCTGCTTGTTAAAAAAAATAGTCATGGAAATAATATCATTGTATATCCAAGAAAATACTAAGCAGCGCTTGTTTAGATAACTATGATACTCTATGGCTAGAGATCTTACAATCTTCTTTCTGTTTATTAGTCAGGTCCTTTGCTAAACACAGATGCACTGCTTAGTTTGGTTTCTTTGCATCTTGGTTTTTGCTGTCCAGCCATATAGTTTCCATTGATCACTATAAGCTGACAGAAGTGTTCATACTGACAAGAAATAAAATGACAGGAAAAGAAGGTGGAAAAGTGTTGCCTAAAAAAAAAAGGAAAAATGAATAGAAAAAAAAAAAAAAGGAAGAAAAAGATATGAAAGTGTTTGTTACCCAAACAGATTTACCCCTTTCCAGCTTTACTTCAGCCTTCACACTTCATCCTCAACTTCTGCAGCCGTCTGCATTGAGTATAGGCTGCTGAAATAGTGTGGAAGGGCTCTCAAAAATCAGTCTTTCTGAATGTGGATAGAGCAGAAATTCTGCATTATTCCAAATTCCAGAACTACTGAAAAACAGCAGTAAGTTGTTGAAGCACTATGTACCAAATTTATGTAGAGCAAAATATTCACCAATTAGGACATCAAAAATTGGTTTTGGCATGTTCTACTAGATGAGCTATCCAAGTACCTGACATATGCCATCTCTTTTGGAAAGTACCTTTGAAATATATGAACCCATAGACAGCAGGCCAGCCCCAGAAGTGTTCCTGTCTAAAAAAACCTGACACATTCAAATGTAGATACATCAAGACTATGTCTGAAATATTGTTAAGGAAATCTGAAGACAACCCAGGACTGATTCATGAAGCTATGGTAACTCCTAAGCAAGTGCTGTGAGTGAAACATTAAAACTAAACGCAAAAAGTGGGAGCCTGACAAAGTTCCTACATCAGATGGCTATTTTGTAATGGTGGAATCCAAACAGGCTTTGAGAAACTGAAACTGTCAGTATGAAACACAGTCAGAGAACTGACGCACTCTCCATACTGGTTAATTGTTAGCCCACTCCTGGCATGGGATTGGAGTAGCCAGCAGCCAGTTTCACCCTGACATGATATAGGAGATAGCATGGGCCACACGCAATGCACAAACAGTCAAGATGAGGAGGGAGAATTTAACTATGTAGATGTGAACTGTGAGAATAAAAGGATGGCCAAGTAGCTTTCTCAGATTTTGTACAAACCCCGGCAGAAGTTTATAACTCCTTAAGACTGCTAACAGATACCAGTACCTCACACAAAGCATCAGCAATTTCCAAAACAGCCAGAAATTTCACAAAAAAAACATCTCTGCATATTCTACTGAATGAACCTTGTCCCTCAAAATCAGCAGATTTCAATGGAATGAATACTACATCCTCAGTGCCCTTTCCATGGATTGATCTCAGATTTGCCTCTCTACCACAGAGATGAATTTTTTTTTTTGTCCAGATGTCTTTCAGTGATGATAAGATGTCTTTCAATTCCTCTGGTCAGGAAAGCTTATACTTCTTTTTCTCCAAGTTGTCCTCTCTCTTGGAAAAGCTGCACGAGATAAAGCTGCAGGCAGCACCATCACCCTGCTAACACTAGTTTGGCCCAGGCAGTTCAGATCTCCTGGTCCCATGACCTCAGCCCACCACTGAGGTCTCTAGAGCTTTGACTCTGCTTCTGCAGTTCTTCATTCAAAATATTAAGAGAGTACCTGATGCAAACTGGAGACCCTGTATCTCATGGCTTGCTCACCCCCAATTCAGGATTTTCTAGTCAACAGTACTGAGCGTTTGAAGAAATGAAATTGTTAGGTGTAGGTTTTTGATTTGGGACTTACGGAAGTTTTCTGTCATCCTACTGTCTCTACTCTTTGACATCCCTGAGTCATTGGTGAATTTTTTCCTTCCAGTCACTTCCTAAAGGAACCCAGTCTTGGTTTAATTGCTTCTTATGGGTACTCTGAATTAATTGTCATCTGTTCATGCTTACTTTGTTCATGAAGGTATGCTTCTTTCTGTCATCTCTGACAAGAGCTATTGCAAGATATAAGGTCTGATAGCTCTCCTGCTTCCTGCCATACCTTCTCCTCTCCAGACAGTTTCTCCAACTGTACATTTGCTCCTGATCCCTTTTCTCCCATTTCTTGAGAGTATTCTGATGTTGAGAGGAACTTAGATCCATTTGGCAACATCTGCATTTTTAGCCCTGCTGTGTTCTTAAATGGCACATATATCTCCTGTTTGTGAGTTTAAGGGACATTTGATCCCACAAAGGGAATGTGGGACCATTGATACCTAGAAGTCAATGACATAAACTTCTTCTGTCCAACATGCTGCTAAAACATCCTCTTTCAATTTTTTCTTTCTGATTTACCACACCATTTTGCCTTGCCATCCCTCTATGAAGTGCTCTGTGGTTCCTGGGTCTGTCTGCTTTAAAACCAATAGAGAACAAAGATTTGTAGCTGACCTTTTTCCTTTCCATCTCAAAATTATAAGCTTTTATATGACATCATAAATTCAGCAGTTTCCTCAGCATGAGTTCTCTATAAACGTTCTCATGCTGGCTTTGAGTTGTTTCATTTTTTTGTTGCTATTCTTAGCTAGTAATGCCAGAAATATTTAATGATCAAAAATATTGTGACATGCTACATTGCCCACTTCACTGACTTTGCTGGTAGATGTCATGCTGCCCTTTTCCCCACCCCCAACCTTGGCCACTTGTCCTTCCTACTTTCCCTACATAGAAATCAATATTTTGTGCAAGATATAGTTTCATAACAGCCTTGTAAGAGGGGCAGTTGTCTTTCCTATGTTAATTCCAGAAATAAAATCTCTGAAAGATTTTTAGAAAATATTGTTACCATGCAAGAAATACTGCTGTTATATTAACTTAAGTCCTGGTAGCACTGCTTTCCAGATTCATTTTTACAAGGCATGTCTCACCTTACAGAGTATCATATTTTTAGCTGTGAGATATATACTCTCCTAGTAACCTTCAAATTATTTACATCCTTTTTGTCCTACACATTGAAACTGTTTTATGCTTTGCATTAACTTGAAATATTTTTAAGCATCTTGTTGTAATCATCTGGTATAAAATCTATTTTAATAAATATTTTGCATGTTATAGCAGGTAAACTGAAAAATAAGTTACATATATGGCCTAGTTTATGAAGGGATTCAATTTAAATCTTGTTAGTAAGAGAAATGGGAACCTCTCAGTAGCACAGGGAATGACAAATCTGAACAGAGGGAGTCATGGCAGGAGACCAGTTATCCTAAAATTCACACTAATGAGACTTTCATATCTTTTCTTGTATAGCTCTGATTAGCAGTGAAACAGTGTGCAATTGCTTCCGTATTTCTGAATAAAAGAAAAAGAAACCATAGACCTCCTTAATGAATATGGATTCCTGAAAAAATAGACATCAATAATAGTTAGTAGCTATTACACTGTATTAATGGAAGTAGTATTAATTGCATTGCATTTCAAAGTGGTAGTGTTATGGTTTTGCTGCTTCTTTCTTATTAATGTTTGTGCACTGTGTGGTACATTTGTGGATAATTTTGCAAAACATTAGATAAATCTTTTTTACATATATTGCATAGAAGGTTTTTAATGACTATTAGCAATCATTTTATTTCAAAAATACTTTTATTATTGGTGAAACTGTTTTCTGATGTAGGCTTATATGGTCTGTATTAAATCTGAACAGTGCTTCTGTTAAAACTTATGGGGACACTTCTCCTAGGGATGTGTGTGCCTAACTCTTGTTGACATTAAGAGGAGTTAGTTTGCACACTGGAGAAATAGGTCCCTTTAGAAGACCTTTTAGCAAAAAGAAATACAAGTGTGTAGACATAGATTCTCATCACTGCATGTCATAAAGAGGTAACTACCATTGCTCCAATGGCTATTTTGCCATTGCATATTAAATTCTTATGCCCAGGATGAGGCTACATACAGTAAGCAATCAGACATTATAATTATTAGGTCTACACAGAGACTTGCCATGCACTTAGGCTTTGTGCAGAGCTTCAGGAACTCTGCCTTCAGGACAGGCAACTACTTGTCTCTGTTGAGGAGTGCAGGGCACGTTTGAGTCTGGTAGCTGCAGCCCACGTCACTGCTAGAACCGAAGAGCTCTATTGGCAGAACGACAGACTGATTTCAGTCTTACTGATATTAGTGAATGAATTAATACCAATTGAAGAACAGTTTGTTTGAGAAAACAGACTTTTTGGCTTGCCTACACTGGAACCTGGCCAGGCCAGAGAAGTTTCTCCTCTGTTCTTGCAAGCAGTATTATCAGAACACTAATCAGGTTATCTTGGACTGTGTATCTCAGTGAAAAATGGCATCTTTTGAAGCCAAATACCTCCAAAGCATGGTACATGGGAGAACCTACTGCAATACTGGGGCATGAAGAAACTCGTTTTTTTCCTGATTGCCCATAGTCTAGGCTCTGAGTGAATCTAGCCTTCCTCAGAGGAGATCTGGGAGATCTCAGCCTAAGGAGGGAAAACTACAGAGCTGGACTGTAAAAAAGTACCATACGACCTGTTCTTGTGTACTGAGGCATGTCTAAAGTTTAGTCTAAATGTGTTGAATAATGTTTCTGTTGGTTCAGTATAATGTAATGTCCTATTAAACAACATTTGTTGGGTTTCCAAATCTGTTGTCAAAGTACATTGTGTAGACGTTGTGACGTGGTGATTTGTAATATAGTGCAATATTTTATAGTAATAAAGTAAGCTAATACACTATGAAACAAGTGAGTACATTATCTATTGTGCTACAGACACGAGACACAGCACTGGGGAGACGGGAAGCTGTGATTTTCAGGCACTTCCTAAACCACTTACAGGAGCCACAAAACTCTCTTGGCTCCTACGGTTTGTTTATCCAGTAAAAACACAGAAACTAAATTAGTCTTCTAGATGAGGTATTTATCCCTGTACAATTCTTTAAGCAATTTTCTTTTACATTCTTAAAAAGGGAAGGAAGGCTTGAACAATGGCTACACTTGCCCTCTATGAGTAATGCTCAACTTTTTTGTTTTTTTATAAACCAAGAGCATACATTTATTAAATACAACACACTGCCCTTCTCAGGAAGCCTTTGGGTGACTCAAAATTCAAACACAATCAAAACCAACACCAGGATACATACACCTTTGCTGTGTCACCTTCAGATTACAGTATAAAAAAGGACATGGAAGCCAAAGCTGTCAGGCACAGACTCTGAAAGTTGACTCCCAAGTGTGTCAAAACAGATTTCTAAAAAAAAAAAAATTGCTTTCCAAAGCCAGATTTGCCATAACTTGGAACAGTATTTCAGTGTATAAGAAACATACTGTGCAGTTTTCCTGTTTGGTAAATGAGAAAAATCTTGACTTTTATTTATTTTGTACCTTTTATTACCATGAGCTAAAGGAAGGCAAGCTTTCTGTGTGCACATTCCTAGGGTCACCTTATTTTTAGTGTATATTTCAATTAGGTGCAAATTATATTTAATGGAATTTTTAGAATTTTTTTTCTCTAATGTAAGCATTTTTTTATTGCATTTCATGTGTTCTAGATAGAGAACTTCTAAAGATCCTGTGATAATTAGAAAAAGACTCTATATGCATTAATAAAAGCACAGACTCAAAACCTTGGAATGAGAAAATATTTTAATGATCTTTAAATTCATTTTATCAATTAATTTCCATTTTCACAATGAGTTGATTTTTTCCCTACCAGAAAGTTTGTTAATATTTTAAAAGGATAAATGATGATGATGATGATAGCAATAATAATAATACAGTTTTTCTTAAAGAATGAAAAAATCCATTAAGTAATACTTCAGGGATTAGTTAACATCATAGAAAAGGTTTGCTGGTTATGGGAAATACCGCAGTATTATCTGCATCTATTTTATTGCTTAAATAAATACATTTGTCAATACAAAATCAACATACTTTTCTTACTATCCATGTGACATAATTTCTGTATTTTAAACTACTTTTTCTCAATAAATGTGATTATTTTAGGCATCTGGGGACAAGCAGTGCCTCTCTACTTCAGTATAAACACTATCATATCTCTGCAGTAGTGCAGAAGACAACTTAATCTGTTCCTTAAGGAAAAACAGGAATGACCAGTGGAGAAACTTGTTCCTTTTTATTTTGTAAATATGATCCTATAGGACACTGCTCTTTTGCATAGCTCTAAAGCCTCACGCTATTTAAGATGTAATGTTCTCAGGAATAAGTATCAGGAATTACTAAAAGAAGATGGAAAGATTCTGGCCGAGTAATTCAACTGTGCAACCAAAATGAAGGATGATTACATCAATGGGAGGTCCTAGAGCAGTCCAGAGAGAAGTCTGGGGAAAAGTCCACAGCGCTTTGATCTGTGGCCCGTGAGAGCCAACAAATATGGTAGAGCCAAAGACAGTCATCTCCATCCAATTTCTGCCCTTCTTCACTAGCTTTTTCCATGTTTTACCCAGGTCCTTCCTCAGTCTGTGTGTTTATTTCTTGTCATCCTGGCTCCATTTCCTTCATTCAGCAATTCAGAGAAGCTGTCATTCTTGAATGTCAGCCCAGTCTTTGAACTTAGCCTTGCTTTGAGCAGGAGGTTGGACTAGATGAACTCCAACTGTCCCTTCAATCTAAACACTTCTATTATTCCCTGGTGCTCCATCTTTCTCACGTTTGGGGGCCCAAGGTGCTAAAAGAGAAGGTCTCTGACTGAATGTAATAAATCATCATCTGGATAATTTTAAAATTCTTCCACAGTGAGAAAGAGAAGAAAAGAGAGAAAGAGAAGTTATTTAATCTTGTCTCCTTATTACACCATATTAAATATATATGTTTATATAAAACAAATATGTATTTCTTTATATATGAAAGTTCTTTAGAAATCGATGCAAACAGAAAGAATGAAGACATGCTTTTTGATTTCAGCTTGCCACATGTGATCATTAAGATTATGTACACAGCAAATTATTCTCACACTATAATTGAAAAATAATGCAGTATTTATTTATTTATTATATAGCATTCCTGAGAGATCTCAATGGCTTGTTGTTGGCTCTAAAATAGGAAGAGCTAGATAGTCTGATCCAGCTAACATTAACTACATGGACATCAACTACAACAATTATTTCTACTAAGGTTAATCTTCATTAAGGAAGAGATTTATCTTGTAACTTGTTCATTGTATACCAGACTTTCAACTTTATCAAACTCTTTATCCTAATAGCAGCACATTAGGATGCATTGTACTAAAAGAAGAGCCAGCTATATACAGTTTCAGTCAAAATGGCCCTTTTTAAACAGTCATCTCATGATAATTAATTGTGAATGTACATTTTTACAGGTCCTTAAAGGCAAAAAAGCTGAAACTGATTTACATGCTAGATACTTCAACCTATCTTCCCAGTCTTGCCTTGCAATACATACTGTCATGTTCACCTCAGCTGTTACCAGGGATCCTGTGTAGGCAGCTATAGGGCACCATTCCTCACCTGAGCCGGGCAGAAGCAGGGATCCCTGTATGATGAGGAAAACGGGCACCTCTATGGTGCCATTCAGTTACTGGAAACATCTAAAGTAGCTGAAATGAATAGTATTCTAAAAAAGCCTATTCTTCCCTGTTGATTTTAAAGTTTTTAAAAACTCACCTACCAAAGTTTCATATTTAAATTTCTACTCATTTTTGGTCAGATTAATCCCAACTTAACTGTAAAAAAGTTAGATTTCTAGTCTATACTAGTCAAAATAGTTACCCCTGCAGTCAGTGGTGGAAAATAGGCACCTGAAGAGGATGACTTACGTCATTTTACTCAGTCATTGCTTAAGCAGCTTGTTGCCTGAGATTGCCCAACATGCTCCACTGATTACAGAGAAGTCTGGCTGAGGACCGTAGCCTAGCTGAGCAGCCAGCCAGACAAGGGTGCGTTGAGCTGAGTCCTGCCCACACACCAGAGACAAGCAAAGAACAATTGAAGGTATTAAAAAAACCAACTGTATTATTACAAAAGTTGGAATCTGTCTCATGCACTGTAGCTAAATCTGGAATCCCATTTATGCTACCATAGAAGGTAATCTGGGTTTCTTTATGAAAGAGAAGTTATAAATGTGGACTTGCAGAAAATAGATTATTTCAGATTAAATATATATTAATATCTTTATTAATATTACAAGTTTGATTATAAAATTTAATTGTCTTTGTATAATGGACTTTTGTAAGGCTTTACATGCAACAGCCCCACTCCTTATTTAAAAATGGAAAGAAGTAAAATTAGTATGGCTTGCACTGAATTGAAAAATTGGTTAACTGATTGATCTTTTAACATAATTATAAGTAGGAAATCAGTGAGGGAATTTATTTTTAATAAGCTTCCTCTAGGATAAGTTCTTGGCTTTTGACTATATTACACTTTTTATGAAGATCCTGTAGAGAACATAAAATCAATACTGATAAAGCTTGCAGATGGCAGAGAGATTGGTCCATGTCATTGGACAGATGACACATTACTGACAAAGAGCAATGTGGAATACTTAATAAATTAAGTGTCAGCAAACAAGAAGCATTTTTATGCAGTCAGTGTAAATTAATTCCTGAAACATAGAGCAAAGAATGCAGCCCAAACTTGCCAAAGTGCTTTTGAATCATTATGGATAATCAGCTGAGCATAACATCACAACGAAAAAGGCAAATTCAGCACAATTTCTGAAAATAAAACTTGTTCTTTATCTATTTTTCTCAGTAAGATGCCATTGGTAAACTATTTTATTGCATTTATTATGAATGTTAACAAAATCAATGAGATCCTGTTCCAGATCATTTTTCCCCGCTTCTTAAGTTCATATTTGGTTTTCCACCTTTTTTTCCTTTTTCCACATTTACTTCAAAGTTATTACATGACACTTCCATATGCTATGCAAAGATAAGCCTCTTGCAGGAGTCTTATCTTTAACTAAAGTTTCTATTATTGTTAGTAATGACCTGAAATGTGGGATTTCTCTAGGATTTTTCATACAGTTCTTCATTAGTAAAAGTAATGGTTGATTCAATTGTCCATGTGGGAGGTAGATGGAAAGATGTTTCCTTAATACCCAGCTCCTATAATATGTCTCATTTCCTGTTCAGACCGGAAATGATTCAGCATATCATTTCAGAATTTATTTCCTGTGAGGAATCTTGCAAGCAGTTGTTCATTAAAAGCTTGTAGAAATGGAAGAAAAGGGCCTGGCTTGGGAAAAGTGGTCTAAAACAGAGAGGAAAGGAGAGAAACCAGGTAGTGAAGAATTAGGGATTCAGAAAAGATGTTTGGGGTCTTGTAAACAGTTCTCTAAGGAGTCATGTGGTAGGATGATCCTTTTTTTCAGCAGAGAGGAAGCTGTGACTTACCACACTCTGGGTACCAGAGTCTACTAGCTATGAAACTGCTTGGAAGACATTTATGGTTATCATGACAATCTATTTACTTAAAACAGCTACAACCATCCTCTGTGTCAAGTAGATAATAGCAGTCTGATGGAAAGCGTCTATTTGGTTTCTTACAAGTGTGTATGCTACCTCCCCTCCTCTGAGAAGTACCTGGGTCAGGCAGGTCCTCCTGCAGTGAAGATAGATCACTCCTCCCTGAGGTCCTCCTCATGGAGAGACGTTTCCAAAGGCTGTGAGATCTGACCAAGTGGAAGAGGACTCAGAGCAGAGAGCTGGAGATCTGCAGCCTAATCCAGGAACCTGCTGAGAAGAGCAAGCAGCAGACACATAGGCCTCAGAGGGAATGAGATGAAAATCTTCTGGGGACTGGCAGGGAGCATACAGAGCTTGTTGTAACTCAAGAAGTCATTGATTCCACTGGAAACAAGGACCTGTAATGTAGGGACATAGTGAGCAGGGCAAGCTGTTCAGAAACCCCTTTTGCTTCTATATTCTCCAGCTAATCATTTTGCATTTTCTCTATTTGAAAACTTATGTATTTTAGTTCTATTATAATAAAGCCTAGTGTTTTGGGGTTTGGTTTGGGTTTTTATATATATATATATAAATATATATATATATATATAAAAAAATATAAAGCCTTTGGAGCTGTCTATAAGAAGGAGTCTAGGCAGATCTAGATCTTTGGCTAACCTGGGATTCCATGTCAGGTGGGAAGGAAACACCAAATCAAAACCAGCTGAAAAATTGCCACAAAATATGAAGTAATTTCTTCACCAACATCCCAGGCTGGCATATTCTGCACATTGCAGATCAAAGGCTTGAATGCTGAAACTAAGGGCTGATGATGCTTCTCCTCCTGAGCTGTAGCTCCATCATCATTTCTGTGGCTATTTAAATGTGAGTTAGTAATGAAGAAACAAAATTACACAGAAATTCTCGGGATTTCAGAGATTTTTACAAAAGGGGAAAGTCCTATTACACCAGTTTTACAATTTGTGGTGATAAAACACAAAGATAATATGCATCATTGTAATTATGAAGTCAGAAAAAGAGCCCATAATGGAAATACACTATGCTATCACTTTCCCTTTTGCTATTTAAAACTATACACAGATCTCAAAGAATAATATAAATAAAAAATAAATAATAGTTGTTTAGAATGCAACATAATAAGTAAGAAAACATTCATTTTCTGTATTGGAAATAATGTTGCAAATTAAGCTCAACAAATTTAGAAAAGAAAAATTAATGCCTCTGAAATTTTGCAGGTGGAGGATCAAACCTAGTCGCTAGAGAGTGAGTATTAATTCTGAAGTATTCACAAGATTTTTTTTTTGCTCCCTTATATTGTCTGAAAGATAAAGAACTGCAGTGTAACAAGATACATATTTTTGTCATTAAATCAAAATGCATCTATTGCAGAGTGCTGGTGTAGAAGATGCAATTCAGTTGCATTTCTAACTCATTCATATTAGGAAAGGGATGAATAAAAATTCATGACTTGTGTTTGTGCACAGAGGTACCCACTTTTATTCATTAATATGTGATAGCTACTTGCACACTGTTTTATTCAGTTCTCATTAACAGTAAACAATCTTTACCAGATTAAGGAGAATTATAGATGTTCGTCATGTCTCCCATTTAAGGTCTTTCTTTCTACAGCAGAACACACAATTTTCAGAACATTCTTCATGGAAAAACTGTTCAATGGAGGATCTGAAGATATTTTTGTTTGTTTTCTGTTGTATATTTGTTAAGATTTTCAAATTGCAGAAATAATTTCTGAATTACTAAATTCTGAGTAGCTGGACATATAATTTTGTTGAAACCAGAATGGGATTGTAATTGGTTTCCTCTAGCCTACGAAATATTATTAAGTTTAAAACACCTCCTACCAAGATTGAGTCCTCGACCTTTTAAAAAATTTCAGCAAAGAGAACATCCACTCAGAAATAGAGCAACTTAGTCTAGAACTGTCAATTGCCTGATAGATCAAAAACTTACTTATGGTATGAGAAACAAAGGCCTGCTTATAATAGGACAAATTACTTCGGGCTCCATGTTATCAGGAACATCTAATATTTAGTGCTTGCTAAATATTAGATGGTTCTGCTAGATATTAGATGGTTGGTAGGTATTTTATCTAGAACTTAACTAGAAATTTCATCTGAGATCTGATTTATTTATTTTTTTACCAATTAAATGTTCGATATATTCTGGAAATGCAGCTGCTTTTCACAAAAATGGCGTTAGTGAATCACCATTCACCAATGAAAACTCCCTTTGTCATAAGAGCACTAACAAACTCTAACTTGAATCAACCTTTTCCTTCCTCTTCCCCTGAAGTAGACCATTTGTTGTTAATCCCTGTGACATGAGTTATACTTTTTAAATTAGCTCATAAGAGTTAAAAACAAAAACAAAAACAAACCAGGGGCATATTCCCGTACAAATTATTTCCTATCCTAGCTGATTGGGATTATAGACCAGCAAAACTGTATGGTGACTGGGTAAAGAGCATACAGATCTACCCTTAGTGTCTTTTAATTTACCTATCATTTGGGAACCCCAAGGAAAAAGTATATATCACATCCGATTTGATTACCACCACTAATTAATTGTACTGTTCATCCAGATTCCTTCAGCCAGCTATGGTCTTCAAGTATAAATTCATAGTTTTTGTTCTGTGATCATATGGGCATACTGAGGTATATGGGTATACTGAGGAAGAAGAAAATGTTTTACAGATCCAAAGGCTACATCCAAGTTTGCTTTCTTATGCAGTAAATTCTGATTTTAAAAAAGGAGGGACATACACGCTAGGTACCCTAGCAAGTCTTTCTAAAAATGCTAATTTTTAAGCTTAGGCCAGCTGTGAGGTCCACAAGGTGCTTCACGGTTGTCAGCACCATAATCTTCTCTGTTTAACTTGTCATGTTTATGTACTGTTCCAATTTTCTCAGTGTTGAGGGGTTATTTCCATTATGTTAGACATGTCGTCTAAATCTCAACAGTCTGAAATCAATTTATGTTCCTCTGAGAGACAGAGCACTGTCACAGGGAAAAAAAATTTACCTATTCACAGTTTTTCTTGCTTTTCCTTGTAGTACATTCATTTAATACTTATCACTTCCCAACTATCTTGTCAGGATCCTTTATCAGCATCATTTTTTAGTGTTCTGTTCATTAACTTTTTAAAGGACTGCCCAGGACTTTGTGCGAACAGCACACAATCTAAACATTATAAAATTCACATCAATACTGTTCCTCTCTCATTAGACTTAAGGACACAGCCCTTCTTTGTGTTAATTGCTCATCTCCAAACCTTCAGGAATTCAGAAAAATGTGACATTCCTCAACCTTTTTTGCAAGCCAGGTCATCTTGATCGATTTATCATGCTTTATACTCTTTAGTCTTCTGTACTGCAATAGTATCATGCCCATCAATCATTATTTCCCTCTCATTTTTTTCTTTCAGGCTCCTATGGTCTTATGCTAAATCTTCTGAAATTCATGTCATTTTAACCATTATAATTAGATCTCTGCAAAGCTTTTACTAGTTCAGCTTTGTTCTTCCTGATAAGTAAGTTGAATACTGAGAATTACCTCCTGACTGGGTGAACATGAAAGCAAAGTGGTTTATCTCTACTAGGTACATGTCAGTGTGGACAGTATCAAATCTTCAGCAGCTCAAAGCAAAGTGAATTACCTAGAGGTTCAACCAGGGAACTGGCAGTTTAGAAATTTACTGCTCTCTTCACAGTTTTGTTACTCCTTGGACATCGGCCTTCCACTAACATCCCTTGCCAAATATTCCACTTCCCTGCATTAAACGATATACTTTCACAGCTAAGACTCAACCATGTAAAACTTGAATCTTGTGATAAGTTTTGTTTCTCCTTTAGACTTTTCTTTCACAGTCTCCCACTGTTTGTCAATCTTTCTGTTCTACCTGAATCCCTATAACCAGGAATAAACTGGTCTGTCAAGCGGGTGTGAAAGAGCAGGAAATTGGAAATAACTTATTACTTTGAATAACATCTGGATCCAAAGAATCAAATAAGCATCCTATTGCTTATTCCAGCCTCCACCACTGTGGCCAAGTGGCATGATTACCTTTTCATTATTTTGCCATCAAGTGTTTATCATTCCGCCATGTGGTATGAAAATGAGCCAATTATAGTTAATACACCTGAGCTCCTGTTGTCACAGAAGAGATTTCAAAGCCAAATCAATAAAATTCAGAATGATGCTGACAGCTTAATGCATATTAAACACAAAATTCTGAAGTTACTACAATGTAATTTAATAATGACAGAAAGACAGTCAGTTGAAACCAGCAGGGTCTCTCAGTCTCTGTAATTTAACTTACTTGTTGCTTTATGATGAAGTTTTGTCCAGTGCTCCCAAACCTCAGAAAAATCAGTAAGAGTGAAACTCTGAGCTCAGCTCTGAGCTCACTAACAGAGATCCAGGACCATCTGAGATGCACTGGAGTATCAAGAAATCTTCACTGGAATGGCAGAGTCAGTGATGAAAACTGAAGCTCTGAAGTCTCCCATAGATTCTGTGTCATATCTGCCAATCCAGCACAGATTTCTGAGTAACATAAGGTATGGCACCCTTGGTACTAGACCTATGGTTGTGCATCTGTGTTAATTTCCTAATTCACAGACTATGACATCAAAATTTATTTGTCTGAATATCAGCATCTAAATTTGGCACAAGTGTCTATGTGTCCATTATAATTGATGGGGGCTTCAGTAAACTGCATAAATGTAGGCATCCTATATTAATTGAGATGCCCTTGGGTATTCCACCTCGCCTCCCACCTATAGGTCCTTTGTCACAGCTGGCAACGCCATGAGGATACATATTCCAACCCAAAAGACACTAGATGTACATATTCCAACCCAAAAGACACTAGATGGTGATGCAACTGAGCCGATATCTGGAAAACTATTCAATACAAACAACAGAGTCCGGACAGTTTTTCAGATCCCTGCGAGGTTGCCATCTCTGTTTGGTTAGCTGAAATCTTTCTAGACTCAGTTCTCGGCTGTTCTGCCTCAGTTGCATGGTTCTCCACTGCTTCCGATGGCTGCTTTTCTGTCTCCCATTAAAGCGGAGCATTGCGTTGCAAGTTCTCCCATTCAGAAACAGTCACAGACACCAAGGGCATTTCCCTACATTTGTCTATTTTTATTCTTTTATTAGGGATTTTTCTGATCACTGTTTCAGAGATGGGATTAGTTGGTTTTCAAATCAGGATTAGGACACAGAAAGGGAAATCCTGGGAACAAGGAGAAGTCTGTGAGAGTTTGGGAACAGTCATCTGAAGAAGGGGGTAGCTGAGAGAAAACATGGATGCAATGAAGGAATTTGGAAGAGGAGGAACTGGTAGCATAGATGTCAACACTAAATATCTGGTGACTCCTTTTCATCTGTGCCTTAATATGAAGCTTACGTATAAGCATAGGAATGGATTTATTATGGAATATTTTTTCCCACACACTTGCTGAAGACTTTTTGTGAATGTATTTTCATGAAAAGGACTTTAGGACACTGTGTACAAACAACTTATGCTCCATCTACATTTTAACAGAAAATATTGGGAACATGCCTTGATATTCATCAAAGTGACATGCCATAATGTAAACTGAGATTTCTCTAATGTGCTTAGAAAGTGTAAAAGCTTAAATGGGAGCAGATTCTAAACACATGAAAGAGCAGAGACACTGGCATAGTTAGGCAGAGTTTCTGATTGTCAGAGCGCTCTGAAAATACGATGCAGTATTCCTGAAAAGTTAATTTTGAAGCTTAAATTAGCTTTCAGTAAAGCCAGGCTGAGTTGTCAGACATGTTCTTAGCAAGCATACAGAGTCTTTATGGGTATGGCAACAACTTGCAGGCCCTTCTAGAAGCAACAGTCATGAGCTGTCAGGACTCTGAAGACTCAATTTATATTCTAAATTGTGTTACTGATTCAGTGTGAATATATACCAGTCTTTTCACCTTGCTGTGTCTGCTCTGCTCGGGGAGAGTTGCGTCCAACAATATGTTTGCCCGAGACGGTGTATTACTTGCATTTCTAGCTCTTGCAGTATTAGAGCAGTACAGTAGAGAGCGTAATCCGTAGCCTGGACATGTGAACTAGCAACACTGATTTTGGGCAACACACATAAGCAAAACCGAAGATTCTTCAAGGAAAATCTCTTTCTGCCAAACAAAAGGTTCTTTTTCTTGTCTGTACAGAAAAATAACCTTGACCTTTTCAAAGTGTTGGTAGAGTTTACAATCTGTGAGCAAACTTCTGAGATCTCTTTCTCAACTCATAATGTGTTAGTTCCTGGGCATGCAGACTTTTGCTAATTGGGTTAGTATTTACACAAAATACATGTATTACAGACCTCAGTGAGGAAAATAACAGTCTATCCGGTATTACTTGCAGTTGCAAATCATAAACCAGGATATGAACTTTTAGTAGGAACTTCTGTAATAAAAGGCGAGAGACGAGGGTCTTATGCCATTCCATAAGATATCTTTTTCTACTCCAGGTCAAGTAGTCCCAGTAAAATCTGTTCTGAATTGTACTGTAGCAGCATTTTCTCTATTCCAAGACATGGCTGTCTTTCAGATAATACGAATATACAGGAAATAAATCTGTAACAGTGTAACACTCTTCTGGTAATAGGTGCCAAAAAAGAGAAGAAAGTTCATGTGAAAGTGTAACCCAATGAGACATTCTATAGATGTTTAGTATCAAACTTTGTCTGTGGAAAATAATCTACTGTTGTTGATCACACACAAAGCTACTTGTTCCAAAAATGTATTTCTCATTTCCAGAAATTGTTGTAGAGGTTTTTATTATTTTTCCCAACTTTAGTATATTTAAGCATCAAAAACTGTCACTGACAATGTTCCATTTGCCTCTGCACTATTTCAGCTATAATCCAGAAATGCTCCACTTCCCATCCAGATTAATCAGAAGGAGATGGTATTTAGTTTGCTGTTCTTTTCTAGTTTCATAAATTATTTTAGATCTCTGACTGATAAGCAGTTCACAGAGCTGTATCAGCCAAGCAAAATAAATAGCTGTATGTCCATTAGAATGTAAATTAACTCATTACTATGCCAGCTTCTGACCTTTTCTGATGGCTGTATTCTTGCTAACAAAGACTCTTTGCTATTCATGAAAGTGAAAACTTAATGGTAGCTTGAGATTCTCTGGTGTATTTTAGAGGAAATTCTCATAGACGCAGGTGACAGGTGAGGGTCCCAGCTTGAACAGCAAGTACTTCTATCATTCATGACTTTGAATAGCTATCCTTTTTCTAATTATTTGTGAAGGTCTGAATATTATTGAAAAATTGTTGCTTAAGAAGGCTAGGTCAGTGAAACTTCATGAACTGCCCAAAAAGTGCTCCTGTGTATAAAAAGCTGAATATTGATTTAGTACCTGATCTCACAGTCAATTAAGTTTTTGTATCAGTTCTATAGACTTCGGTGAGATGAGATCAGGTTTAATTTCCCAAGGTACTCTCTACCTCCACATAATTTCTGGTAAACCTCTCCGTCTCGCACTTTATGCTACTCATCAAGAAATCTAAAAGTTTGAAGGGAAGAAATATAGACTTGGACTCACGATGCCCCCAAGTCACCTGGAGAAGAGATGAGCCACAGAAGGTGCTACCCCAATGGGGTCTAAAGATCCAGCTGACCTTCCTGTGAACTGTGCCTGCTCTTTGCCTGGCACCTTCAGAGAGTGATTATCTGTGGGCAGGAATGTATTCGTTCTTTGGAGTCCCTTTTCACAGGTGTAGTAGGCCAAAGAGAGGGAAAAATAATGCTGGTTCGGACTGGAGCACTACTTCTGTAGCAGTCTCACTTGGGTTGAGATCAGGAGCAATGGAGTAGTGGAGCATAAAGCAAAATGCCACCACAAGCAGCTGCTGAGGATCAGTTTGTACTGTTGCGAGTCTCTTTCAGGCAAAACTGTTCAATAACATCTGGGCATATGTATACAGCCCGAAAGAAGACAGACCTATTTCACAGTTTTTTTAATCTGAACCTGCATTTGATATAACAACTGATGACTGTAACCAGCCTTCATCTCGGTGCAGCAGCGCGCTACATCGGTTACTTGCCATGCTGCCAATGTGTAGCCTACTGCAAGGGAAGAGACACTGGGTCTAACCAGATATCATGTTGTGGGCCTGATCAAACATGATGGGTCATTCATCTCACTCTGATGTGGGATGTGTTGATTTTTGACCCATTGCATCCCAACCAAAGACCAAATGGATCCTCCACAGCATGGCACCGTCACTCTGAAGGACAGCTTACAACAGGACTAGCTAACTATGCTTGAAGAGCTAAAGCTCCCAGTCTTCTTACACCTACTCCTTATTTCAAGGTAAATCAACTTTTTATTGTTGCTAGAGTAAGAGCTCGATACTTAAAGCTGTTTGAAAAAGCTGGACCTTTGAAAAAATACTACGTGGTAATGATTGATTTTATTAGAAACGGAACTACTAATTGCCATTCCCTATACATCATTGATATTTTAAATATGATATGACCAATTCAAACTTTTTATCACCTGCTTGTTTTCATAAGTATTATTTCCATCTATTTTAATTAATTTTTTCCTTTTAGATTTTGTTTACTACAGTAAATAAATTAATTGAATTTACTTGTTCTCATTGGTCAGGTTTGTTTTCATGAAAAGGGGAAAATATTTGAAGAATAATTGAATTAATGCTATATATTTGTTCTATGTATGTAAAAAAACCCATTATCTCTCCCACCAGCATTTTTGGAATTTTAGCTGGAGGATATTTTGTACCTTAATGAGTGAGCCCAGTTGTAGCTTGAGTTCTGTGCACCTAACCCAACCACACCTAGCATAGCTCAACAAAAAGTGAATATACAGAAGAAGAAGCCAGTTGTAACATGAATGGTAAGAAATAGTTCCCTGCATCCTGCTAACAGCGTACACCTGAGTCTGAACTCTCAGAGAAGTTCTCCACTGTCACATCCATTTGAAGTTAATGGGTATTTGACACTCTGGATCTGAGGCCCCAGTGTAGGCAACTGATAGACATCTCAGGGATCCCAGTAAGAGAAAGAAAAAGCACAGAAAAAAAATCTACTGTTACAGTAAATTTATACAGTAACTTTTCTAGAAAGGAAAACTTTTGCTGAAGTGAAATGTTGTCACATGGACGTTGATAAGATGCCGGTGGAGTCAGTTAATGCTCTGGGAGTGCTCATCAGCCATCTGTTAATTGATTTCCAAGCATCTACGTGAGAAAGGTCTGTGCAGTGCTTGGGACAGCTTTGCCCAAGAAGCCATATGCAACAAGGCTTTTATAGCACAAAAAAACCCGAGAAGCCCAGCAAAAGCTAATGGGCAAAACATTTGCTGTATCATCAGTGCAGCAAGTGATGTGGAGGGAAGTTGACGTGCCCTGAACATTGCTTTGGATTAAAAGGCTTTATCTTTGATGCTGTTGAGTTCCTCCCTGCAGCACTACCACACACCGTCACTGCAGAAATCAAACTGTTCCCAGGCTTCATTTTTGTTATGCATACACATCTGCCACAGAGGTGAACATCATTAAAGGTGGTTTAGCAATACCTACGTTAGTTACTTGTGATTTTACAAGGTCCTAAGAATTTTTCCAGGAATCAATACAGAATAATGAGAATAATGGAGATGGAAATGTAGCAAAAAACATCCACATGGCAGCAGACTAATAACCAAAGGTTGGTTTTGTATTACTGACATTACGGAATATGCCAAATTCAGGATTTTTACTGAAAAAAAAAAAAGAGACAAATCAGGACTCTATCTTGCAAATGGTCTAAGTCCTGTCTGATAAGCTGCTTTTAGAAAACTAAACTCTCCAATAATAAATACGGGCTGAAGTATAAGGCATGTGAAAACTGTAAGCATATTTTATGACAAAAGCGTACTTAAATTTGTATATAAGAAGGAATAGGTACAATGAGTGTGATGTGATTTGTCTTTTGTTATAGGATATCTTCATCGAAAAGGAGAAGTACAGTAAACTGAAGCTGGAATTTGCCTTGATCTGAAAAAAGAAAAAAAAATGTTTTTTTCCCCCAATTACATTTGAATCCAAAATCTGTTTTCTGTTACGGGTGCTTTTTAGTAAAGTTACAACATAGAAACCATCACAACTCTGATTTCCAGGGAAGCTCATTTTGGAAGGTGGTAAATATAATTTAAAAAGCAATGTCAAAAATAATTTTTCTAACACTGCTTTATGAGAAAATGTAATTCTGATTTTTAAAAAGCATATGGTTGTTACTGTACCCCAGCTTATTTCTTTAAAATGAAACAATTAAAATTTTGATAAAGGTGTTGGCCACCAGCTGCTGTACTTTATTACAGTTTCAGTGGTCGACATGGAAAAATAAATCATTGTATTCTCAAAACTAACTTTGGAGAAGTATATGAGGTTACGTATTTTATCCTCACATGTTTACACATTATATTACATTACACAAGATGGTGACCATAGTATTTTCCTGCTAGCATCTAGCCGAGTGGTGGTGGTTGCTCTTTCACAGAATCTTTCCAAAATTAATTCAGACCTGTACTGCTGCGTTTACAAGGAGTGTTTACAAAGACTTATTTAAAACGAATAGAAAGTTACGGGAGTCTTCAGAAAGTGAGCCACAACTTAGGTGGTGAAGCTACTACGAGAAGGGATGGCTGTGAGGCACACGGGTGAGCAGAAAGCCACTCATGGGAAGAACAGGCTGCATGAAGTATTTTTAGGTGGATCTAAGCTGGCTTTTATTATTTCAAATTTTAAAAGTATACGGGAATATGAGGGTGAGGAGTGTTTATATATATAAAACCTCAGGTTTTTGTAGAAGACATCACATGTTGGACAGTAGGGGGTTAGGAGTTTGGGGATGGAGAAGTGGAAATCTGGAAGTGGGACAAGGAGGTTATAAGAGCCTATCCAGTATGTGTGCCTAGTCAGATGTGAGTTGATTAGAAAGCTGAGCAGTATCAGTACTGTATTAATACTCAACGAGGTTGAAAGTTGCACTCTTTGGAGAACAAATTTCAGTCTTGCCTCTAAATCAGTACTAAATTGATGCCAGTCTGCCAGCGGCTGTCATTCAGGTGGGGTCCCACTGTCTCTGGTGGGGAATACTCACAGCATGTAATGGACCCGCGCCAGAAAGTCAAGGGAAAATGCGGTGTTGTGAAGTGAGGTCAAACTAAGTGAAAGTCCACTGCTTCTCATTGCCAGCTGTAGATGTGGCTGCAGAACGCCAACGCTGTTGAGTATGCACTAAATATACATTATTAAGATATATTTTTCAGGTGAGCTTTCAAGCCTCAATTTTCTATATGTAGAGCATTTGGTCCCGTACTTATGCAGCACAGTATTTAAAGGTGAAAGTTAGAAGGGAGCATGCAGAATACACAGGAAAGTGCATTTTGCTTTTACGCTTTTTCATGTGAAGTTCCTGTTACACTTACAATGTACTGCATATGCATTGTACTCTTGAATTCTTGAATTTACCGCAATGGTTGCATGTATTTAAATACCAGTGATAATTCTGGACATGTTTGGTTCACAGCAATTATCCATAATCAGTCTCATGTTGAATAACTGTTTAAAGGTCAGTTTTGTTTAGATTGGGAAAAAGGGTGTTTAGTTCAGCTGAGAATACAGATATTATGTGAGGCAATATTAAAATTGCCATGAAATATATAAAAGATATACGATAGGGTTTGCTTTATGGAACTAGGTCTTCATCTGTTTAGTCTAGCACCTAGTCTTTGACATAGGTGAGAGTCCACCTCATCTTACATGAGGTCTTGGACTAATAGCTGAATTTAAATCTGAAGAATGGATTTTAATACTAGTTCCAAGGTTTGCTACCTCTAGAGATTTTCACTTCTAACATGCTTCTGTACACATATGGATATCCAATACCTTTTTAAAATCTTGCTTTGGATCTTTTACTTTTGTGGCATCCTATAACCATTTTCTTAACATAATTTCATGCTGTGTGAATAAATATTGCCTTTTATTTGTTTTGAGTGTAGATGTTGTCATTTGTATGTTGCAGTCTGTGCCCATAGCCTCCAAGCTAAATATAAGTCCCTGTTCTCCTTGTTTGGAAGAATAATTGAATTTTTTTAATTGAGGGGTTTTTTTAAAAAATCTTCACTTGATGTATATGGCATTATTTATTTGATTTATAAATAGTTATTATATTTTTAATTTATAGTAAAATGTTCTGATAACTCCAGCAAAACATATTTTTAGGTGAAGACAGTAAATAAATAGGAAAAAATGACCTTTCAGTTTGACCTGGAGTAATTTTTGCTGACAATAAGTTATGGGAGGTGCACCAGTACCAATGGGGAGGCAGTGTTACCTCTGCCAGTATTTTCCAAACACCAAATCAGGGTAGTAAGTTGATTTGAGATACCTTTCAGCAAACCTCCTTGCAAGTTTCCAGTCTTATCTTTAGCTCCGAGGGGAAAAATGCTTTTTAACTTTCACTCTTATTAGCTGTACAGAACAATAGCAGGTAATAAAAAGGTAGCCATCTGCCATCCAAGAAGTTATTAAATAAGTTTCTACTACAGAATCTTTAATACCGAAGGTAATGTACAAGCCAGGTCTACACAGGAAGCCTGTTATCTCAGCTTGAATTTGCAGATGGAAAGAAATCTGTCTACTTGTTAGTATAGCAGTTTTTATCCAGACACTGTAGAGTCAGTAAACATAAACCTTTCTAGGATTACTTTTCCCAATATACTTTTTGTTTAAAAGCACTATCAGCTTATACATCAGCATTACAAAACAGCCAGTGTTTCTCTGCAAAAGGCTCAAGTGCTTTTCCACTCTAAGATTTTTCAGTCTAAATGAATTAGATATCATGGCAGAAAAAATTACGTCATTACCACAGAATTTTAGGAACCTTAAATATTATGTACGTATATAATATTTATTATATAAATATAATTCCTGTTGTGATTTGTCTGTAGAAAGTTACTTTCCCTAGTGCTCTCATGATTTTTTTTTTCCTAGACTCACCTTAGAAAAAGAAATAATTGTCAGTACTACTCTTACAGCTTAATTCATTTTTTGAATGAAAAAGCAACCTTCCTATTAGATGTCTCAGTTTAAGCCCTATTTCTTTTTCCGACAAAACAAATGAACAAATGAACCCTCTGTTATAAGCTTTTAATCTTACTTAGGAAAGTCCACAGATTTTTTTTTTTACCTGCTATTAAACTGAGAATGAGTTTTTTAATGAAAGCTATGCTGAAAGCTGGTAATTTAAAAAATATGACCCAATATCCTTTGAAATGCTTCTTTTTATTTAATATTTTATAAGTTTTTTAACATTGTGCTACGTAAGTTAAGAACAGTGTTTACAATGAGTGTTTCAAATTATCTCCTGTTATGAAAAGGACATATCTGGAGTTGCAAACATTTGTAAGCTACAATAGTTGAAATTCATGACAGTCACTAAAGCATGTTACCAGTCAGTCAATAACCAAGGAAAAGGAGATAATTAGTTGTGTAGAAGAGGTAGTCATGTCTGACCACTTGCTAACTGTGACAAAACAACAGGACAGTATCAAAACAAGCAACCCTCCCAAGACTTGGCTACCTTCTCTAGGCTGATGAAACAGTAATTTTTCTCCAGGCTTTTCTTCTAAAAAAATCTCTTGTATTATTAGGTTTTGTTGATGGGATGTTCTGAATTGCTTCTTCTTAAAGGTGCGACTGCATTTGACACATTAATACCAGGTCATTTGGTGTCTTATCCAATGTCCACCAAGACATTTGGAAGTCCTTTTGTTTAGTTCTTTTACTTTCAACCTAATCCCATGCTGTTTGTAAAGTATGGCAATGATCTCAATAGCTCCACTTGCATAAATATATATATATGCATATATATATATTTGCATTTTTTTTTTCTTAGAAATTATCCCCCGTGGTTTGTGTTTTCACCCCTTGTGTGTAGAGAATTTTCATATGTATCAATATTATCTGCAGACCTGAATGAGAACAGGAGCATAGGCACCACTTAGCCTCCACTCTTTATGCATCAGAAAAAACTATTAATGTTATTTTTTGTTTATTTCAGGTTTCTTTTCTCCATGGAAAACTCCAAAGCCTGTAAGTTCCCTTTCAAAATTATATACATAGAGTTCATAAGATGTCTATCACTCAAAGCATATTTCTGTAGACTTTTATCTAACCCTCCTGTTCCCAGCTCATGAGACACCTCTCAGCAGTGCCCCAACTCTAGCTGAGACAGCATCAGGGGTGGCTTCGCTAATAAGCTCTGCACATCAGTTGACTTAGAGTCTGCCAGCAGCGGTCTGGAGAAAGGAACATCTCAATGTTAAAATGGATGTCAAGAACCGGAAATGCAGTGGCCCAAAAATGAGGAGTCTGGGAAGAAGGTAGCAGAAAGCCCCAGCAATGAGGCCAGTTTAGGTGGCCTTCTAGTTGGCGATCTCTTTGAAATGGACAACGTGCATTTTCTTCTGGTTTACAAATGGCTTGAGCTTAACATCCTTAAAGTGATTGTTACTCTTTCTTGCATTAGTAGATCTAGAGCTGGAAATAGTCACACTTCAAGTGAGAGCTTGGACTAGATAACTTACTGAGGTGTCTTCTAACCAACATTTATTTCTGTGTTTCTATGATTTTGACATTAAATCCCAAGGTATGAAAACCTTTCCTATTATAAGACTGTAATCAATGACTGTATTTATTCTGTTGACACCACATTATATCATTTTTTGAAGTTGTGACAACATTGACAGTGTAAAAAGAAATCACAGGCTACTATTTTTAGTTGTCTGTTTTGGTTTGGTTTGGTTTTAATTTAGCTTTTTCATTTAGATTGTAAAGACTTCAAAGTAGTGCTTATCTCTCATCAGAGGTGTGTAGAGGAAAAAAAGAGACCTGACTCTGCCTGAAGGCTTCTAAGAGCAATAGGAGTAACAATAGCAATATTTTTAAAGGATTTATAGCTTTCTTATTTGGGGGGGGGAGGCGGGTATGTTGAATTTGGACAACTTCACACCCTCTCATATTGGATCATGGCATGTTTAATGCATACCAAAATAATTTTTGTAGCCTGTCAAGTACAAATAGCAATTAATTAATCAGCTGATGCAACTCCATCAGACTGCTTCAGCTTGTGGGGTTTTTGAGTAAAAGGCTAGAGGATGGATGCAATACATTGGAATAAGTATTGCATATGTTTGTTTATTCATCTAAGTAGCAGGACATTTGTGAAAATAAATCTGACTTAAGGGCTAGCTTGTTCTCACCAGTTGAAGGTTCCTGTCTGACTGGGACGTTCAACTTCTAATCTCAGGTAAAAAGTGATGAAATAGAGAACTTGGAACTTACTTGTTGAAGATCCACATTCAAAGATCTCCCACTGTCAGTGCTCACCCTCTTTACGTACATATCAAAGATATAAATATCAGCATATTGTTGATGATTGCCTGCACAGTTTTGTTATATAAACAGTATAGTAGTTCATACTCAGGTAGCACTTGCCAATAAATCAGAATCTAGAGGAACAACCTGAGTGATGCAGTTTTTCATGCAATAGTCTGAGGAAGCCAGCGCTCACAGAACAATATAACACTATTGTGTGCAGATACTGTACCTGCATGCAGGCTAACCATTCACAGCTAGTCCATTTTGGGGGAGTCTCAGCAAGAGAGTTTGCAAATCATTAACCAGGTTAAGGTAGTGTGCATTCCTCTGTCTTTCACCACTTTAACTAGAGAAATAATGAGACATAAATTTCTAGTGCCCAAGACGTGAAGATAAGATAGAAACCGAGTGCCCCTGAAGTACTGAGTGTCTGCAGACAGTCTGAAGCGCTAAGGCCAGCACCGGGAGGTTTAGAAAGCCTTCCCAACTCCACAGCACAGCCCTGTAGGTGTGTAACAGAAAAGAAAAACTGTAGATGGCCCAAAACCAGGTTTCTTTGCTGCTTGGGTGACTACCACTAGCCCCTCACCTCTCTGGCCGCACAGGGGAGAAGCACCCACCACTCTTTAAAGCAAAAAGGGGACCACGGGCTGTTGGCCGGAAAAGGAGAAGAGGCAAACTCCTCTCCCTGAGGCAGAGGCTCAGGGATGGCGTGCACTGCATCTCAGTGTGCTCAACATTCCAGAATAACCTGGGCTGACAGAAATTTCCTGTGATTTCTATGTATATAGTGCGTATATTACATATATCATATGTAATACAATTAGATTAGTGCAAAATTAACTTGAGCAATGTCACCAAACCATTACCCCGACTTAGATTTGATGCCCTGCACTCAATAACATGCTTACTCATTTCCAAGAGTGCCTTCATCTGTGAGCTAGCATTATGATAACGCACATTGCAAAACGCTATGTGACTATTTAACTAATTCATATGGGTTTGGGAGATATAATTCCCCTTGTCTTTATCTGTTTATGTAACTATTTATGTTAGCAGTATTACCCACAAGTAAGAATGTTTTGCTCAATTTTTAAGTTCACACTTGAAGATTTAGAGCTAACCAGCAAGCAAGAATTAGACATATGGGACCCAGTAGGGTTTTGCCAATTGATCTCCAGTTTCTTGTCCTTCCTCCAGGGAAAAGTTTGCTCATCAAAGATAATTATATTTTCCTTTCTCTTTTTAAAGCCTTCTTTAAATATTTTAATTTTATTCAGTTTCACATTTTGAAAGAAGTAAGTGTTCTATTTCTCTGGCACTGTCCAATAAATTAGGAAACTTTCGCATCTAGATAGACAGGGCCCCACATGTCTTTCTGCTTCATAGCGATAAGATAGATAGTTGGGTTTCACTGACTTGTATTCTTTTTTAGATTCCTCACTGAAAGTAGAACCCAAACATAATTCTCCATTATTTTCCTTGATCATAAGGAACTTGTATTGAGCCCAGTTCTCCTTTCCTATTTAGACATAGGGGTCGTAATCAGGTCTGTTTCTGGAGACGTTTGAATTTACACTTCCATGATACAATAATATACTGCATATGTTTATATATATCTGAGGTAATTCCTTCAGAGCCAGAAGAGCTATCAGAAGCATTACTGTGATATTCATGTGACTTGCCACAGAGGCTAATTTACCCAACACAGAGGATAAATTTATCTTGGTATAAAGGGTACCTGAAGGTACCTTTCCTATACCTAAGCTATTTCAATGACAACTCAAGTATCTCCATATGTCACTGTATTGCACAGGATCTATATACCTATAGTGCCCTCTTATATCACATCCTAGTTGCCATCTTTTGTATATCTGACCCAAAATAAACGTGTCTTTCTTGAACAACATTGGCAAATATTGAACACAGTATTCCATATCTTCATCATTAGCACTTCATAGCACTAATACTTTCCTTTCTCAACTTAAATATCATACCCGATGCATATTAGTGCATGACAGTCATCCTATGATTGACTGAGATACCTAGATCTTTCTTTTTTTCATTGTTTCTAATGAACCAGCCCTACTTACTGCTGAAACTCTGACAGAAGCACAGCTTGAATTATAAAACTACTCAGTATAAAGAATGAGGTCCTCAACAACTTACAATGGCCAATATCCATATTCTATTTATTTTCAAGTATGAAACTAAGTGTGTCAGATCACCTGGGATGTGCAGAGTGATAGTTACTCAGCATGTTCACAGGAGGCCTCTAAAACATCTGTAGTCCACACATACTTAGTATGGAAAAAGCCTGATGCTATTAATCATCAGAATAGAGAGCAAAGCCTACCTGCTGAGCCAAACACCTTCTAAAACCAAGGAACTAAAGACAGATGATAATCACAGAATTTGTAGAGCAAACTTGCTGTCAACCTGCAATCATCTTTGATAAGGCACAGCTGATACAACACTAGAAGTCAGTGGTATTTAATTACAGTTCAGCTTGTTTCCAAGAGTCGTTTTTTGTGTAATTAACTGATTGTTGGGTTATGTGCAAGAACACACTGTTCTGGAAGCTTTACCACCCTTTGCTTCAGGAGGGTACACAGGAAAAGCCAAATATTCATCTCCTGGGATAAACATTTGTGTTTTGTTTAACTTAGCCTCTTCAAATATATTTGCTAATGCAATTTAATTAGTAACCAACTCCTTCAAAAAGATCCCCAAGTCTTCTTTTGCACAATGTATCATATTATCTCCTCTCTGGCTTGATTTACTTGTGAGACCACTAAGGGCAGTCTTGGAGAAAACATGGATTGAAGTGGCTTTCATACATGGACAGTACACTGCTGTGTACTTCTCTCCTGTAAATGGTCTAGAAGAGCTGAAAAGCTTATCCTGTGCTTGCGAGTTTGGTTGGATGACACCAATGTAATCTTTGGTATAAGAAAGAAACAGTAAGAAATGAAAAAGACTCAATCATCAGACTAATGCCCACTTTTCTCTCACCATGTTCTGTGTTTTATCATTGAACATTCGACTATCACTAGATGCTCAAATATCTGTTGTAATAATTTTCCCTTTGTTTTTTTTTCCTTTTTCTTCAATTGAAGCTGTAAATTCTGCTTAGAGGTACAGTAATCTACTTCTCCCTGGGCAGCTAGCTATTTTCATGCATTCTCAAAAGATGCAGCATTAAGATCATTCAGTTGCCACCCAGTCTGGCCACTTCTTTGATAAGCGCTACTTTCAGTTATGTATTTTGATGAATCTGATAATTGTATCTTCACAGACCCACAGATTCCACCTTTAGCAGAATAACTTCCCATAGCTCAGCACGTTCTGTGAGAGGCACTCAACATGCTTCAGGGGCATGCTGGGCCCTAACCCACATGGGATCATATTATCTGAGAAAGATCACATCTTCCCACGAGCAACAAATTAACAAGTAAATTTAACCAGGTCATTTTATAAACAGCACAACACACACCTTTCATCTCAAAAGGCAGCAAACGGATTTGCTAATTTTACAAAACACATCTTCAACTGAAATCACTGTCTTTGGTCTCTTTGTGGAAGTCACAGTTTTTGCAAAACTTCATCTTTATTCTCTGTATGTTTTTATTGCAGATGATGGAACGATGGGAGAATCAAGGCAGCCCTCAGACAAGCCTGTCTGCTCCAGCTATGCCACAGAATATTCCCTACCCACCCACTCTTCACAGGAGTTCATTTCCTGATTCAACCGAGGCCTTTGATCCACGAAAACCTGACCCATACGAGCTGTATGAGAAATCAAGAGCTATTTATGAAAGTAGGCGTAAGTGAAAGCCCTGTTCACCCTGCTGACCATTTAATATTTTAAGCTTTTGCCTAGGAATGTGTAATTTAAAGAAAGCAACTATAATCCCAGTTAATAGAGGCCACTATAAATTATTCAAAAATTCTACACTTACATATTTTCCTAGATCTTGCCTAAATTCTGAAGTTTGACTTTCATAGGTTTTTTCCCTCATATTTTTGCTGTCCTCATTTTGACTGTTAAATCCTTAGTGAAGAACAGTTTGTGCCACCACATTTTGCTGTGCTATTTTTCTTCATAGTTAACCAACAGGAGGATGTGAACTTATCAATAAAAAATAATTTCACTTGCTTTCACTTTAAAGTGAAGTTTATTAAAGAATTTTCAAATTTATTTGTTTTTATAAAAATGACTTTGACAAGTTTTCACATTGTCTTTGGTAGTTAGAAAGAAACCCATTGCACTAAGTACTATTTGAAGGTCTATACAAAATAGTACTGAGCCATCAAGATTCCCATCTTGATTTTATTTCTCATGTTTTTGGGGGATATACCACATATTTTTCACAACAAGGGTGAAAGGGGTTAAACTTATTTACTCCTTATCGTAAAGAACATTTTACCTAAAAATATTATTCTAAATTGTCCAGAGATTTCGCGCTTAAGATCAAATCTTCAAAATAGTTTATTTTTTTACTGAAAGCTTTTTCATAGCAGTTATTACTTACACGTGCCACCTTTCAATTCATTTTATAAATTACTTTAGCCTATAGATCAAATTACTTTATAAATTACACATAAAATATTGCACTGCAGCTGATCCAGATTAGCCCATTAATATTAGTTGGGCCCAGAGACATAGAGATAAACCTAAACTATCATAATCCATGATCTGGCATGTACAAATTTCTCCAGCATGCAAAGGGATAGTCTAAAGAAAATACATTATTGTCCCAAACACTGGGTTGGTGCGGCTGTTACTTACCTTGGCCCTTATACTTTAGTTACAGCATCAGCATCTTCTGTTTCGCCTTGGTATTTCCAGTCCCCAGTGGGATAGATATGCTGGAGGAACACCAGGGTTTGTTTTACATCAACTCTAACTCTAATCTAGTCTCTAAATTGCATCTCAGATTCCTCGATTCTTTGCCACTGTGGCCAGAGCCACCATCTTCTGCCACCCTGGTCCATTTAGTGGAACATCTTTCAGTAGAGATTGTCACCATAAAACTCAGTTTCCATAGTCAAGACCTTTTGGGCGTGGGTTGTTTGGGTTTTATTTATTTAATAGGTGCCTGAAATTAAGATCCCAAGTTTAAATCTAAGTACTTAAATAAATTGCTGGCAATTTATTAAATAAATTTTTCAGCAATACCAAGTATCTTATTCCCCCTAAATACGGATTTGAGAACTTACTTTAGAAGTATTTGATCTTCAGTTATAAACTGTTATGCATAGGAGCTAAGCTTTCCAGTGTATTTACAAACACCATGTAGCCCATGCTGGCTGGTGTTTTAATATAATAAATATTATTTACTAATGTAGCATCTTCCTCTGCTCCAGATGATATTCTTCATTGGTCAGGGTACTCAAGACAATGTACAAACAGGGGCTATAATTTTTGAAATTTTAAAACTCTTTCAAGTATGGATCAGGATACAGTGTGGAGTAGGCCAAAAAGGTTTGAAAGAGATAGGACTAATTTTGAGCAAAGTTTGGAAATAATTTTCAGACATCTCTCCTCTTTCTCTTTCTCTTTTTCTTTCTCTTTCACTTTCACTTCTGCATTAATGGCTAGAGTGACAAATAAATAAAAAGGTTTGCCAGACCTGAAATGCTATTCCCCAAAGTGCTGGGATTTGGGACTATAAAGAGAAATTAAAGGCAAAAGAAACAAATCCATAGTTAACAAGGATTTTATCTAGTTCAGCACCTCTACTGAAAACACTCTTGACTTCATATACTGCTTTAAGGAAAGGAAAACCCTTTGCAAATAATTGCTTCCCATATGGATACTTTCTAAAGTATTTTAGCAAAAGTCTGCACTTTCCATTCAGCAGAGTCAGAACCATCTTCTGTGGTTAAAGCCATCAGGCCAAGAGTGGAAAAGTGCAGATTACAGACTTCCTGCATTGAAACAAATATCTTTATAAGACAATTAGGAAAAAGTGATACATGACATATATATATATGGGATGCATATTTATACGACATCTTCTTTTGTCTTGATCCCCAGTATGAAGAGTTCTATATTTACAGAATTGTCCTAAATATTAATGAAAGCAAATAGGCTCAATCCATGTTTGCCCTTCATAAAACTCTGGGAATATAGATATGATGTCATCTACAAAGATTGGCTTATACCCCAAAAGATGATATATTACACCAAAAGATATATTACACCATTCAATAAAAGAATGAAGTTATTCGTTATTATTCATGGATGCCTTCTACAAGTTTTCAGCGTACCTCCTTGACCAACGTGAACTCCAATCTTTTACTGATATAATCTACTGTGTTCAGGAGCATATGCTACACCAGGGGAAGAGCTGATAACTCGTAGGTTGGAGTTATGCTAAAGCCTGTGTTTACATGGTTTAATTGCATTTGAGTTCTGTCCAAGAGGCAGCTGGAAATTGTATACAAGCCTTTTTCAGCCAGCTACCTAGACAAAATAAGAATTAAAAATCATGAAGCTGCTAGGCCCAAAACAAGAAAGTGAGGGATGAAAAGCAAGACTGCAGTAACCAGTCATCCCAGATTTCCAGCAGTGTCCTGATCTTCCAGCTAATCCTGAAAGCTTTAATTTGTTTTCTTCTAACGCTGGTATCCTTTGAACATTTTCTCTAAGCCTTGATTCCACCATTCCCAGCCAGATCTCTTCTGTTCATTCATATCCCTTGGTCATAAATAACTGCCTCCAATCATCTCCATTCTCCCTGACATTTTTGTTTCATGAATGCCATAAGCACACATTTTAGCAAATTCAATTTGTCAAGCCTTTGATTGCTTTTATTCTCTACATAGTGCTAGTGTTTCCTGAAGAGAGAAACAACAGGCAGGAAATCCATTACTGAGTCAAGAAATTGTCATCTAAATTGGGTATATAGGAGGGAGAGTTTCAAGATAATACACACTTTGTTTCCTACCATATGGCTGTGTCAGGTTGATTACCTTCAGTAAAGACATACTCTTAAACTGCACAGGAGAAGTTCGGCTACTTTGGGGTTTTTAAGTACTTCTTATCTCAAAGCAAGTTTGCCTTACCTCCTGGCAAGACCAGAAAAGAAGGAGGCTCATCTTCTAAAAATAGTGCAAAGAAGCGAACAATCATGACCTGGAAAACTCAAAAAGAAAGAGATAGTGCTAGATTTTTGTTTTTTTCACAGTGAGACTCTCTTACTAAACAGTTCATTTTCGTACTGCTATAGCTCTGAATTTCTACAGATCCTTTTATCAGAGGATCTACCGCAGTCAGCACTCACCGGGACCTCATCAAAGCCTCCTGCTTCCCTATCAAGGAGTTGAGCAAGTTGTGCATCACAGCGTAGTTCTGTAAGGAGCACAAGTGGCATGACTCAAAGCAGAGCAAGAACCCAAGGAGCCTGATTCACAAGCTTTTGCTCTAGCTGCTAGGTATGCTCATCCCTACCTAATGATAGCAAGAAAGGGGCTTCAGGCAGGAAGTCTCCATGTCTACAGGAATGTTTTTCCACCTTAGGAACATGAAGGACCTGCATGACCCTGTGCAATGGGGACATTTCGATTTTTAATGATCACATATGTATTACAAAGGACTACCACTTCCGCACTGAAAACAGTTTCATAGAAGCAGTTCTACAATACAGCTTGGAGACAAATCAAATGATGCATTAGTACAAAACCAGAGTGCAACTCTATTTTGTAAGTCATATCTCCTTGGAAAATTGTTTGTCACAAGTTAGCTGTTACCTGTCAGCTCTTAACCTGTTAGCTGTCACCTGCCTCTGCTGTCACCCATCAACGGTGCTCAATAGCTCCAAGTAGCCAAAAAGAAGCATAAAGGGTTTCCAAAGACTGATGAAGATTACCACATCATCCAAAACAGCTGCCTAAAAGCAAAAGAAGGGAAATTATTTTCTTCTTTCTTTGTCTTTCCTTTCTGCAGCTACGTCTCTCCATCTCTCAGCTTTTTTTTTCTCTTTTTTTTTCTGTCTCTTCCCCCCCGCCCCCCCCGCTTATTTCTTCTCCCTCATGAAGAGAACCTACTTAGCTTTCTGCTGTTACATTATTTTGCAAATCTCAGAAATGGAGGAGAAGACCTGCTCAAATAACTGGATACTTTTTCCTTTTTCCATCCAACTATTAATTTTAGTCAAATACTTTAACTCCTTTCTCCTTATGAAAACTTTTAGAGTGTAAGTGACAGCATGACTGCTGATAACCATGGAAGTTAGGTGCAGAAGCTAAAAAATGGAACATCAGATCAGGAATTTCCTATTAATGAAAAAAATTATAAGACTTGATATGCACTAGTTGTTACAGCTGTAACTGGAGCTCCGCAATTGTCACTGGGAGAACTCATTCTCCTGAATTTAACATTTTTGCCTTTATAAATTCTCCTTATTCTCTCTTACATTTTATATTGAACTCTGTTTATTTTAAATACACAGTATATAACAGACTTTGTTCAGAGGCTTGTGTAGGCAGACTTTAGTCAAACAGGAGACACAAAGCTGTTGGGAATCAAAATGTTATAATATTTCTCTAGTTATAAAATGTATAATAGAAATTTGGTTTTATATTCCTCTAAAGAAAGCAGTAAAATAAAACATTTTTTTTATAATGATTAGATTACATTTGTCCTTCAGTTAGTGTGGTAGTCCAAGACTGGTGATGTGACACAGAAATGCCAGTAGGAAGAATGAGATAAGCCAGTGATAAGCTCTCATTGAAAGAGAAATCTGAACAATTACAGTTCCACCTTTAACTGGAAGGACAAAGGTTCCTTCCTTCAAAACCTCCCATGTTATTTTCTCCTCTGACCACAGTATCGTGAATTTCCCAAGTTCCTTTCAAATCCATCAGGCATCTTATGCACTGTAATTTTTTTTGCTGCCAGAGAGTTAGACAAATTGGAAAAGAACCAAAAAACAAAGTCCACCAACAGCTGTGAAACATGTAAATAGCAAATGTATTAGCATAATGCATTATTAGCCCTTCATAAAATAAGGGCGTTTTCTTATGCAGACTTATGAATACCTTTCTCTAAGGGTCACAGACAAACATTTCAATGCATATTCACAGGCTGCCTTTCCTCTGGAATATCACTGCAGGTGTTCAGCACAGACATGCGTTGAAGTATCAGCAATAGGAAAGATTTGTCAGACAGCATTATACTGACTGATAATGTGTAACTCTGAAAATACCGTTCTTGCAGAAAAATACTAAGGCCATCAAGGTTTCCTAAATTTGGTACTCATGGAACATAAAAAAATTATTAGGTGTGTAGAACTGAATGCATTATCACCTGCGGGGTTCTATCGCATAGTCTACAGCTAAGCAGAATTTTCTTGTCAGTGCTTGTTGGCTGAAGACCTCCACAGATACAGTCTTAGAAATTGAAGGAAATTTTTTACATAATTGTTACTGCAATTTTTTCAGACAGTATCTTCATGATAAAAATTTTGCCTCTAACAATTTTTCTCATTTTTGCTCATCTCTAGTCTAAAAAAAATCCTATTTTGGTTGTGGTGCTTTAAAAAGATATACACATATATGTGCATATGTATCTATATGTAGCACTATGATAGCATTAAAAACATAGTACTCTGAAGTATCATATAAATATAAAGCGGTTTTTTGTATGGGTAAAAGGTTTGGGACTATAAATTCAGAAAATTAGGTTCTAGTTTCAAACCTTCCTTGAGCTCAGTTTGCCATATCTTTCAATATTTCTGTTCACCAGTTACTGCCCTTTATATCAGTAAGACATGCCTGTCTTCACTTTGTAAATAAAAGAGTATTGGGAAATTGCTAATTATTACGTATTATCATCAAACTACTCCTTGACCTAGAGTACGAGCAATTGAGTTATAGGAAGGTAATTTCTCAAAGTAATTTCCAAACAGTACAGGTTGTTGTTTTCCTTGCATCTATTGCTACTCCAAGCAACACCATAAAGAAGGTCTAAGAAATCATGTTACTAAATGAACGTAACCCTCTTTTTTTTTAATGAAAGATGATATATAACAAAAGGAGAGGAAATTTAGCAGATCAACATCAAATTATTTTGACTGCAGAAAGAGTTACTCACCATGACAAAAAGAATTTGTTGGTTATGAGAACTGACAGTGAAACCACAAGCATTTTCAAATGGAATTATGAAAATATAATCATCATAGTACTGTGATGTAAAGTGATTTTGATTGCTGGATTGCCAAGTGGGTCCCAAACGACCTATGCTAATATGAAGTGTCAGTTTTAAAACTGATGGCGGTATTAAAGATGCAGTATTCCTTTCTCTTGAACAATTTACACTTTACTAAATGGTATACAAATAGATTTTCATCTGCAAAGTGGTAGAGTGTACTTAAGTCAAAGTAATTAAGAAAACTGACTTGTAAGCATTGGGAAATTGGTCACAGGTGCATGAGACCAATGGGAACTGCATTGCCTGTGTGCTGTTTCAAACTGCTGCTTGCCCAGCTTTGGAAAGGACGTTGCAGCATGATCATATTCATTCTGCTCGTTTGTAAAACTCCTATTTACCTAAAGCATCTCGTAGGACTGAGATGCTAAAATATAAATGTTTCCTAGTGTTAGTTTTGTTCCATGTAGTTAGCATTCAACAAAGTATGATCCAGAAAATAATGCAATATGGACAATAAATATTACCATCCCTATCTTTCATCAGCATGATTCTTCCTCCAGACAATACCAGTGACTCCATCGGTGCAAATAAGAATACCCTTGTGTTGTGTTGTAGGTGAACTCTGCTCCTAGGGCTGTATCTTGACAGCAAAGACATCTGGTATTTTCACCATTGGTTTCAGTTAAGTCAGGGTTGTGTCCCAGGTCTTGTTTACTCTTTATCTGTTTTCAAAAATATTTTGCAGCTTTCAGTTTTCAAAACCATGAGTGTAATTTATTTTAGATTAAACATGAAGCCAGATGTGCAAGCTTTTTACTATTCTATCTTCTAATAGTAAAATTAACCTTGGCTTTACATTCATCTGATATGGAAGGAATCTTGATATATAGTAAGACTCTTTGAAATGCACAGCTACATCCTCGTTCTCCAGAGCACATGGAGTAGTCCCCATGGTGGAGATTTATTTCAGTTATATACAAGTAGCAGTTCAAAAGAAAGCTTCTTTTACTTTCCCGATTCTTGCTTCTAGGACAGGTTAGCTGAACCAAAAAAATTTATGCAGCAAATTTACCAAGTATTTTATTATTCATTCAAGCTCTACTTTGTAATTATTTCATTCCTATTTCACATAAAAGACTACAACTACTCATGGCAATGCAGTCACAGAAGTTCAACCAAAAAGGCTTCATATGGAGAATACAGAAATCTTATGTCAACATTTTAAAACTTTCTGCACTTTGAATGCCTGCGCATGGTGGCAGTGTTGGGTGGTTGGTCTCTTTGACCTGGCCTCTCCAAACAGCCTACTGCTGCCTCATTTCCTAAGAGGTGGAGGCAGGAGGTTTCACACAGTAAAAGTTTAGAAAATGTCAAAATGAATTTAATAATAAGTAAACAGAAAGTTTCAAATTGTCTTGTGTAAAAGTTAGTTTCCTATAAAAACTAATTGACAAGTTGTTATAAAACAAAGCTTGTTAGAGTCTCTCAGTCTTTTGGTAAAATTACCAGTTCAATCAGTTTGTTCTTAGCAGATACAAGGCAGCAGGATGTGCACGAATGACGTGCATTCTGCTTGGCTGAGGACCAGTGCCAGCGGTCCTTCCTCTTCACTTGGCAGTTGCTGTTCTTTAGGTTTTTTGAGTGCAGAACTATGTGAGTTTTGAAAAGATATTGCTGCATTTGACATAGGGAGACATGGCTAATAAAGTCCTATCTTATACGTTAAACGTTCTTCACAGATCTTTCCTCTTTTGAAGTTTTCTACTAGTTGCTAAGTTTGCCTATCACATGAGCACAGCTATTTAGAGGTTATATTCTATTTTTCAAAGTGCCAGTGACTTAGGTTTATCTTTTTGGTGATCACACGTTTAAGAACTTTAAGGCTTGATTCAATACATTCAGCATAGCACAGTTCCAAGTTTCGTGTGTGTGAATTCCTAAACTACAATGAAAACAAATGCTAGATGCTGAATGGTTGATTACAAGATGGTAATTAACACCACGAGACTCTATATGAAGTTCTGCAAGGCAAAGAAAAGACACCTATTCAGGAACAAAAGCCAGATCAGACTTAATGAGATTATCTTTGAAGGAAACTACCTCATGACAGGCACTTTTGCTTGACCACAAACAATAGTTTACAAAGAAGATACTGCTAACTTACTTAAAATATATGGCTATCTTAACATAGCAAGTTGTTCCCTAATTTGGCACAGTTTGAGCATGGTTGTGCTTCTTCCACTTTGCTGCTTGAGGCCAATTCTGCGGGATATTAGGGTGGCTGCAAGCAGAAATGGAAACACAGAATGAACCAATCTGACAGCAGCTCCAAAGAGTAATTCTAGCTGGATGACCAAGAGAAAAGGCTTGTGTCCTTTCAAACCTGAAAGCTTATTGAGACTATCAAGATGAAATTGCTTTCTGTACATCAAAATCACTCTGTCTCTTTTAAGAATTCCATTAAAATCTTGAAAGGATGTAAGTAAAAAAATCATTTCTCCAAGTTTGCAGTGGAGCAGCATCAGTTTCAAAGGGTTCGGTTTTCAGGAGTTGTGCTGGTGGAATAATTTACATTTAGATGGCACTTCTCATCTTGAAGGATCCCAAATCACTTTACAAAATCTGAAGTGTGTGAAGGAATTACCTCCTTTAACCACCAAAGTAAAGATGTGCAGCTACCTATAAACTAAAACACCATAGCCCACATGACACAACTCCTAACACAGCCAGTGAACACAAATACAACAGGAATACAAAGGGATGTTCCCATCCAGTGGAATCTCTAGGCTGTATTTTAAGTAAGCAGGGTAGCAGTCATCTGAATTTGAGCAGGTCATGCCTGTTCTGTAAATACTTTTACCAGAAAAGTCGTACGACATTCAATGGCCTCTGTCTCCATTTTTGGGAAAATGTCTTTGCCCTAGAGCATTAGTGCAGTATTGACTAAAGTGAACTATGAATTACTCAGCTGCTACTATTACAGTCCATGCTGCCTCTAGGAAGCAGTCCACCAGAAGGCAGGCAGCTTTAGTCCAAACTCTTCCAAAGTCGTAAGGAGCTGCCCACAGAGGAAATAGTCTTCTCATTTCTCTCACCACATCCACGTATTTCCAGAAGGCTTAGCCAAAATTGCTGGCCTCCAGTGCATTCTCTGGCTTCTTGCAACCTGGAAATACCTACTTACAGTATTAAATCCATTCCTGTCTTCCTTCTATCTCAGGAAGATAGTATATACCCATATGTCGTATCACTGTCCTGCAGATGGCTGATGTGACAGACCTTACCCCATTTATACCATGAAATACGCATGGTATGATATTCTGGTTTAGAGTCACATGAATGCGTTAGTGCTTTATTTACCTTTTTTTTGTTGGTAGGCCAACGGAAATCACCTCTGGTTTGGGATGTTTTGCAATTCACTCTGGATGCTGCAGAGATAATAAAACAGAAATTCTTAGTCAGAACATTTCAAAATCGGCAAAGGAATTGTGACAGTGAATTCAGCTATGGACTTGTTCCAGATTCCTCTAATGCCAGCAAAGTAGTTGTATATGAAAACAAATCAGTTATTTGCTGCATTTCATCTAGTGAAATGCAAATACTTTGAAACTACCTGCATGAAAAGTAGGTTAAATTGATTTACCTGCATTTTCCTTCACGTACAACCAGTTGTTGTTATTGGCAACATACATCCTTCTAGCAAAATTTTGCTCTTCTTGATGATAAAAGACATTTTGCAATTGAGTTGAATAAAAGCAGTGGTTAAGTCATCTAAACGCAGCTATTAAACTTTCCCTTTTATTGCTGTACTTGAATAAGCACAAATATTGTCACTAACTTTCACAATTGTAAACACATTAACAATTTTATCTTCATCATAACCTATGTTATGTTAAAGGAACATTACCATCTTACCATCTGTTTCACTTTGCATAGAAATGGACAGGGAGGTCTATGTCTAGCAGGAATACGTACATGTACCACCTAGGAAGTCAGGAAGGAGGGGAGGAAAGAAAAAAACGGCAATAAAAAGTAGAAATTGCACTTCAGTAATTCAATACACAGCAGAGAAATTGATGCTGCATCTTTAAATAACTTGAGAAATGTATTTCATCTTTAATTCCCCGTTTTCCTATTCAGAACAAGTGCTGCCCAGGACTGGTTTTCGAGTGGATTCCTCTGGCAAGTATTCTTCAGCCTTCATTGTTCTGTAAACTAGTTGTCCTTCATTTTATGTTTTAGTTATTCTTTCTTTAATCATTTCTCTAGATAATGGCCAGTCATGACTGCCCAGTCACCATTTTATTTTTGTATGAGCTTTGTAGGGTTATAGAATGCTAACTCTAAATCTTTTTATAATAGATTTGCATTTTGAGCAAGAAAAAGTATTTTTTCCTCAGTCTTTGTGTATGTTTTACAATGTTTTATGTGTACTTTCATACGTTAGTGTTCAATCTTTAACATAAAAATGTATCTCTATAGCTCATGCCCAAATCTAAGCTTAAGCAATATTTTGTGCAAAACTGAAATTAATTCTGTCTTCATTTGCCAAAGAATAAAACTGATGTATTATGCAGACCCACCCATTCCTTGCTCCCATACATATACCTTTTCTGTAAAAACATAAAAGCAAAAACATTCAAAAATAGAAGCTTTTTCAGGAGTTTGAATCAACATCGGTCTTGTAAAGTGGCAACAGACATGTTTAAAACCAGCAATATTTGATTTCCCAATGTGATCATGTTAAGTGAACAGTTAAAACAGGCATCTCATACAAAAAAGGCTAAAAGGCTGTTTTGACATTCCCATTAAAGTCTTTTCTAGTCCTACACAGGTTGGACAGAGATCCTAAATTAAATATGATATTGGGCTGGTTTTGCATACCCTAGTAGGATTTATACGTTGAATAACTCTATTCCCACACCAATTCTTTTTTTCTTTTTTTTTTTTTTGCTTTGCTGATTTTTATACTGAAGTCTTTATTTACTAGTTTTTCCTGTCTATAAATATCAACAGGAAATACGTATGGTTTTTAAAAAGCTACGTTGGAGACCAGCAGACCCATGACTGTTTTCAAGCTTTTCACATCTTTCAAGAGCATCTGAAACTCAGATAAAAAGTTATTGTAGATTTGTGTCAATCACAATTTACAATTCACAGTAATGATTTATATGGAACAAAAATCTTCACCATCTTCAGCAAAGGAGTCCAAATTAATTTTTATTTTTAGCAGAAAAGTTGAGTACACCTAGAAAGACTGTAAAATTATTACAACAAAGCTCTTCATCCTTGTTTTAATTGCAATATAGAAGAGATTTAATTAAAAAAAAAAATTCCATCTCAAATTTTACAGCATCATCCCAAATATCAGGTTTATCACTATAAAAATCACATAGCACTTGTGCAACTTGACTCGTACAGAAAATGAATTAATCATCTTCAGGGATATATTTTCTCTATATACTTTCAAGGAACAATTGCATGTACACTTATCAATGTGTAATTCATCTAGCAATTCAAATGAATACAGTACAGACATGTAGCTGAGAGTTGATAATCACATCTGCACCTATGAGATCTCACTATTGCTTAGTAACAATCTATTCTGGTACTTTTACATTTAAAGCAAATTCCCCATCGTCCAGGAACCAGAAAGCAGAATTTCCCAGTGTTCTTTATCATTCTCACTGTGCAGCAATGATCAGATCACAGCTTGTCCAATACCACTCTCAAATTCATGGGGGAGCCAGTTGGTTTTATAACCTAGCAAAGTGAATTGTTTTTTTTTTTTCTCTTCTAGGCCAAACGATCATTTAAGAACATTTTCCTTTACACAAAAAGAAGAAACAAAATTCTGTAACTATAAAAAAGACAATGAAGTTACTAGCAGCAAATCTAAAATTCTTTTTCTAATATAAATGTGCAGAAAGGCAAGGGAGAACAGGGAACACTGTCATTCTTGCACAGGATACCCATATTATATGATCAGAAATATTCACTTTAAGCTGAAACTCTCCTTTCAATGAAACTGGTAGGAGATGGGACATTCAGGTGTATTAAGTTCACTGGAAGGAAAAGCAAACTGTGCAAAAGACTGTACTAATTCAGTCTTGGCTTGACTGCTGTGTCTGCAAACCTATTAATTTCTTCTTACTTGGCATGAACTGCAAGGTGCTAATCTAGCTTACAAAGAGAAAAAGGTGCATTTTCCATAACGAAGTTAGATTAACCAACAGTTGGCAGTATATTGCAAGGCACAGGAACATCATTTTTCTGTAAGTATAGGTAATTTTCTTTGTATTACCAACTGAAAATCTGCTCCAGCAAGAAAAGGCAAAATATAGTTTATCTAACAATCCTTTGTGAGGAAAAAAAGTACCGGAATCCTAGAGAAGCAAGCATTGAAGAAATATCAGATGAAATGTAACCACTTATATGGGTAAGAATACTTGATCAATGTACATTCAGGAATATTGAAACTGCTGCCAGGGGCTTTTAGTAAAACTACCAAGCATGAGCTCCTGTAGTAAAGACACATAGTAGTGAACAACTTGTCTTTAAGAAACAGGAAAAAAGGAATTTCATCAGCAGCAGGACTTTAGAACATATTTTTGATTAAAGACTAACTGCCGTTATGGAGATAAACTGAGACCTACTGCAAAAGGAGTTTACCAAAAATTGGTTGTGTCAGACTAACCTGGTAACTGACTTTTTGCACCAAACAAGCAATGCATGTTTAATCAAACTAGACTTCAACTAGACATTTTACAAAATGCCAGTTACAATTGAAGCACTTCCATGTTAGCCTGGAGAAGACAGTGCTTAGCACAAAATGTAAAGAGGAATGGCTAAAAAGCAGATAAGCAATTCTACTAAAGGAACAGTTTCTGGACTGAAAGGATAATATTAATGGAGAGCCTTGCAACAGGTCTTCTGTGTTATTTTCATTAATGACCTAAGCACAAAGACTAAGGGTGGGAATGACGTCCACATTCAGACATGTAACTTCAGGTGTCGACAGTGTGGTTGTCTCCAGACCAATGGAGAGCTGGTCAGTGCAGCTAATGGACTCGTATCACACCAAGCATGAAAGCTCAAATGACCAGCAACAGCAGTGGAGGAAATGCTCCTTAAGTATACTAGTCAGTCGCTGGAGATAATATGATGTTACTGTGAAAAAATAAGTAAAATCATGGGGTGCAATCCATCAGTGAAATGCTGAATGAGGCAGGTGACCTACTGACAAAGACCACAAACAGGCTTAGGCACCCAGTGTCTTCTTTACTGGTAAGGTCTGTATGCTGTTTGCTTGCAGAGGCTTGCAATAACAGCGAGATGGACTAGATGACCCAGGGATCCTTTCCAGTCCCATGTTTTGGGTTTTTGGTGGGACAGATAGAACGTCATTTTTTAAAAGCAAGAGTTGGCAGAGAATGGGCTCCATAGACTTCCAGGTACTTGGGAAGGAAGGCTCTTCTGAGCAAGCGTGATGGCATAGTCAGTTAATCCAAAGGCTTCCAAACTGTGTTAGAGCTCATAGAAAAGTATGCCCACATACAGTATTTTTAGCCTAAACCTTTTCATGGTCAACCTAGCTTGCCCATTCCATTCTAAATGGGTAGAAAAAGAGCCTCTTTTAAAAAAAATACTACCTCTTATTTTGGAGTCTGGTGCCAACATTGTCAATGTATGTGTTTGAGGGACGTTTTAATCTCAGTGAGCCAGAGCATGTATTCTTCACAACCTGACATTCTTATACTTTCTTAATGTATTCCCAACTGTGCATATTCATTCATGTGAGCACATATAAAGGTAGTGCTTTGTGACAGACAGCTGGAAACAGTGCCTTTGAGTGTTAGACCTGGGCTATAAATGATGATCTTACTGTTTCTATCTACAAAGCCCTCTCCCTAGTACTAAGCCCCATCCTTATTACACTTCGGCACAGCAAATCAGGTAAAGATAATGTATCGCTTTCATCTTAAAATTCCTTTGCCTCTCGCAACTTTGAAACAACCTTTGCATTAAGTTAACATACTCTACATGCACAAACTTCCATTTGTTCTTTTATTCACTGTTGAGACACTTATCAAATAAATTGAAAAAAATCAGGATAATAAGCTGTTAGGATCTGTTTGGGTTTGTCTTCTAAATGCATGAGAAGCAAGTTGGTAGAGAAAGGTAATACTTTTATTTTACCAGCAGGAATATTTGTGATTCAGTCTCGCTCATACCAATACACATTGCTGAAATAATGCACTGTGCTGCTGTCTAAAGAGGATTTTTGTTGCACGGTCATAGTATAGAGCCACTGCATGTAGTTCTGTGTCTCTGTCTTTGCAAGACCTGACTGAAACTGAATTGGCTTTAATCCCAGACAAAGCTGGGATCTGCCCAACTCCGCAGTTTGTGAGGTGTCCACTGGTGGCTCTGGGGGGATCTGTAAATGAGAGTCGCTGAAGTACCGTGTTTCAGCCCTCTGTAGTCCCGCCCCTCCTGAGGAAACAAGGCACAACTGGAGACACTATGAACAGTTTGCTGAAATGAACCTGCTCATCCCTTTTTGTCTGTTGGGGTTGGCAACAAGCTGACACTGGCCAAAAGCTGTCACAATTTATAGACCAGAGTGCAATCTGTACGAAAGACCGTTCCTGTTAATCACTGTCCTGCTTTAGGTGATGAGCCTAAAGCATCTCTGAACATGCAGACAAAGCAATAGTCAAAAAAGACAACTTCTTAGTCCTCTAACTGCTTTCGGTTTCACCTTATACTATTTGAAATTTTATTCAAAATTTCTCTTTTGTATTTTGAGGGCATCAAGATTCAAAACAAAGGGCTCTTTCAAATGAAGCTAAAGACACTTTTATAAGACACTGACTTTTAAAAAACACTACCTTCCTGAACTGATATATTCCAGGGCAGAATATATGTTTACAGGCAAGTTACGAAGGCATATGGAAGCACAATCTTAATGATTCATAAACCTGTTGAAACTTTAATTGAGTGGCATTAAGGAATTCAAGTTAATGATGTTAGCTTTCAATTTAAACCCTAAGACTAGAGGCTTATAGGAATAGCTTTCGTCAAAACCCTTTATTGAGGGTATTACCTGAAAGTGGAGTACTTAAAAGCAACGTTACATAAGACGACATACTGCTTTATATCTGATGTGGAACTAAAACAGCCTGTAATGATTCATCTTTTGTAAGTTGGACTGATAATTTTTTCTATGTATCTCTATCTCCTATTTCAGTTTATTCTCTTTAGGTTTTAATGAACTGCAAGGAAAACACAAATTAAATACCAGAGGTGGATGAACAGCAGTACATAATGCAGTCAGCTGTAGGAAGAAGGCACCTTTATAACCTGTATTTTGGACAGACTTTTCCAGTACAGTTCTCCTGTGAATGTGTTCTGGCTTGGTTTAGCGTATTCTACTGAACATATCATCCTCCAAGAGATACCTACATTTTCAAGTCTCCTCCTTGTCTGTGTACAACACATTGTGTCCCATTTGTTTCCACCAGCTCTAACCAGGATGCCATTAGTCATGTGCAATGAACACAAGGTGGGAGGGAAGATGGTGCAAATTCTCAAGACAAAGCCAAAATGCTTTGCTCAGTGGGATTTCCCTTTAAACCAGGTCCCGATTACAAGGAGCTGGATGTTCACCTTCGGAGAATGGAGTCTGGGTTTGGCTTCAGGATCCTGGGAGGAGATGAGCCTGGACAGCCTGTGAGTTATTTCTTCCTGACTTTCTTTATAGCTCTAAAATCTGTGTAAAAGTCAGAAAAGTATTATTACATAGCTGAACCCAAATGAACACCATGTTAAGGCTATAAGTAAAATGGCTTTTTTATTCATCCATAGGAAAAGACAGGACTCTCAGGTTGTCCGCATCTAAAAGTTGTCACAGTAAGTTAAGTTAAAATCAAAAGGAATTAAGTTAGAAACAGTGCATCGCTCAGCCCTTTACTGCAGAGTATGACCTGGCACCTTTTAATCTTGACTTTCCAAAACTGAGTTTAAGCAGAAGATTTTAAAAATCAGATTATATAAGACTATGTATAACTGTGTTCAATGTAGGCAGACTATATGTATGCATAAGGTTAAAAGATACTGTTGGCAATGCAGTTTATTTCCAGAAACACAGAAGGCCCCACCAGGGAACGGTAGTCCATGTGCCAGGTTAGATGATAACATGTGATGCATCAGGCATAAAAGTGGTAGCTTTATACCATTAGGAGGGAGACATCCCTGTAACCAACTAACAGGTAACAAAACCAACATAGATTCATTGCAGGTGAAATAAAATATAAAATAAAATATATACACAATTTTTAAAAGGAATGTGTACATATTTTGGTAAATTAGTGATATATATCAGTACTATAATTTTGAGAGGGCAGGAAGAATTAGTACTCCTTCAGAATAACTTTGATGATGTAACTATGGTTTGTCAGCGAGGACTAATCCCAAGTCGATAACGATAACATTTTATTATCATAACCTTATGCATAGTCTGAGTCCTGTGTTACCACATTTCTGAGATAATGTATAACTAGTTGATAGATTTATATAATCCGTATTCAGATTCATACAGAATATAGTTGTCATTCAAGCATTAACATTAACCAACACATGGCTCTGAGAAACAAAGCAGCTCCTCTACTTTAAAATTGTCAACATCTGTCGAAGTATTGATAAATATTAATAGTTTACTGATGCCTCCTGTAAAAAGAAGCAAAGGCACTGTATTCTAGAAAAAGTGCTTCAAGTGCTGATTGAAATGCAGAGACTCTATTTTAGAATAAGTGTTTTGGAATGGATTTTCAAAGCTAAATGAGGTGTAGCTGTACAGAAGGACTACAAAACAACACTGTTTCATCATCTACACTTGCAGTGTGCCTGAAGCCCCTCTGGCATTTTTTTCCATGGAGCATGTCCCAGCGCACATAAAATGAAGCCACTGAGCCATCATGTGCACATTCTCCGCCTAAGTACGTTTCCTGTCCTTTCTGGATGGCCCAGCCAGTATGGGTTCTCAGAGCTCACCTACTGGGTGAAGCCAAAAAGGAAATCTGTTAGGAGCTAGAAGAAACGTCCCACTTCATCATTTTATCTTGCAAATAGTTGGCACTAGTGGAAGATTTGGAAATCTCCCTCTACCCACTTCGGACAGTAGTGTCTAGTGGCATTTCCCACCTCCCAGGAAATTGTCCCTGGCTACAAGACTGCTCAGTATTCTGGGAAAGTCTGTCTTGGTGTCTCCTTAGTGCTTTTTTCATTACAAATGGATAATTAAGTAGTCACAGACTGAGTGTCTGACTGGCTCTGCAGTTTCGAGGTTTATGACATTCTCATGGGGAAAAGTGCAGCTCAAATGCCTCATCTAAAAGATGATTATTTATATAAAATGGAATTATTTTAACCTAAAGGACTGCGAGAAAACTGATTTAGAATATCTAATATTCTGATGGTTAAGAATATATGCTGGAGTTGTGGGAGACCTGAATTTATGTCTCTGCCTCAACAGTGAATTTAGGTCTCTGCTCAACAGTCCAGTAGAGTGGGAATTTGGAAATGAGTCTTTTGCCTCCCAGCTACAGGCATTGTGCGCTGAACCGTTACAGAGGAAGCAGCTCTTTCTAGTTTCTTTTCAGCAAAGGACTGACCTGGTTTTACTGTCCAAAGTCAAAGAGTCATAGCTGGATGCAAAGTGCAGAGATAAGCACCTTGGTATTTTTGGAGAGCAGGACCAAAAATGCTGCTTTCTGTGAACCACCTTCTAAGACGCTTCACTCTCCTGCTGAACAATTGCTCTCAGCCTGCACTTAGCCTCAAGGTTGCTATCTCTATTTCAGGGTTTGCAAATACAAAAGCATTTTTGCCCAGACGTATCAATCTAACAGGCTTTATGTCTCCCCACAAACCATGTCTGAAAGTCCTTAAGAATGAATAAGATCCTACCTTGAGGCTGAGGATCCTACGAGGCAAAAAGGCACTTCCTTAGAGCTAGGTTGCAGAGCTGAACTTCTCAATTTTCACTCCCTCTTTGTTGCCCATCTACTTGTTTTCACTGCTCAAAGTCATCACGAATAAAGATGACAGATGTACTCCACTTTTTTTAGTTTCCATCTATTTTGTATTCAAAATACAAGACTTCTTAACTCTGTTTTCTCTCCTCCACTGCTTTCCTGCTCCCCCATGGACAGGCCACCTGCAGCCTCCCATTCCTTTCACCTCCAGAAAAGGAGAGGCAGTTTCTGCCTGTCCTCCAAACCCCTGCATTTCCTATGAAACCAGAGACACTTTGAAATGTTTGTTTCAGCTCTCCTGCTGTGCAGTCAGGTAACACAGAACAAAAGGAAGCTTTCATTGCCTTTTGTCTTTGTGGTTTCGTTTCTAAAAAGGAATATGGGTTCTTCAGCATAAGGCAATAAGTTTTTCAAAGAAGCAGAATCCACATAAAGTTTTTTTAGAAGGATAATAGTGACACTATCGAGGGATTGTAGCTTAGTTTCCTTCGAGTTATATCAGCTACCCAGCACCTTAGAAGGAGAAAGTGCTGATGGACTCTTCCACTTGCCATATTTGTAAGCATAAAGATGCTTTCCAAAGGAAAGACGTAAATTTATTGAGAAATTTCAAATATCAAGACTGTGGGTTGTGCCAGTTCCAATCACCTCTCAAATCTTGTGAGATCATACCACCACAGGTATTTATCACATCTCCTAGTAACTTAAGGAGTTAGAGATAATCTGACTCTGTTACAGTGAATTATAGTATCACTGAAAGGTTGCAAATATATGTGAATTGGAACTTTACTGAAGTTGCAAATTGCTGTCCCAAAGCGGAGAAGTATTTTGGATAAATTTCAAAATGTGCAGCTCAAACTCAAAATCACAGGAACACATCCATAATTACACTAAGAGTTTCACCTTTTCAACAAAGATTGACTGGGATTCTTCTCAAAAATGCCTGCAAGATGTACGTCTATATTCCTTTACGATCAGTGCCAAGAAACAGACATTTCTAAGACATGACAGATGTCCATAGAGCAGTTAGGGTAATGCAGACCACATCTTAGGAGTTCCTATTTTCATCAGTGATTAGATAGAGTTCAGATAATTAGCTTGGCTTTAGACATCACAGACACTTAAAATTAGGTGAGATAAATCACGCCTTTTATGTGTATTACTTAAATTTTACTATGTACCTGTGAAGCTACTGTGTTATATTCAGAGAAACTGAAACACGAAGTCAAATAATTACCAAGAATCACGAAGAAACTCAGTATCAAAACAGATTAACATGTATGAGTTGATAGACCCAGGCTTCAAATTCCAGTTATGCTCTGTCACAATCTTCCTAATCCCAGCATTTCTCATGTTTAATCTCAAGCAATAGGTGAAACTTTCCCTTTTCGCTACAACGCGCTCTTTATTGCCTACATGTCATCATCCTTTTCCTCACACACTCAAAGCAATCTCATGCCAGTATGAAACTGCATTACAGAGGTAATATAATCTTGATAAATATTTTTCCAATTTGTGTTTTGCTTGTAGAATTTATAACTATTATGGAAACTACTCAGCCACGAAATGAGAGCAGATACTGGATAAGAAACAAGTTCAGACACAGAAAATGAAAAGGAAGGAAAATTAAGTTATTCTTGCTATTAAATATACCAAATAACAGATATGGTGGCCATCATCTTGACAAACACACCTACTGAAGTGTTTAAAGTAGGACTCTGCTGCTTAGGTTAGGAGTCAGTTCCACCACTGAGATGAGTAACACAATCACATTCCACTGTAGACATGTGAAATATCAGCAATAATTACTTAATTAGTCAAAACTAGAAAGAGTTTTTGCTCTTTGCTGTAGATACTGATGACCTACCATGCTGTGAGCTGCATTGTGTTTCTCCAAAGGTTAAAGATGCACAAATTGTTCAATACTTTGGCAGCCAATTATAAAGAAACTGCAAATGCTCAATAAAACCAAAGGAGGAAGGCAGTCCCTGCAATCTTCCAAGCTGCAGAGGGTTATCATCTGTCTCTTCCCAAGATAACTAGGAAAAAATTTTTACTCATATGAGATGCCCAAGTGTAAAGGTTTTGAGAATACCCTGTGGAGATCTGGCTAAATGTAGCTTTGGACAGGTTTTTTCCTGTCCCAGTAAATGAGTATAAATACATATTTCATAGCTGGATTTTGCACAAAGTATTTTCCAAAGCTTTGAGGTATATTCTTTCACTATTTGAAGAACAGAATGGAGAACCTGAAAGACTCTCTCTGGCAACTCAGCCTGGCACTGCTTAACAGGATCCCAGGAACACCAGGAAGCAAGAAAACACCACATCGTGTTCTCTCTTTGCTAAGTTTTGAAAGTAAAAATGAGCCAAAGGGAGGCTAGAAACTCGGGAAAATTCTCCAGGCTCCACATGGGGTTTCGTTTAAACACTCTGCTGGGATACTTGCAACTCTGCAGCTAAGGCCACAAAAAAAACACAAGACCACCTGCGTGAGTACCACATCCAGCCTTTGCAGTTCATCATGAAAAGTAATACATGATAGCTTTTATCTTTTATTTTTTAGAGCGGGTTGTCACACGGCATGTCATATCCATCATTCTGTGCTCGCTCTCACACTGAACACGAGAAAGGAAAATTTGGAACACGCTCTGTGAATGCTTTAATATTCTTTCAAAGAAAGCAGGTTTTGTTTGAATCAATCTCAACTGTTCTACCAGTTATTCCACAGGGAAAATATATATGTCTTCTTCTCATAAATTATGTGAATTTATGTGCATAGAAAGTGGAGAAAGTCATTAAAAGGTTTTGAACAGATTTTTTACTAGTTTATATGTCCCATACAAATTACATTTAAATGTCGATTTGGGAAAACAACATCTGCCCAGAGTAAGCTGACATTTTTCCTCTTTTTCCATTCTGTTAATCAACCACTACCTGAGCAATTATTCATTATGAGTAACAACATTTGATATAGCACTTCTTTTCCCCTAAAGAGTCCCAAAGCAAACTCTTTTTGTTTTGAGTATAGTGGGGTCACTTCCACTACTGACTCAAGTGTATAACTCCAGGTGCTTAAATCACACAGCAGTGAGGAACCTTCGATAAGAAATATGCAGACTAAATAATTTTAAGTCAAAAGGACCCTTACGTGGAATTAATCTGTTTAGATCTTCTGCATAGTGTAGTCTATATAAACTCAACACTCCTTATAGACAGATTGTCTTGATTTGAAGATATCGGGTAGATCATCCTTAGATCAGGATTCTCAGGTGCATCACTCCTACGCAGGTAGGAAATATCTTACCTTCTGAGCAAAGGCAAGGAAGCGTCTTCAATCATACCCACAGAGAGGGAGCACAGCTTTCAGACACACACAGATCTCTTCACCTGCACTGAATCACTAGCTTAATTTCAAAAGAAAGGGAAAATCACTGCAACATTCATGGCACTAAATTGGAGGCTTAGTGTATATATGACGGGATTTTGTTTCTTTGCTGCCTAGATTCTCATCGGAGCAGTAATTGCCATGGGCTCAGCAGACCGAGATGGTCGCCTCCATCCTGGCGATGAACTGGTGTATGTAGATGGGATTCCAGTGGCCGGCAAAACCCACCGATATGTGATTGATCTTATGCATAACGCTGCCCGAAACGGGCAAGTGAATCTTACTGTGAGGAGAAAGGTGCTACCCACGGGTGAGTGAGGGCTGGGAAAAGTGAAAGGAAAAACAGATCTCAATGCTGGCAGCACAAACAGGTGCTGTTTTTAAAAAAATAGAGAAAATTAAAATCAAAGTGAATGTTTGTGCCGTTTTGAAGAAAGAATAATTGTAAACATGTGTCCCTTGTTTCTGTGACAAAAACACTACAGCTGAGTGTTGTTTCCCTCAGAAGTGGAAACAATATTGGCAACCCCGGTGTGGTGATCATGAGTGCTCAGATTTGTTCCATGCTGTCTTGGTCTGTGCTGTCTCCTCTTGTGACTTTTGGGTCAAAAGGTTCATCTAAGTTAAAGCTGTTAAAGCTGACTGTGTCAATAAGCAATCAGAGAAAGGCTGTTAACTGTTTAGGGCAGGAACTCATTTCACTCTTGTATGTGTTAAAAGCCCATTTCTGGTCTCACTGATGTCATCTGGAATTTCCCCCTCCCCCCCCGACTGCAACGCAAGCTGGCTGAAAACCTTCGGTATGGCACAAGCGGCTCCTAGGAACAGGGCCGGATCCTCCCTTTAAGCAGACATATTCAGAAAACAAACCTAAAACAATATGAAGAATTGGAAGTAAATTAAACCTTTAGACTAGCTCAGTCTCAATTATTGAAAAACACTGGAACCTGGAAAAATGTGTGGCAGCATCTATTAAAGCTTTAATGGGAGAATTTGCTGCCGTTCCATTGCAACTCGAGGAAAGAAGTTTATTTCAGAACTTTTAAAACATTTGTGGTGAGTACACTTCACTGAGGCACCAGAAATGAGCAAAACCACGTTCCCAGCTTGTCCTGCCTTCTGCCTCCCCGTGCCCTAGATCCGCTGTCGTTGCCTGCGCCGTTCCCCTTCGCTCCCCTGCCAAAAAGCCGCCCTCCCACTCACCTTCGTCTTCGCAGTCCCCCTCCCACTGCGGCACCGCAGCTCCCTGCCAGCCGCGCTCTCGCGGGACTGACTTTCTTCTGTTGCTGACTCCAGAGTCCTCCAGCCAGAAAGGTCCCCCTCCGCCCGGCGCGACGCCCCCTCGCAGCTCCCCCAGCGCTAGGAAAATGGCCAATAACCAAGGTAATCCGCCGACCGCTTGCGATTAGCACCTTTCCCGGGTCAGCCGGCTGTACAGACTGCAGGCAAAATTAGCAAGAGGGTTAGCACAGGGTGGATGCCAGCCTTCGCTGCTGCTTGTTAAATATTAAATAAAAGGGTCTATTAGACACTCTGGTCTCCTGGCACAGAAAATGAAGCAAGCTGGTAGAACACCTGGAGTTATTCTTGGGCCTTGAGAGTGCCACACCAGGGAGTATAGTGTGTAACTCATTAATGTTTAAGCATTTCAGGAGCTGAACAGGATTTTAATTTGGTGTGTTATAGCATAAGCTTTGTGGAAAAATTTTAAAACGACTGATGTTGGGCATGATGGAAAAATGCTATGCTAACACATCAGGCCAATTGATTTCGTGTGAATTTCTCACTAGCATGAATGTATACAACAGAAGGATCTGGGGCTTTCCTTACCTGCCTGATAGCTGATGTACGTATCACAGCCCTCACCTGGAATCGTCATTTTGCACAGATACTTACCCAGATGTGGAACAGAAAATCACCATTCACAAGCTCTGCAAAACAATTTGATTAGGAAAATATGATATTCGGAACAATGTGGATTAAAATGCCATTTTTTCACAGGCAGAAGCAAAATGTAATTTTTCTGATGAATATCTATTGCACAGCTGACAATTGAATAGCCATTTAAACTTTTTCTCTTTTATCTTTTTTTTTCTATACTTAATGGCATTCTGTTGCATTCTTTTATGGCCAAGCCAGCTCTTGGTCATTCTGCAGGGTAAGATAATTTCCTTTCTGTTGCAGCCATACTGACATAAACAATATTCAGCTTTCTGAAATATGACAGCCAGAAAATGAGATCTCTCTTGTCACTGACTATGGCATTTAGTTGCAGATTTGGTTCAATAACTCTTGGTGATTTTCAATTCTAATGCAGGAGTATAATAATTGTTTGTTTTTCTTCCTCTTTATTCTCTCTAATCACTTCATTTCATAGTTGCAGAAGGACTGCTAAAGGATACACCTGACCGAGAAAACAACAGCTTGTCCTTGGATGATGTTTATTTTATTAATATATACACACTGAAGGTCTAATTTGCAAGCTCTCTTCCTAGGATGTATGTGTGTATGCGTAAGCTCTTCACATGTTCAGTAGAATGACTCTGCCACTCTCATTGCTCCAAACTGAAAACATATTACGTACATTCATCTGAAAGTTCTGTATTAAAACTGTCAATAAATGCTGATTTGTGTAAACAACTTAGATCTGCGAGGAATATAAATCTTTTTTCCCGTCTGGAAGTGTAACTTTACTGTTTTCAATTGCCAAAATGCTTGTAGTAAAAAAATGTGTGATCCCACAAGATTTAATTTGTTCCCTGTTCTTGTTACTATAAAGCAATACTGAAGTGTGGATGGACTCCATTTTCACTTCTGCCCTTTTGAACTCACCACACAGCATCTTCAAAATCTTTGAATGATCACTGCTTCTGTCACGACACCCACAGAAAAACTATTTGTGATTATTTTTCATTGTATAACTGCTCTGTTCCATGAACACCTTTTGAGCATGCTGATCAACTTGTGAGAACATTATGCAGCTAATCCTAATTGCTCTGTGTTAGCTACCTGCTTAAATTCTTTTAATCCAAACACAAATAATTTTATATTGGATTAGACGGTCACATTTTTCTCTTGACGACAGATCTACCAGCAGACAAGAGAATAGTGCTAATGTTTTTGCAATCCAGATAGCCACTGTTTCTTACTTTCCTTTCCTCTCTTTTAGATAGTTTATCAGTGAGCGTTCACGCTTGCTTTATCTGATAGCCCTTGAATGTTTTGCATAATTGTGTAGATTCCTGTCTCTCTGCATCTCTCACAGCTCCTAGTTTAATACTTGCAGTAGTCTGGGCTATAGACAGTCAACTGTCTTCATGTTGCGTTAGCAAATGTAGTGTAAGTCACAAAGCCACTGAGCAAGTCAGGCTGTAACACTGGTGTGATTTACGTTGTAGGAGAACCGTGCCCAGAGAACGGCAGAAGCCCAGGCTCGGTGTCTACGCACCACAGTTCTCCAAGAAGTGACTACGCTACTTATGCTAACAGTAATCACGCTGTCTCTAGTAGCAATGCTACACCCCCCGAGGGCTTCACTTCTCCCAGCCTGCAAACCAGTGACGTTGTGATCCACCGCAAGGAGAATGAAGGCTTTGGCTTTGTTATCATCAGTTCCCTGAACAGGCCCGAATCTGGGTCCACAATAAGTAAGTAAATCACATTTTTCAGCTTCTATTTTTCCAAGTTCACCCCTAATAAAAAAAAAAAATAATTAAAACCTGACACCTGCTAATTAATCACTACACAGAATAAAGCTGAAGGGACTCTCAAGGTTGTTTCCAGGGGCACCATTTATCTGTTGTGTCTTGGCCAAAACCAAAGGTTATTCTGGCCTCTGAGGTTCTGTGCTTCACATACTCATTTGGCTGTCAGAGCACGACAGGATTCACTCACAAAGTAGATTTTCTCTGTTCCCATATCCCAGAGACACTCTGCAAGTAACTACCAGAGTTATGTGAATAAATTATTTCTCCACACGCAATTGAATTACACTTTTTTTTTTTTTTTAATCAAGATGAAGTTCAGGAACTTGAAATAAAAGCTGAGATCACAGCAAACCCCATGACAGCAGCTGTCCAGTTAAGGCACTGCAGAAGCAACAGGAAAATGGGAAAACTGGTTAGACAGAGGTCCAGGGAGGTTGATTTTTTAATTAGCTGGACTATACGTAGTATAAAAGTTACAACTGAGTACAGGGAGATGGTGAATATAGTGGCAGGATCTGCCTTTAATGATTATAGTTCACTTTCTGTCCAGAAAACTAATGTTTGCTGGGGCTCAACTTTATTGCTTTAATGTAGGCATCCGGTGCCATTTGAGAGGTCCTCGGTACCTCTAGGGAGAGGTCAGGCAGACGTGACATAGGGCCTACGGGAGACTCAGACCCTTTGGCCGTGGCAGCTGCAGGGCTGCCCTTGGGCATTTGAAATGGCATTTAACCACCCGTGAGCTGAGCCCTTGGAAGGAGGAAGCGTAAAAGGCTTTATGTTGAAAGACATCCACTTGTCCCACCAAAACCCTCTGAAACTGTGAATGCTCACCACTGCTGAAAAACCAAGACAAGTGAGAACGTTTGTCATTTTGCAAGTTGCAACCTAATGCAGTCCTTTCCCTGCGTTCCAAATATGTTTTGAAGGAACTGTTCTTTTGCCCAAAACGGCTTCCTGAGGAAATAAAATAACAATTTCAACTTTTAGGGCCAAACTTCACTCTTCTAAATTCATAACAGAAAAGCAACTAAAAGACTACTGGGAAAGCCATATCTCACACTAGCAAATGATCTCAGAAAACTTCTTTGCAGTATTTCATGATCGTGCACTTATTAAAAGTGTTGCTTTTCATATTATCTCAGCTGAATTTTAAAATTGCCAGAATTAATATTGTAACAAAACCATAGATAATTAGCCTCTTGGGACTCTGAGTTTTCACTTTATTGAATATAATAACCAATTGGAAGTTCTTTGCAGAAGATCAGACAGGAAAAAAAAAAAATCCATAGAGGACATCGAGATACATACATATTCATCAGATAAGTCAGTCATGAATTTTTCAAGAAAATTATTTCACAGATAGGGTTTGTGGTTGGGGGAGATGGAGAGGGAAAGAGAAGAGGAAGAGAAAAAGAAAATGCCCAAGCAACCAAAAATTCTGTGACTGGATTATTCTGCTGAGGACAACGGACCCAGGTTCAAGATCCTGCTTTGCCTCCTACCCTCCGACATGTTCTTGAGGTACTTTTCTTTCTCCCCAAGTAACTACATAGGTAGCCACTGTTGAACCTCAGTTGAACACCTCCAATAGTAAATGAAAATTACAGTCTGCTGTGGAAGTGACAAGAAAATTTATTCAAATAATAACTGCATTGAATTTCAGTGATCCCAAAGAGCATCCAAATCCTAAGTTTAGAAGAATAGCAAAAATTACTTTTGCTGTAGACAGTGACAGAACAGAGAAGAAATTACCCTTTCCATGTTAATTCTGTTCCAAAAAAGTAGTAGAAAAAATAAGCTGGAAATAACATACTCTGTCATCAATAATAAAAACAGGCTAAAAATCATTGGTTATTTGTAGTTTAAGGGAGGTTCGTTTTCTTTACTTAATAATTATTTGGGTGAAGTGATTTGGGCTATATTAACAGGAGCATAGACAGTAGATTGAGAGGAAATTATTATCCCCCTTTACTCAGCACTCATGAGGACCCATCTAGAATACAGCATCCAAGTTTTGGGCCCTTTGGTAGAAGACAGAACAGAAAAACTTCAGCAGCAGCCACTGAGACCTCCCGAGGTCCCTTGCAGCTTGAAATAACCTGAAATCCTTTGATTAAAATGCACAATCAGGGGTAGAAAGCGTATTGAGAGTAGGAAAGTATCAACCGGTGGAGGTGTAATGTCCAAAATACAGCTTATATCAGTATGGAAATATGGATCTGTGTGGCACCATGTCAAGCACTTTGGTGGTCACTCATTTCTCATAGCAGTAGTATGTTAATTTGGTGAAAAGTTGTACTCTGTTTCCAGTGTTTCTGGTTTCAGAGCCAATGCACTTGTTGCCAACTCATGCATCCCTATGAGGACAGAATGATACTGTGCGGACATACCCTAAACATAGGCAATTAAATGTTAATGTAGTAATTGCAAGGCAACTCTGAAAGAATCAAAATGGGCAAAATAGGTCAGAAAAGGGAGTATCTTGTACTGCCAGACACTACTAGGAATAGCATAGCCTAAGAAGTTGTCTCACTAGGAGCATCCTCAGGGCAAAGTGAAGAAGGGTTCCTTTGATTTAAGAATGTTTATTTTGATAACTCTATTCCCCTCTCTACTTGTGAAAGAAAAAGACTTGAGGACTTGGAAGTGTAAGTATCACCATCACTTTTACTCAAGAAGGCAATTAATTGTGCACTGAAAGTATTTTCCTCTGTCTTGAAATCACACTTATATTCTGTGTTTTACAATCCAACAAATTGCGACGGCTCTGGCTTAGTACAGGATCATGAACCTTGTGTCACTAGGTGCTTGTGCTTCAACCACTGTTAAAATTGAGAGAGTCATTCAAACAGAGTTGCTACTAGCCTCAGAGCTGCAGGCTCATGGGTTTGCTGCTTTGCAGGTGGCCCAAAGCTCAAGGTGTCACACAAAATCTCACCCTCTGGGTGTTTGCCAGGCTAGCTCTGGCTGTGAAGCTGTAGGACCACCCCATGAAGCCAGAGTAGCAGTGCTCCAGCTGAGTCTCATACCCCTTTCCCATCCTCTCTGATGGGGTGTCATTCCTGTTCTAAGAGGCTTAAGGTCTTGGTCAACTTTTCTGTCGACATGCTTTGCAAGGGGTTCGTTGTTACTGTTGATTTACAGACCTGCCTTTGCCTTGCAGAAATTTTCAAAATACTAAGTGCATTTTTTTTATCATTGGTACAGGCACAGAGTGAGGGCAGACTACAGCCATAATTAGAGAATAGAGTATTTCTTCACATTTTGTAATAGGCAGCACTGTAGTAGCTGTCATTTTAATAAATTACTATTAAATAGTTTGGAGCCAGCCTTTACATCTGGATGTAATTTTGGCTTACTGGTACTTGCTTAAACATCCAATTCTTGTGGCACATTTCTTTTCCTATGTGCTATAATGGTAGAAATTTTGTCTGTCCTTTGTCAAAGCATTGCTTGGGATGTTCTCTAATCCAGCATAGGGGATTATTTTGCACCAAACTACGGTTCTGATGTGGGGCAAGTCAGGAGTGGAAAACGAATGACAAGAATTGAATAAAGAGATTTCACAGGGCAAAGCAGGGGCATAGACAAGGTCAGCCATGCTTCAAAATTATATCAGTAAAAGAAGATAAAGTGGATAAATAAAGAACTGTGTTTGAGTGGCACATCCAGAAGGAAGTCGTTTTGGCTAATGAAGAGCGCAGCAGATCTTAGAGTGCTAAAAGATTTAAAAAAGAAAATTTACCTGGCCAGGCTCCTGACCTGTTCCTAATGAAAGGATTAACTTCCACTGCCCCTAAGACATATTATCGTGCTTTCCTCCAGACCACATCCCAACATTAAAGGGTGCTTTGGCTCCCATCCCTTCTCCAGACACAGGCCACCTAAATTTGACCTTACTCTGTGCTTTCTTTTGCTATGCGGGCTACATATAGTTTATCAAAATTTTGTCATCTCCATTGATATTTCTTTAAATGACTCAATGTCGTGTTCCCAGCTGAAGGCTTGGAAGCTAACTCTAGTTTTTCACTTTTAGTTTGGGGTGGATCTGGACTGATTTAACCTTGCAGCTCTGTGGAGATCTTCCCAGTTTTTGCCCCAAAATTACAAACATCTTTTAGATGCCCTGGTTCAGTGGCAGAGTTAAGTGGCTAAACTGAGCAAACTGCAGCCTATTTCTGAAGTCCCGTCCTGAGGAATACCTTCATGCTTCCCCCAGTAAAAGCCCTCGCAGCGCAGGTCGTTCTGCGAGGAAGGGCTGTCCTCCTGGGGCTGTCCCCTCCAAGTCCCCAGCATCTGCAGCAACGTGTGGGGCTGTAGAGGTGCAGCTGTGCCTGGGGTGGCATTGCCTCACATGACAGTACCGAATGTCTCATTACAGCAAAAATACTGAAACGGAATTAATTAATCTACCCATTGCCTTATGTTTAGGAAAACACTCAATAGTGTGAGTCCTCTGTGATAAAACTCCATTCTTGTGGAGCTTTTTAGGGTATAAAGATAAGTTCACTATCTGCATCCCATGGAAAAGCACTTGCAGCCACCTGGAAATGGCCAAAAGGAGATTGCTGGATGAGTTCGTCCCAGAGCTTTATGGAGTACACTTGTCCCTGCCTGCTTCATATCTTCCTGCTGCTTTTACTTCATGTGTTTGGGATGCAGCTTCCTCTAGGAGAAGAACTTGTGATCCCCTGTAAATCTCTTAACTCCCTCATTTATGTAGAAAGAAACCATGTGTTGTAAACAGATCTCATTAAGGGCAACTTCCAGTGAAATTGGAAAATTGGCAATATTTCCATGAATTTTACTGTAGCAGGTACTGTCAATTAGCACAGTTATAAAGTGTAAACCAACTGAAAACACAGGCATAATCAATAAACAATTTTTAAAAAACTAAAGGCAGACAACTGTGCATACTTGTTATGATCTTCCTCCTGTTTAGCAAAAGCGGAGTTGTAGATTTAATTTGCCCCTACACTGCATATACCAATGACTGCTAGATTTTCAAACCATGATAAAACAGAGTCTAATGAAAGAAGTTTCTCTCATTTCTCAAAACATGCAGTCTTAACTAAAAACCATAAATCCAAGATAAGCCTCTGCTGACTACAGAAAACAGCATTCTGAAATAAGTCCCATTCAGCCCCAGTTTCTTTGAATTCCTTGCAGTTTAGAGATAAAAACCAGCTTATTGATCAATGATAACTGTGTGATCTGAGGCAGTTATTTGTGCTGCACCTCCACCCATGCTTCTTCCTGGGTAAGGTGGTGCCTGGGGACACAATTTTCTGTGACCAATCTGCAAATTCTAAAGACAACAGTGCTTTGGAAATTAGAATGTCTGTCTACCCCAGCTTTGGAACAGAGCACTGAAAACCCACCCGCAGTGTGAGTCCCCGGTGGAAGATACTTGCGATTTGTGGGCAAAGAATCTGGCTTCTCATTTCTGCTTGGCTTTGGTATTCAGGTTTGAGCTGTTCTTCTGCCTCTTCAGCTACAAAAACACACTTTCTAACTGATAGTATAATTTGGAGCGACAAGAAATTGTTACATGATTTAGTTTTTCAAATCACTATATGCAATTAATAATAGTGAAATAACATTAAGAAGTGACAGAGATTTTTAATATCACTGAAAATACATTGCTGCAGTTTGCAGACATGAAATGCTCAATTGGCTATTTGATATTTTTTGGAGAATAAAGCATGGAGGATCTTAACCACATCATTCCCCTCTCTAGGTGACTTCTGTCCTCCAGCGTGTTCCTGAATAGGTCGTTTGGACCTAGTGGTGCTGCTCTTGTGTTTTCAAACAAACTCTGCGAGTTTTCTTAGCACAAACCTGGGAAAGGAATCAAAGTTTTTTTAATGATTCCACAGGGCCCATGTTGCTTTCATGAGAAGCCTGAATTAAAGTACCTAAGTTCCATTAATTTTTTCTTAGATCTTCAGGTTTCTAAGGTATGTGCACTCCTTCCCACCTAGCTTCTTATGTCTGTGCTATACAAGTAAATATGCTCCATATCAGCACACAATTTCAGGAAAATATTTTATCTTGATTCTAATATTAGCCCTGATAGAAAGTCCATCATATTCAAACTTCCCAAATTTTAGATTATTCAGTAGCAATGAAATTACAGGTGTTTACATTTAATATATTCTCCCAATTAAAATCGGATATGCTGGAGCCTGCTGGTTGAATGAAAACTCTTGCACCTTTTGAGAATTGAGGATATAATAAATATTCATGTGATCAGCTATATAACGTTGAAAAGGACAGCTGGCTCAGGAATGTTCATTTGCTTGGTTTACTATCTATATCCGTTAATATTAGAAAAGATTGCAAGAATTTATCTGCCAGAGGGTTTAATAGATAAAGTAGAGGTTTGATTTTTTCCCCCTTAACTGAACATTTTTGACATTTAGCTACTATATAGGGGAAAAAACAAGAAAGTTGCTTTCTTCAAAATACAGTCGCAACAGTTATGACTAAAAGTACTAAATAGATGTAAAAAAAATTCTTGATGTAAACCAGAAAAGCATTATTTGTTGGTAACATCTTCTTAGAATCAGCTATTTCCAGCATATGGGTCTCCCAAGTGAGGAGAAATCATTTTTATTTCCAAAAAGCAAGAGGCTGATAGAAATACCCAGTGTTAGAAGCAGTATCTGTATTCAGCAACTGCTCTGGCTCTGTGTACAGCTGACCCAAGCATATGGACCCTCAGGTGTAAAGCCACAGAATTTACTCTTTGTTTTCTATGACAAAAAGGTGTGGGAAGGATGTTAATTTGGATCATGGAGAGTAGAAGTGGGGGATTTTATCCAATAAAAATATTAATATAGAGAAAAACGTGAATTTGTAGGTATCAGTAAGTTACTGAAAGCAGAACTAGCCACTTTCTAAATGCAAAAATGTCCTTTAAATCATTTTGTCTCTTAATTTTCTAATTTAAGTTCTCTTTTGATAATGAGCTTAGAGCTGATCATTGCACAATTAACTATCTTCTGGGAAAGCATCAGCTGGTAGGTGCCAGTGCTGGATCAGTTTGTGATCCTGACACAAATGCCGTAAATCTCTGAGGGAGATTTAGGGGGACAGGTTGATGGCTTCAAATATTTTAGAAGCTTTGGTGCTCTCAGGATTCAAATCTCCCTGAAGACACAATTTTTTCATAAAACACACTGCAGAAAATTTAGATCCCATCATAAGATCTGTTGTTAGGAAATGCTTCTGTGGCATTGCTGTTCTCAGCTAAGTTTTTTTTTGATCTAGGATTATAACTTCTGCCTTGGAAGGATTTTTTTTCTTAAGGTAGATATCTGTATATATCACTCTTAAGTATCATATTTTAGAGGATTTGATAGTATTAGAGAAAAAAAATCTATATATCTGTTTTGAAGGACTGTATGTTTCATATACATATAAACTGTATCTCGCTAATTTCCCATATTTTCAACAGTTAAAAAAATCTGTATAAATCCCTTTTTACCATAATATTTTTCCCTTGCAATCTCATCCATTGTGTCGTCTGAGAGAACTAAGAAATTAATTGTCCTGCAAAGGGGCAGCTTGTTTTCCGTGCTCACTCTTAGCACGAATAATGGGATTCCTGAAAAAAAAACCACAAATCCAAGTGTTTCTGTATAGCCTGCTAATATTAAACGCTGCTCAGGTAACTGTTTTGAAATAAGTGGATCAAATTCTCTGCAGAGTCTAATCTGGGCACGTGCTGCCACTGTTCAAAATGTACATGAGTTTGGAGAACCGCTTGTGGCGAATTCTTAAAAGAGGTGTGAATAGATTAGTAAAAATTTTTAAGGGCAAGTGGAATCATTTCTCACCAGTCAAGTGATCTGGGACTTCTTTTAAAAGGTTCCATTATTAAATGCTTTGCTTAGATAAAAATAGAACACTGAAGATGCAATTTAAGAAAAAATATGGTGTGTTAACAAAGCCATAATTAAATGCCAGACATGGGAGGTTTCTTCCTGAGAAGAGACCTGGGAGAGATCGAAGAGCTGCGGAGCTCTGCGCTGTCCCCGGCCATGACCAGTGGCAGAGAGGAAAGCACCTACAGCAGACAGAGACCTTCCCCAGACATGTCCTCAGCTTTCACAGCCACAACTTTCTGATTTAATCAGCAGTGGATCCACACCTGTGAATTTGTCTAATCCCTTTTTGAATCCGTTCATTCTTCTGGCCCTGCAGAAGGTTGCCCCACCTTCTCCAAGCTGCAGATAGCGAGCTCATGGACTGCTTCGAACGGAGGCTGTTCCCTCCTGACGGCCATGCTGTCTTTCTCTGAATCTTTGCTAGCTCAGTGCTATGATTTTTGAGTGGGGATACCGGAACTATCAGCAATACTCAGACTTCAGGCGCACAATAGTAACTAGCAATAGTATGTTTCATTTGCTATTCTTTTTCTAATCTTAAAATTCTATTTACTGTTTTACAAGTCTATGTTTTTAGAGAAGTAGGCACACTTATTTCAAGATCTCCTGAGTGAAATAATTAATTTAGGGCCCATCCCCGCTTAAGCCTAGGCAGGGTTATTTTTTCCTCATGTGCATCATCTTGCATTTCTTTTCATAAGATCTTGTCTGCCACTTCACTCAGCCCACTCGGTACTGACAGTTCTACAGCTCTTCCACTCCTGTTTTAGGTGTGACCATTCTGAACCATAAAAACTCTCCATTATGGAAATTCACAGTTCATTTCTACCTTTGTTCCGTAGCTTTTACCTAATTAATCCCTTATAAGAGTGTCTTCTTATCCCTTCACAGTAAGTATTTCACCACCAAGGCTCTTAAAAATTAAAAGTTTTCTAACATATTCTAACATGTTCATGTTTTCATGAACAACCTGCATATCAGATAACCTGCATCCCTTAGAGGCACTCATGCTTGTAAATAAATCCTTAAATAAATCCACCCCACCCAAAGCAGCAGCAGGGACTGTGGTGGCCAGGATATTGTGGCTTAGGAGAAGGCTCAGGCAGAGCTCCACTGGGGAGAGCAATCAGAGACCAGAAACTCTTTGGGATATTACTGGGAGAGAAGGAGCCAGGAGATAAACTTCTCCTCATATGACCTGGAAATGCACAGAAACTAGCTTCTGCTGAATGGCTGTGAGTTTCGTTAGTAATTCACTGGATTTGCCCATAAAACCCTGATATAACATACCAATGGTCTCCTTTGCAGACTCTGATAGAGATTCAGGTTCCTTCTGCAAAAGCTTTCCACACCCCACTCTGCAGTAAGACCATATGACAACACATTGCACCAATACAATGTCAGAAGAGGAGTATTAAATCCTCAAAAACCAAAGTGCAGTAGCAAAGGTACCCTGACAGACACGAGCTTTGTTCTGAAGGTCACCTGCTGTTGATCCTTTCATAGCACGGCAGGACGAAGGGAGTGCAGTGATACCAAAACGTTTAGAGTAGATACATTTATTGGAAAGGTAAAGGCCATTAGCCTTAAGAAGAAGGAAAAAGGAATACAAAGTTTCTCCTCTTTCTCCCTTCCCTTTTCTCAGGATTTGGAGCAGAATCGGACTGTCATGGCTCTCCCACCTCCAGCTCTGATTTTAGCAGACATCTCAAACATGGAGACATCTGCTCTATTCACTTGTCAGGTGCAAGAAGTCCAACAAAAATTGTTCTGGCAAATTAAAAGGATTTCCCACCCACCTACCCAAACCCCTCACCACTGAAACGATGTCTATACTTAATTATTCAGGCTAGCAAAAACATCTTCTTCAGGGTTAGCAATGGCAAGCATGGGAATTTTAACTGTGGCATCTCGGCCACAATACTTCTCCTTCTTTCTTCCTACTAAATTTCTTGCTCTTTCATATAAGGCAGTCTCATTTTCAGATCTCCACTGATGTGTAGTACAGACACGGTAATTTCAGACAGATCTTTTGTTACATATACCAGAAACAGGCACGTTTTACTCTTAGCTTAAATGATTCTTGGTGATGCTTTAAGAACTGATTTGGTGCGAAAGGCTCTGTGTGAATGTAAACTGTTTCAGTGTCAAGTTACTCTTTTACTTGTTTACTTACTGATAGGCATGCGTGGCAGTTATACATCTGCATCGAGGGCAAAATAAATGCAAGTTTTGTACAGAGTGTGGCTATTCATATTTAGTATATTTTAAAACATAGAAAGGTTTAGACATTGTGACATAAATTAGGTGCTTATTTCCTAAGCAGCAAGACATTTCTGAAGTACACTAGTTGTGTCCATATTACTAAAGCCATAATTTAATTTATATTCTTGCCTAAATAGTGCACAACAACTATAGTGGTAAAGAAGCATGCAGTTTGATTATGGTTTGCACTTCAGAGTACTCACTTATATTTTTAGTTCTCAGAAAATTAATTTTTAACACTGTAAACAACACTTGCGTCCATACTAAAAACAAAAGTCACTTTGAGGTATGTGTATTGTGACTTTGCAGGAGATGTGCAACCCATGTTTGTCACCATCACCTTCAGAGAACATTTATCAGAGGGCTGAGAAATTTGTTTTGCAGTGATGGAGTATTCTGAACACATCTCCTGTTAGAGCTTTGTTTTATATGAGCATTGATAGCCTAGATATTTAAAAAAAAAAGTTTGATTAATCTTTTCTTTCACCTTTTCCAAGTTCTCTTTAGAGATTAGAATTTTCAGGATATATTATTTAAAAAAAAGAAACGTAACTGTTTCTGAACACCAGTCGCAGGTGGGTAGTGAGGCCAAGCAGCTTTGTGCTAAGTTTGCCAAGACTGAAGTGTGGGGTTGGTGAGGGATATTAATAGAATATACAGTCAAAGTTAATTGTGATAAGCATATTTATGACTAGTAGAGAGAAAGAAAAATAGCATGCTCTTTGGGAGGCTTAGATAGAGAGAAGAATCAGCTATAGTATATGCATTTAGTTAAAAACCGGAGGAGAAAGGGAAGAAACACTGGGAGAAAGATCAAGAGTAATATCTAGAAAATTCAATGGAAAATAAGGGAAAAGACAGAACAAGAGAATGGATGGAGTACACAGAAAGGTGGAGAACCACAGAGAAGAGCAAAAGGAGAAGCGAAGTTGATCTGTAATGTTTTGAGAATGGAGGGGGGGGTGTCTATTTGATGTAGTAAATGTGTCTATGCACTCATAATTAACTGTAAATTCATGCAGGCGTGTATCTAATTAGAAAGCTGCACATCTCAATAAATCTTCAGTATGATTTCTATTTATCAATTAACATATTTGAATGGAGGAGGAGAAAATTTAGTGAACCCTGGGCATTTTCAGTAATAACATCTATTTGTACATAAAATAAATCATGTTTGTAGTGCCTCTATTGCAATATACAAACAAAGAGATTCTGTAAAAAGGAGGTGGGAGGCAATTTATGACTACTACTTATTGTGCAAATTTATCCCCTTCACTGTTTTAATGCCTTATTGTTCTTCTGATCTGTTTATTATCTTGTTACGTGCCAGGTTTGCAAACTAGCTGAACCATAAACTGATTTTGGACTTCCTACGTATATGCCATGTATATATGCACATCTGGATTCTGAATTTTTAGTGAAATCTGTACTGTGTTAATGCAAATGACATTATATAAGAATTTATATTCTTATATGTTTATACACAAGCTGTTTTTTAATTCATATAGAACTTTCTTCCAAATGAACATCACCACTTGTTTCAGCATATGTTAACTGTGACTATTGTTCCTTGTCTAGCTGTACCCCATAAAATAGGGCGGATAATTGATGGAAGTCCTGCGGATCGCTGTGCAAAACTTAAAGTTGGAGACCGGATCTTAGCTGTGAATGGCCAGTCTATTATTAACATGCCTCATGCAGATATTGTGAAGCTAATTAAAGATGCAGGTCTCAGTGTAACTCTTCGCATCATTCCTCAGGAGGGTAAGTCAATGGCCCTTAAAAACAGGAAGAAAATTTTAAGTAGCCTCCAATTAGCTTGAATTATGTCACCGCTTGAAAGAACATCTTTTGTTTTGCTTTCTCAGCTGTAACCTACAGCACACCAAAATTACAGCCTTAGAACCAGCTTGAATAATATCTGAATTCTTGAAAAGGTTTCTAGTTATGAAAAGCGTATTTAAAGCAAACCTGAAGAAACCTGAGAGAGACCCGAGTACCTGAGTAACGATCAGCGTTAGTGTATTTTGGAAGAATTTTCTTCTACATGGAAAAGCACCCTACAAGAGAGCCAGGTTTTGAGTTCGTTCCCTTATATCCTGCTATAAACCAAACCCAAGTTGGGCAAAGTAACTCACAAGAGACTGCAATGGTTGTCACCAGGCATGTTCAGCTACCTGTGACAAAAAGTGATGTGAAGGAAGAGTTCAGATTTGGTAGTTTCCTCCACATATATCAGTACAAATGCACAAGGCAGGAAAGAACTGAACCCTAAATTATCTCATTTGTAAGGTGAGGATAAGGGGACAGACTCGTTATTCTGGTCATTACTCCACAGCTAATCAGTGAAGATATCTGAGGTTGGTTTCATGGGTTTTGGGGTTGATTTCAGAGCTTTTTTTAGTTTAGTGATGTGCTGTACTGGTGTATGAATTGTACTGTATTAATGAGACTGTGGCTTTATATCTCAGCAACAAATACCATTAGAGCTAGGAATGTCACACAGCAAATAATGTAATTACTTAATGATCCGTGCTCCAGTTAGATGACCTTCACCTACTGCTGCTGCATCCAGCAACAGGACAAGGAAATAGTCTGACACCAGCCATGGACTGCAACTGGGGGAACTTATCTACTATGTTAAATTAATTCAGTGAAGGGAAAAACACAAACATACACAAGTTCAGAATTCACACCAAAGGGCGGCCGTATCATCACTGGAGGTCAGTTTTGCAAGCATCTACGAACAAGTGTGATGCTGCATGCAGTCCGTGCAGTTTATTTAGGCCTCCCTGGTATCCAGATTAATTCATATTAGCAAATTGCTAATAGTTCAGTGTTAGAGATGGATACTTTAAATTAGAAAGAAGGCAGAGGTACATCTGAGATGCAATACTACAAGATGTTCTTGCGTGCTAGGGGTGAGAAATGATTTGTGCCCAAGGCATGGCTTCCCTGTGTGACTGTGTCACACTGGACACCTCATTTGCCTTCTGATATTAGCTTCCCAGCTTATAAAATTAGGAAAAAATCTAATACCTCTGTAATGTACTTTCAGGTGAAAAATACCATATAAATGCAAAGCAGTTTTAGAAGCAGCTTATGATTTGACTAGTTCATCCATACTTATGAGAGTAATGTAGAAATGAGGGACAATATTCCCAATCTTGGTCTCTGAAACTTTACAATACAAAGAGACTCACAGATGCAAAATGGGCAATTAAAGCCTTAAGCATAGTAATTACACAGACAAGTATTGCTTATGCCTGCATGAGGAGTGTTTTAAGTGCAAATATACAAGCTTTTTTGACAATTAAGCCTAAACTGAAAAGATTTTTAATAAAATAGCAAAAATTTTTAAAATAATTATGAACATAAGTAAAATAAGTAGAGAGCCATTAGAAATGTGCAGTCATAGGAGACAAACTTACATGTTAAAAAATAAAAAATAAAATTATTCAAAATTCAAACTAGATTCAAATATAAAGCTAGGCAAGATCTGGCTATTGCCAGCTATTGCTGTTAGGGATGCTCAACCGTACACATGTCCATTCTGGATGCTTTGCACCACGCCACACTGGCCTCTCTCATTCTGTTGCAAGCAGAAATAAAAAAATATAATGTGTACCTTTGCTGTTGATAATGTGTGAGCAATTACTTCTGCAGTGCCCTGTCCTCTTGTGGGTGGAGTCTCATTTATGCTTCTTAATAGGTAAATGATGAGCAACATAACTGTGCCAGCGTGTTGGGAGAAATATATTCGATATGAGCTCAGTGCCAAATGTGCCTTCCCCCAAGTGCAGCAGGAAGCCTGAAGGAAGATTGGCATCCCGTATTTGTAACAAGGCCACGAGGCCACATTTCCTACCCCAGCCTGTCTGCCTTTCTGAATTTTATGGTGTTTGGAAAGAAGGATTCTGGTTTTCTGCAGTGTTCCTATGTGAAACCCTGGTCATTTGGCACAACACAGTGAAATAAAACTTTGTTTTAGCTGGTTAGTCAGAATTTATTGAGATTGGTTTTACTGTTCACAGTCCCCAAAGATTTAAAAAAGACAGGAAACTCTTGTTGAGCTCAAAGACAGCAGGAGCTAACACAAGCACACCTGTGTTTTAGCTCTTGTGACGACAGTCTGTCATCCCATAACAGTGGTGAAAGCAATAAAATCGTTCATTCTCTCAAAATGAAAAGTTTTCAAATATCAGTATTTCTAGGCTTTAAAAGAAAATATGAAACACAGAAGCCATTTGCCTTGTTCAATTGGGTTTTAAATAATGGAGGTGTCAACTGGAGTTATAGAAGTGACCAAGATTTCAGACCCCACAGACCATCAAAAGGCGCCCATTAGGTTCAGATGTCTTAAAATCTAATTATAACCCAAGAGAGTAAAAGCGACAAAGCATAAATTTTCAGAGGTAGAGTCTACCTTTGCCCTTTATTAAATGCCGTGCTGTGACAGGTCTTTAATCTCCAGCTTCCCATTACGCAGAGCTGAACAGCCCCGCCTCGGCCCCCAGCTCGGAGAAGCAGAGCCCCATGGCCCAGCAGCACAGCCCCATGGCCCAGCAGAGCCCCCTGGCGCAGCAGAGCCCAGTCGCCCAGCACAGCCCCGTCGCCCAGCCACCGCCTCCGCAGCCCCTCCAGCTGCAGGGACACGAAAACAGGTAAGAGGGGCTCCGCCAGCCCCTGCCTCCTGTGCGGACCACGGGACACCCTTGTGCTGGGTCTTCATGCTGTTTCTAGCGGCTGTGAGCCATCGCTTGCGGGGCTCTGACAAGCCACGGTCCCGCGATTGCGCTCGCAGAGCATGAATTGTGCATGCCAGGGTGATCTGTAAGTCTTGTTCAGGTATGGAACACATTACTATGAACAAGGGTCTCGCCAACCGTCCTCAAACGTCCGTCAGGATCGTATGTTTGCCAAGGAGCCAAACACTGAAGTATTCCTTGCTAATAATTTCATTGCTAACATACTACTTTCTTGTATCATTATAATTTACAAAATACTGGTATATCAATATCTGATCGTGAGGTGGCCTTTTTTTTCATTACCTTACATGTCTTCCTTTTTTTTTTTTTTTTTGTCTATTAGAGTTCTGGAGTCAGGAAGATATTTTTATAACAGTTTTTATCTATGGTGTATCATTTTCCAGCCAATTTCACACGTGTAATTTATGCACATGCATTGACAAATTTATTTGTGATGGAAATTAAATTGTAGGGGGATAGAAACTTTGTGACCAGCTGTATTAAAAGCTGTATATATAAAAAGCATACTCAGGCTGTGGGATGATAAAACTGTCTGTGATCTCCAATCAACACTATTTAGTCTTTGGATTAATTTTTGGCATGTTAAATGAGGCTGATTACACTGACTGTCTTTATGCTAATCTTCAGTAACCAACCTACCTCATCAAGATCCTCTTCCCCAAATAGTAGACGCTGGTTATAGGATTGTAACTTTTTGCTTCTGGAGATACTTGAGTTCAGTTTTGATTTAGACACTATGCCCTCTAATTCTTCTTGCTTAACAGATGTAGCACTTTCACTTGCCCGAAATGATTTTCTCTCAATTAGTCACATTTGGCAAATTTCTTTGCCTTATATTCCATTGAGTACTTTTTCCAAAAGTGATCACGTGCTAGAAGACACATGTTTCTGAAAAAATTTGATGCAAAGCTTTCACAAAAGTCTCTCTGTGTAGTTGTCAGTCAGTATTAAATGTCTGTTGAGTTGGGAATTTTCAGAGGGGACCAGTAAAGTATATTGATTAAAGTTCCAAAAAGAAATTTTGTAGTATTTTTACTGAAAGGCATGAGCTATAATTGGTCATGTCACCATTTACATATTTAGCAAAAATTACAGTGCCTCCAACTGTAAATAAAAGCAACATTTTCTGGGATACAGCTGTGGTCATATATTGGGAACCTGCCTAAGGATGACTCTTATTCCAGAAAAAGGTCCATTATTGCTATGGACCTCATATAGTATCATTTTTTACTAGATTTTATAAGTCAGATTACAGCTTGTTTATATAGGCACACACAATGTTTCTGTATCAAAATCAAAATACTATAAGATATTTAAAACTCTTAGGAATACTAACTAGTATTTTTACTTCCAATATTAATAAGGCTCAGTAGCACAGTAAGCATGTTTGTTGTCCATGTTTTTTTCACAGGATCATGATACTGAGTAAAGAAAGTAAGAGGATTGCTTATATACAGCAGGTCTTATTATAGAAGCCATGTACAGGTTTTAAAAGAACATGTGGTAGCAGTCTATTTTCATCTTCTCAGAAAAGTCAAAGGGAAATAGTTCTGATATTTTTGTGTATGGTTAGACATTCAGCTAATTAAAGCTAGTGTGTAGGAAGATTTGCCATAATGTTACTGTAACTGTACTAATACAGTAGTGAAATTTTGAAACATATTTGAAACATTTTGAAATGTTTAGATTATTTAGATTATCCTTTCATACATAAATTAACATGATCAAAACCAATACTCTCATTTTTTCAGAATGTAATTTTTTTAATCGATAACTACATTTCAAAATCCCTTTCACCATCTCTAAGTGTTCATGTATCTGCATGTGTACATGTACATACATGGTCACTTGGTCGACTGCAAAGTTCCAGACCATTATTAAAGCAGAGTTTGAAATGTATATTTCCTGTATAGGAAAAAAATATTTCCTTTGGCATCTAGGGGACAGTGTAAAAACATCCACTATGTGAAAATTTTTGTGAAATCTAACTCAAACGACTATTACAGAATTACCTTGCTAAAAAAGTTTGGGACTTCCTTTGTGCCCATTCAGCTTGTTACATGGCTGAGGTACGGGGGTTTGCAGTAAGAAATATTCCTTACTTCACCCTGAAGTGTGAAATGCCACTATGCACTGATTTCCATGTGGTAAGGGAGCCACTCATTCCCATCTGAGTAAATTAATTAACTAGTCGCTGTACTACAGAAAGTCACATTTTCTTCGAAATGTTAGGACTCATCTTCCTGTAACTGGTTACCAATTAAAGCAATATTTTACTTAGTATTAATTCCTCATTAACCAAACTTGTTTTCCTTTCATCCTGTGTTACTTCTGTGCATGGGCTGCTACCTGCTATGGGCTTGTAGCCAGATAGATAGTATTATAGGGAGTGTGTAATAATAATAATACACACTATATTAACAGATGTTATATCAAAGAATACCCTTCATTAAAAAGATAACAGCTAGTACAAAGAATGTATCCTTTTTTAACCTTAAGAAGCTCACAATAATAATAGTTTATGTCAATGAAACAGAGGGGCTATAAATGTCTGCACTGATGTTTCATTTACTCTATAGAAATCTTAATTCTGAAAAAAAACACTTTATAAACTCAGTGCATTATTTTGTGGTGAGTATTGTGGGTGTTTCCATATGCAGTTTTATCTTTCAAGTAGGCAAGATAAGTGGGAATCAAGATGCTTTTCCTGTTCCTGTCGCTTTGGGCCTAATCCTGATCTCACTGATAAGAGCTGGAAAATTGCACAGTATGATCTGAGGGAAAATTGCTTTTGTCCATGTTTCAAAAGCGCTCACTGTTTTTGGATGCCTCAACTATTTACGCTCGAAAGTTTTGCTTCTCTGTGAAAATTTGTTTTATGCAATTTTGCAGTCAGGCAGTTTGCTTTCACTCCTCAGTATTGCATGTAATGCATATTCTTAATGTTTTGCCACTTTCTGAAACCAAGGCATTTTGCCTTTCTCAGTTATAGGTCAGAAGTAAAAGCCAGACAAGATGTGAAACCTGATATCCGGCAACCTCCGTTTACAGACTACAGGCAGTCCTCAACGGACTACCGACAGCCTCCGCTGGACTACAGGCATCCTCCGGTGATGGATTACCAGCAGCCACCACCTCTCGACTACAGGCAGCCGCCCTTGATAGATTACAGGCAGCATTCGCCCGACACCAGGCAGTACCCTCTGTCAGAGTACAGGCAACCCCAGGTACAAACTTAAATACTTACAGCCCTCCTAAACAGAAAGCATTAGGTCTGTAGGGAGAGATCGTGTATATTGGTAAAAAAGATGACATTATAGAAGAAAAAGGCACCTTCATTGTTTTTACTCCAAGTTACTATTTCACTGTAGAGGAAATTACTTCAAAACCATTAATATTAATGAAGAACTATGTCATCTGTCAAATAAAACTACATTTATAATTGTGTGACTATAATGTTAAACCAATGCTGGTTTTAAGTATTGGAGAGTTAAAATAAAAATTCTAAAATAAGCTGCCTTTGCATCAGCAGAGGAATTTTTTTTATTCCTAGGAACATAATACAATCAAACTGTCATCAAACAGTGGAGGTACTTAGGTCAGACTGCATTTCTACAGCATTGTTGAAAATGAAAATTTTACCTAATCTGAATAAATAAATAAATAAATGTGAATCCGGACTGATAAAATTACATTTCTGTTGCTAATAGTTTGGATGAGGAGAAACTAGCTTGTGCAACTAGTTTCTTTGACATCAGGCATGATCTCACATATTCAAAGAAATAAACCTTAGATGAAGAGTTACGTCACCTTGGACAAGACTCTGCTGATGACAAATATTTACTGACAGCTGTGAAGGTTCGAGGATTTAGCCCAAAGTTCAAACTTTCAAAAAAATCCTCCTTTCTCCTTACCTAAAGGCAGAAAAAAATAGAGGTCAGAAAAATATTAAATAAGAGAATGTAAACTTCTGAACACTATACACTGGAACCATATCTACATGGTTTCTATGTCTGTATTTTCAAAGCCAGACACATAAACTGTACCAATGAAAATATCCAAATTCTTAAATGGGATCCAGAGAACTCTGTGAAAATTTTATGCATTTCAGTATCTAAATAGCACATCCCTATCCCCATGCGCATACCCTGTAAGATGCTTCTTAGCATCTAGAGAGATGCTTAGACTGCCTGTTTCTCACCATCTCCAGTTTAATTCTCTAACCACAACCCAAACTTGCTCTCATTTTCCTCCTGCTCCCATGGTTCTTGCAATCCTGCTGCCAATGGATCAAAAGCAACAGAGCAAGTTCCCACCCAGTCCCCTCTACGGGGCTGGTAGTTAGAATCCACCAAGGAGGAACTGAAAAGATGAATCTCAGTCTTTGCAGGACACAGAAAGGGTGAAGCTCAAATCTCTTACTTCCCACCTCCTCCTCAAGGCACATGTTTTACCCGAAGTGATGAGAGTTGCTGTAGCTTGTGACTCCATGCAGTCCAGCCTGCTGATCATGTTAAGTTTTGCTGGGAATTTAGGAGGTCTCTCTTACTAATTTTTAGTTGTGATGATGCTTGTACAGGAACTGCCTGCTACCTCACTTGCCAAATCAGCACTTCTTGCATAGACATAAACACTTATACTCAGGTACCATGAAAGTATTGAGGGTGAATATGGAAAACATCTAGAGAGCTTTTGGTACCAGGCAACTGCTGGATGATGCCCTTTCAGGGTGGTTTAGACTTAGGCATTTACATTTTGCTAAAGTCTCTTCTCAGAAATGGCCAAAGTCTGTCAGCGTGGAAGTATATGTTGAAGGTCCCTTTGCTTATATCAATTAGATAGATGCACTTTTGAAGAGATGTATTTTAAAGTTTTCTTGAATGCATACCATGACATTCATATGGTTAATTGTCTTTTATTTTGTACTTGTCTATACAGGACTTTGATTATTTCACCGTTGATTTGGAGAAAGGAGCCAAAGGGTTTGGGTTTAGTATTCGAGGAGGAAGGGAGTACAAAATGGATTTGTATGTGTTGAGGTTAGCAGAAGATGGACCAGCAATAAGAAATGGAAGGATGAGGGTAAGTAAAATGTGTTGTAAAATTTTTTAGCCTTTACAGATATGTTTGCTGATGGGGTCAAAGAGAAAGCAGTTTTTTTCATCCCTGATCAAGTTTTAAAGAACCAATGCCAAACACCTCTAATAATATAGACTTGTCCTGGAAGAGCTGAAGAAATTACTTGAAACATATAGTAGGTCTGTGTAGTTTCTTTGTGGAATAAATGTATTACTTCTTGTTGATAGTAGCTTTTACTGTGTTATATATTTTTCTCCTTATTCTTTCACTCGTATCTAAGCAACTTAAAGATCTGACAAAGAGTTTGGTATTTCTTTGATAATAATATCAGCATAATTAACAGTTATCTCCCTAATCACAAAAGTAAAGTGATAGCTATGAAACCTAAGACCTGGTCTGTGTTATTTTACTAATTTAATCAAGTTGTCTTCATAGTGTTTGCTAAATTTGTTTATTGATATTATTCAATCTTGTTTGTAGGGATTGGCTTTCGCTATTTGTCTGAATAGTTCTTAATGCATTTGAGTCCTGTATTTGTAGAAATGATAATAATATCACACCAAATACTGAATCTAGAAGCATTCACTTAAGAAATTCCAAGATTAAAAAAATATATGTTCTGTGTAGGAAAAATAGATGGTTTTAATCTGTCCAGTTGTGCTAAAGAAGAGGCATAAACTCATCAAGGGTTGCTGATACCTTGCAGAACAGTGAGTACACAAAAAGGAGAAGGAGAAAACATTGATGAAAGAGACTACCAAGAGTCAACATAAAAAATGTGTTTACGTATCTCATTAGTGCAGCCTTGTTGAACCAATATTTAATTATAAAGATGGTCAATGGAAATTGTGTTCTGTACAGTAGTAGTAACAGATTTTGCAAATGTCATGATTGTTACACAGATTCTGTTTCACGACCCTAACAATCTCATCAAGTTTGACTTCATACTGAAAGAGCATTGTCATCGGTCTAAATATACGATCAGAGACCTTCTGTATATAACTCAGGAGTTTTAGTATGCTTCAAATCACTCTTAATTTGCCCACTTTGTAGAATTTTAGAAGTCAGTTAGTCCTCAGTCGTACCATGGAGTGCAAACCCTTGGCACTGGGAGCTTGCGTAAGGGAGCAATGGCACAATAAGTCCCTGTAACGAGGAAGCCAGGCAGGCAAGTAGGCAGGCAACTGGTAACTGAGAAATACTCCCACAATATTGGTTGTGTGAAACATAGGTGAATTAATGCAACAGCTAGAACTTTAACTCAAGAATATCTTCTCTGGTGAGTGTTTTCATTTTCCTTGACTGTAGCACTATCACAGTCAGTTGTTCTTAATGAAAAGCCGTAAGTGAGATGTACATTATCAGCCATAATGTGATTAAGATGAGGAAAAAGTTGTGATTTTAATAAGCTCTGGAATCATATATTTGGAAACATATGGCTAAGATTACAGAACAACAAAAGAACGATGCCTTTAGAGAAGGTTCATTTCAAATAATAACCTATATTAGGCAAAAAACTAACCTATTAAAATGTGTGCATCATTTGAATAAACTAGTACCACAGAATAAAGTTAGACTATCCACTCTGTCAATAGCCTAAATATACAAAGTGTGTAACAAAAATACACAGCTTTTTTCAATTTTGTTAGGAAAAGTACGGTATCTTATAATGAAACATATTAATATATTTTCTAAAATAACTTATTTTAAAGCTTTTTTGTTCATGTGGCCACAATACACAGCCAAGTGTTATTCTGGCCAAATAGCTGTAACGGGTTTCTTTCTCCCCTTTAAAAGTGTCATTCTTTGGAATCAATTTTATCCTCCAGCCCTGTCACCGAGTCTTGTGTCATATTCTCCTGTTTAACAGCAATTTTAACATGACAGTCACAAATGGGTTTGGAACTTGCAAGACTTTTATCTCCAGTGACCTGTAACTGATGGACAGCAGAAGCTCAAGAAAGCTTCTTCAAAACAAAAGTAGAAAAACAAAACAAAAAATAGTAATTACTGAAAGGAATAGAGATTGGAAGATGAGCAAAGGAAGCAGAGTTCTGTACCCATATCTGCTTTCCTAAGTTTACATCTGCTGTTAATAACACAGGTTCATTCCCATTTCTTGGCTGGGACCACCAGCCTGCTTGCTGCAGTTCTGCATCTGTTTCACAGATACATCTCTATAGCAAAATATGCAAAAATCTGTTCAGTGCTTCTCCCTTCACATACCATCGTCTTTAAAGATCAGATTCTCTGATCCTAGGCTTTCAGCACTGGGAATAGTAAACCATGCTTATGTGGTAGGATCTTATCAGGAGCATTTTCCAGCTAATAGTTCTTCTCATGATCTACTTATCTCCATTATTGTTTTGCTTCCTTTTTCCTCCTCCTTGAACAGCCTTCTTTGATTTAACTGAAGCCGTACAGGAAAACATGAAGCAGATAACACACGGTGCAGATCATTCTTATAGAAAGAAATAATGCACATGACTCCACCATTATTCCCACTCACCAAGCCAACAAAAGAAAAATTAAACCAGCTAAGCTGTTGAAAAAAATAGATCATATAATGAAACGTTACCTATAAAGCATTTAGATGTAATAAGTATTCCACAAATAACATTTTGTTGTCGGTCTAGTTATAGACAGCAAAAGCCCTGATAAAAGCCATTCATATTGATATAAATCTCCCTACTTTACAGAAATAAATAAAAGAATATAAAGTACTTTAAAGCAATAGAGCTACATCTATACTAGTGGGTTTATAAATTTGTATAACTGAAGCAATGCAACCTCTAACTGAAGACATCTCCAGATAGACAAGTCAAAGTCAGCATGTTGTACTCTGTTAGTGGGCACTGCAAAACCACAGTGATGGGATGAGCCCAACAGCTATATTCCACTTGGACAGGTGCTAAAAAATGTGAAAGTCTATCAGCACACATTCAAAAGATTCTGAGGTCTAAATATGTTTAAAAGTGTTATGCGTTACAGATGCAGAGTATAAATTTAAAGGAGTAAAAGCTAAGATTATAGGAAATCAGATGTAAATAAAGAACCGGTATGGAACTCTGTCTTGTAAAAGAAATTAGAGTAGATCCATTACTGAGGAAGGTAAGTATGAAAGGAATATAATATACCAATAATAGGAGCAAAGAGAAATTGAACAAAAAGGCAATGATAAAACAACATGAAGAAAGTGACACCAAAATCAGGGCATCCTTTTGACATTTTCGGTTTGATCTTCAGGCTTTTATGAACTCCACGGAAGCATGGGAGCAGATGAGAGAACAGACTCATAGAGCAAGTGATGGTCTTCCACTGGCCCTGCCAGAAGTGTCTGGATTTGAAAACATTGATGGAAGGGGGAGAAAGGTTTAATGAATTTTGTTATCACATCACCATTTGCAAGCAGATGTTCTGGTCTTCCTTCCCGCTGGGAATGGCATGCTAGGCACTTTGTGGTTTTACTGGAAACAAATCCACTGAGGACACCCCATTTTAGGATTATAAGATCTAAACTAGTTTTTAATTGCCCTTCATGACTGATGGAGATTTCTACTTTGATTTTCTGTGGAATTGTTCTGGGAACCAGAAAGGTGGATGACTAGTGAGTTGATGTCATACAGAGGTTGTCAATCTCACCAGCATATTGCTTTTCTACACAAGGATCCCTTTCTACCAATCTATATAGACACTGCATTACATCTTAAGGTTCAACAAATTATTCCCTTAAAAACAGTTTTAAAATTTTCACAGGCTTATTATACTGTTCTTAGTTGTGGCATTTTTACATGCACTGAGACTTTTATTTGGGCTCATAAACTCTGCTTCTGCAGAAAGCCCAAGCATACATCCTAGTTTAACTTGGATTCATCTGTCACTAGACACGAGAAGGAAATGTCCATCAAAGGACCCAGAAGTCTACAGGAAGAAGTGTTTCACATGCGTCCTCTGCCTGCATGGTTGGTAAACTATTCTCAACCAGTGTTGGAGAGCCACAGCCATAATTGTGTAACTTCATATAAAACCATATGTCAGGTCATATACCACAATTTGGCAGGATTTTACTGCAATTCATGGATAAGACATATGGAGATTCATCGCAGAAGACCTCTGTAGAGGGGAAACCTCATCGCTACACTGGAAGTAAATACAGCTCCCTCTTAATTCTAACAGCGGAGCAGAGAGCAAGCTACAATGGTTAATTCTGAAAAGCCTACCACAACAAGGGTTTACAGAACTTGAAACATGTGACTCAAAACACTTCCAGTAAACTAAGTGAATTTTCACAAAGAGCAAGATATCTTACAAATTAGGAGTAATGAAGAAAAGTTTCATTATATCTAAGGAAAAGACTGTAAAAGAAAACATGACTATCCAAAACTTTAAATGGCAGATAAACTTGCTGAGAGTTCTAAAAATTTATCTCCACCCTCCTTTCTTCTTCAGGATGAGGGAGTACCAGAAATATAACACTCTGTCCACACCATGGCAAAAAAGGACTGAAAAGGACCATGTCTGTGCTCTGTAAGACAGGGATGTATTAGAAGAACCACAAGAAAAGTTTGGAGAATTATTAGTTCCTTTGATATGTTATCCTGAACTGGCAGAGGTCTGAGCACATCAGGACTCCATTTCTCAAGTAATCCTAACATCAGGAAAAAGATTTGAAACTAGTTGGTGATGGCAAAATTGGAAAATAAAGCTGCAAGGCCTAGTCTCATGAATATGGCGCACACACTGTCAGTGGTAGCAGTGTTGAGTTGAATCGGTCACCAGAGATGAGGGACGTTACACAGCCAATGTGGAGCACAGTCCCCACAGCCTTTGAAGATTCAAACACTACTGGCAACAATTTTACGGGCCTATTTAGATAAGGCTCACGATAACTCATGTTTTATTCTTGTCTCCCGTTGAGGACAATGATTGGCAGAGCTCTGCCTGCAGATCTCTATCGCTTCCTGCCTTAGAGATGGGGAACTACCGACTGCTCTCAGGAGAATTGTTAAGGATGGTCGTAATGTTTGCTAGGCGTGTGAGATAGGATCAACAGATCTCTTATTGCCTTGAATAATATCTCCTGCAGCCAGCATGTTTATTGAAACCAGCATCAAACAAAGAGCCTGTGGCTGAGGGCTGCAAAAATACAGAGTATCTTGCACAAGTGGACTTAGTGAATGCAAAATTCATGAGCAATGAGGGCGAAATTTGCTTTTTTATACACAATGTGCATCTGTGTCTTTGTCACTTTGTGAGTTACATTCTTTTTCTCACATCTTCCGTGAAAGTCATACTTCTCATCTCTGACATTTCTAGTTTCATTGTCTTGTCAGCTCATTTTTCTCAGTCCACGTACACCATTTAGCCCTACCTCTAGCTTCCTCATATCTCCTAATACTACATTATTTTTCTCATTCTTTTGTGAATTTTTCTTATATATTTGGAGAAGAGACATCTGAAATACAGGCACTGCAGAATTTTGTATCTTTCATGCTTTGCAGTCCTCCTTTCACTCTTCAACCCTTTTTCCTGTTTGTTGCTTTTCCTGCAGTCTGTCCCCCTCTCTTTGTTTCGGTTGTACACAGTTGGAGATAAAAATAGGCACAAGGGACAGGAAGCTCCTACAGTGCTGTGCTGGTTTTGGCTGGGATAGAGTTAATTTTCTTCATAGTAGCTGGTATGGGGCTGTGTTTTGGATTTGTGCTGGAAACAGTGTTGATAACACAGGGATGTTTTCATCACTGCTGAGCAGTGCTTGCACAGAGTCAAGGTCTTTTCTGCTTCTCGCCTCACCCCACCAGCGAGTAGGTTGGGGGTGCACAAGAAGCTGGGAGGGGACACGGCTGGGACAGCTGACCCCAACTGACCAAAGGGGTATTCCATACCATACGACATCATGCCCCTGTACTCGGCACTGGTGAGGCCGCACCTCGAATCCTGTGTTCAGTTTTGGGCCCCTCACTACAAGAAGGACATGGAGGTGCTGGAGCGTGTCCAGAGAAGGGCAACGAAGCTGGTGAAGGGCCTGGAGCACAAGTCTTATGAGGAGCGGCTGAGGGAACTGGGGTTGTTTAGTCTGGAGAAGAGGAGGCTGAGGGGAGACCTCATCGCGCTCTACAACTACTTGGAAGGAGGTTGTAGTGAGGTGGGTGTTGGTCTCTTCTCCCAAGTAACAAGCAATAGGACGAGAAGAAATGGCCTCAAGTTGCGCCAGCGGAGGTTTAGATTGGACATTAGGAAAAATTTCTTTACTGAAAGAGTGGTCAGGCCTTGGAAGAGGCTGCCCAGGGAAGTGGTTGAGTCCTGGGAAGTATTTAAAAGATGTGTAGATGAGGCGCTTAGGGACATGGTTTAGTGCGCATGGTGGTGGTGGGTTGACGGTTGGACTCGATGATCTTAGAGGGCTTTTTCAACCTTAATGATTCTATGATTCTATGATTCTATATAAAGCTGGGGGAAGAAGAAGGAAAGGGGGGACGTTCGGAGTGATGGCATTTGTCTTCCCAAGTAACGGTTACGCGTGATGGAGCCCTGCTTTCCTGGAGATGACTGAACACCTGCCTGCCCATGGGAATTAGTGAATGAATTCCTTGTTTTGCTTTGCTTGTGCACACGGCTTTGCTTTAGCTATTAAACTGTCTTTATCTCAACCCATGGGGGGCAGTGAGCGAGCGGCTGTGTGGGGCTTAGTTGCCAGCTGGGATTAAACCCCAAGTGTCAGTTCTGAGCTTCTGTGTTGCTGTTGCATAGGAATCTGTGTGGCCTTGTTTGGCCTGTTCTAACTTGCCAAGTGAGCAGCGCAGTGAAACTCACAACAGTAACCAACCTATGCTGTGGACAGATTCACGGCATTCTGCAAACTAGCACAATTTGTGTATTTCGTCCTTTCCCATAACAGAGCTCACACCAACCTTATTTGTGGTTATTCAGGAAACTTCATCCACCTACACCAAAAATTATTCCTAGCAAAAAGAGAGAATTCAGTATTCAAGAGCCAAGGGTCAAAAAAGGCACGCAGACAAGAGGGAACCTTTCTCTTATTTAGAACTAAAGTTTCAAATCATGGAAGGCATAAGCATTACATTTGCAACTGCTGTCAAAACCCATGTATGAGCATTCAACAGCATTCAAAACTGACATTTCCCTCTTTCTAAGTGTCCTAAATACAAGGTCAGGCAACTTCTTCTGGTTTTTTCCTTCTGACAACATGACTTGTGCACTCGTGTTTGCAATAAGAGGGACAGAGTGCCTATGAAACTCATAACCTGATATTAAAGTCCTCTCTTGAGCCATAGGAGCCATAATTTTAAGTCCCCTTCGAAAAGCCTACAGGCTAGGCTTCTAATCAGTAGGGTGTCATGTAATAGTTGGCTATTGCTAACTACGTCTCTTGGAAGAAATTAATTAGGATCAAGACTAACTCTTCAGGCTTCTCAAAGGAATAGGCAGAATGTAGGCAACTATCTGTCTGGGCTCTGTAAACTGTATAACAGTGGAGTTCAGCAAGGGGATATAAACCTATCTCCCTGGAGCAGGACATGCCTGAATGTCCCACATCAGGCATCCAGAAATTACTTGAGCTATTCTGGATTCAGTGGATAGATAGGCAGAGCTGAAAAGCAGGCAAAGTTTAGAGCAGTTTTAGTTAATTAAGTCCCTACAGTGTCTGGAGAGGCTTTATACCACGCAAAAAAGTCATCTTTTTCTTCTGTGTTCATCATGGGATTTTTCCATTTCAGCTTTCTTGATTGCTTGTTGTTACACACATTTAGCTTGATGTTCATCTAGTCACTTTATCACTGTATCCGTTTTTAGCAGACCTTGATTTCTAGGTTTTTAAAAGATCAAAGTCATCTGTTTCCACCAATTAAGGAATCATTCCCTGTCTGAGGCTTGAACATAATACAGCTTCCACAGACACTTCTTTTAAGCCCATATCATCATGTGTAAAGTATCATCATTCTTCTTAAAATGCATTTTCAGCAGCTGTTTTCTTGCATCTCAGAGAAGACAAAATCCAAGCGGAAATGGCTGGGCTGCCACATATAACTCTTTTGTGAGATTCCCATTCCACAGCCAAATTTTGTACCAGAAATCACATACACTTCCTGTAATTTCACACACAGGGACCTTCCCCTAATCTTTGTGATTCCACTCTCCATGCATTACTGCTATATTTCTTCAAACCCTCCAGAACAGAGTCTCTGAAGGGTTATCTCAGCTTTTCGTAGTCCTATTGCCAAAGGAAAGGGGTAAATATGAAAAAGCACTGATTGTCAGCAGGACTGATTGTTTCCTGTCAGAGATTATTCAATAAAAGTTCAAAAGGAAGAATGAACGATTTCTTAGTCTACAGTAAATGGAAATCTTTAAAAGCATGTTACCCTGCAGACCCCACAATTTGCACTGGCTCCTCCCTGTTATAGAGCCTTTCCTAGCTTTCTTGTTTATGAAGAATGGAGCATGTTTGGGATGCTCCATCGCTGATTAACCCCACATCAAAGGGTTATTTCGTACAGTCTGCAGTGGAATACAACTGAGGTTGCAGTCAGTAAGTACAGCAAGCAAGAAGTAGCTTGGCTCAGCTTGACGGTGATTAGAGCAAAAAGTATTAAAAATAGGAGGCAAGCAGTTGTCACACAGTAGATAGTAGATGACAGATACAGACGTTTCTTTATGCAATCAAGAACGCTGCAGCAAGGAAATGGGAAGAAGGCAAGAATGGCTTGATCAGTCATGACCTTCTTACAAACATTTAGGGCAATCACTGTATCCAAAAATAAACCAAGGATTGGCCAGTTTAATCCGTAATTTTTGCCATAGCAAACTTTGGACTCCTATTTTGGATCATAAGGAAAGCTGAAGACTGAGATATACTGCTAAGTGACTCATGCGAATCTCCAGGTCTCAAAAGGCAGTGAAGTCCTATGTTCATAATATTGGAGAAAAGTAGATATTGCTGTTGGAAAGTCTCTTGCAAGTTTACTCTAGTCACAGCAAACATAAAACTGGAAGGAGCAGTGGTAGGTCCTAAGAGCCAAAAAGGTCTTCCCCAGGTGGTGTGCTGGGAGCAGTAGGGAGTCAGCTGCTGAGCGCTTGACATGACTGAGGGCTTAAAAAGGCCATCAGAAACCCCACTGAAAAGTCACTAATATTTAAATATAAAATATTGACTTTATGCCCACACATAAGGGACAGAAGAACATTCCAGGAACACACAGTGCACCACCAGCCTCTGTTTGACTAAGGTCTTGTGCGCACATCTGAAAGACAAATGCCTACAGAGTGATTCATGTCAGTTAAGTAGCCAATCTTTTCTACATAAGTAGCACTTACTCTTAAAACCTCCGGCATACCTGGCTTACTTTATGCTGTAATATAAATCTTACCTTCATAGTAAGTGTTCAGTGAATGTCAACACTGTCATTACGATGGAGCACAAAGACAAAGATATCCGCAGTCCCATGCATTTATTCTGTGATTTGTGATCCATCTGAACAGTACAGGAAGATGTTAGCTATGCTTTCCCACCGAATTGCATGTCCCTTTGGGGTAATCTCATTCACACGCCAATTCCCTACTACATACATCACTGTCCAATCTCACTTGTAGTGAGACTGGGTGTGATTGATCCGAACTCTGGGAATTCAACTGGGATACTTGAGCATATGAGCTGTGTGCCAGCCTGTGGCAAGAGGAGCTCAATGCCGGGTTAGTGTAATTGGCAGAACTCAAGGAAGAATATATTGACACGCAGACATAAAGCTGATCAACGTTCTTGTGTCTGCACAACAAAGAAATGCAAACTGAGGTCCTTGGGGATCCTGAATATATTTTGACAGTGTAAAAGCTTAATAAATCAAGAGTGAATTAACTGTAGGTGAACTATTGATCAGGATTTCTCAAAAAAGCTGTGTATGTTTTTTAGAATTCGCAGAAAGGTAAGGAGAAAGAATGATCCTCTCACACATGTAATTAACATCATTCTTGCAAAAATGTACTCAATTTGACACATTCAAAACGTCCTTGTAACTCTATGCCTAATAGCAAAATCCTTAAAGCCAGCTATGAAAAAGAACAAGTTAATAATTTTGCTAAAAATGGTTTAGTATGATATTTTAAGAATAAAATGCTTGGTTGGCAGACAGGCACCATATTTAAATCTATATTTCATGGAAGATTTATAAAGGTTTTTAGGTCTAAAAGTTTAATTAGCCCTTAAAAAATTAAGGATTAAGAATGTTAGAAAGAAATGAACACACCAAATGATGCTGCTCTGATAACTGAAACATTTTGTCCAGCAACAGAAATGACAGAGGCAGCCTCTCTTCTGTTTTCCCAAAGCACGACAAGTAGAAATTGGGATAGGTCACCTATGAAGGTAAAAGGATACAGATATTAGACCCATTCCTATGGCCCACCCAGCCCAGTATCCTCACTCCAACAAGGACAAGTAGAGAATGCCTAGGAAAGGAATATAGGACAAATATGAAATGATTCTTCACTGGGTAGAACAACATCCAAGCCCCTGGCAATCAGCGGTTTACAGATTTTTTTATGCTGGAATTTTCATATTTAGTATCTAGGACTATTTTTTAATGATTTATTTGAATTCGCTCTGCTTTTGACATTCCTGATCTACTATATCAGCGGATTCCAAATCTAAATGCTTGCATTGTTTGAAAAAAATCCTTATTTTGTTTGTAGCTACAACATAATAATCTTATGATTTCTTCCTCATTCCCCGTATCATTCCTTATTCTATTGACCTACATCATATCCACCTTTTTCCCACTGAAACTTACCAGCCAATTCCATCTTGCCTCATAAGGGAGCTGTTCTTTACCCTTGACCAGCCTCATTGGCCTCCTCCAAACCATTTCTCAGTCTATCACATTCATTTGGAGGTGGAAGCACCAGAACAATCTGTCATTTTCAAGATGTTGGTGCTCCCAAATGACGTAATGATGGTTTTTCCTTTATTCTCTATTCTCTCCCTAACGGTTAATATTCTGTTTGGTTTTTTGACTGGGCTGACATTTTCAGCGAGCTAACCACAAGGACTATGAGATCTGCCTCTTCAGGCATAATGGTTAATTTAGAATGATTGTATATGTAATTTTCCACATGTGCTGTACTTAGTGATTAGCACTTACCACCACAGAATTTCATCTGCTGCTTTAACATACAGTATTGTGCTATCTTTTTACAGCTTTTAACTTCAAATTTAGATTTGACAATCCTGCATGGTATTGTGTTGCCTGCAAATCTTATCACCCCAATCTTTAAACTCTTCACCCTGCCACTTACAAATATGCAGAACGGAATAATCACTATGGTAAGGTCCTTTGATTGTGAAAATTGACCACTTATTTAAAGCATTTTTTTCCTAGAATTTAATCTCTTACCTAGAAGACCCTATTCTTTCTCATCCCACAGCACAGCCTTTTCTGAAGGCTTTACTGTTAAAAGCTTTCTGAAAATGTCAGTATACTAATCAGATCACATTTATCTATATAGTCATTGACAGCTCCAGTGACCTACAATAGATCTGTGAGGAACGGCTTCCCTCTACAATAGCCACACTGACCCTTCACCACTATATCATCATTATCCATGTGCCAACTAACCCTCACCATCTTTATTGCTTCCTTCCGTCTGCTCAATTGAACATGAGACTCGCTTGGTTACTTTCCAGGATCGTCCTTAAAGACTGGTGTCACACTTGCCACTTCCCATTCCTCTGCTACTCGGCAATTTACTGATTTAGGCATTAGATTACATCCTGTAGTTACTACTTCAGCAGCTTCATATCCAAATTCCTTTAGAGTCGAGGATGAATGCCATCTACTTCTGACGGTTTCTTACTATCCATTTCTTCAGTTTGTTCTACAATCTTTGCCACTGACCCTGCTGCTGGAGTCAGCTCCTCAGACTCACCCTGTGGCGAGCAGACCCTCTGCAGGAGTTTTGCTGCCCTCCTCTTTAGCGAACATTGACGCAAAGAATTCATCTAACATTTTTCTGCGGTCTTTTCTACCTTGCGCCCAAACTATCTTTTGAGATCTTGGTTCTCCACAGGCTCTGCACCTCTGGTGTGTTTGAAAGCATATTCTTAGCTCTTACATTTTAGCATTTTTCCTTTTGTGGTTTTATGTTTAACTTGTCAGAGTTTACGTTCTTTTCTGGTTTGCTGTTTGGATGCAACTTTGGATGAAGAAGTCTCCATCAACATTTATGTCCAGGCTCCTATATAGGATCTATAAAATTAGCTTGTCAAATCTTGAATTTGCTTTGCTTTTGCCTAATGGGAACTGCCTGAGACCATGCAGAAGAGACCAGAAAATTTTATTCTTCCCTTTTAACAGTCTCTACTGGTTCCCATCCATGATTGTAGTGGTGAACTACATGCTATTAATATTACAGTATGCTACACTGAATTATCCTAGCTCTATTTAAAAAAAGTAATGGTATACCAATTAACTCCAGTAGGATAATGAATTTTCCTTTTATCTTTGACACCTTTAATTCACATATACATGGATTATTTTGCACCAATGCTGTAGAAGACATCAAGTCTACTGTAGTACCAGAAGTCTGCTTTGCTGTCTTGTTAGCCACCCACCACTGCAAACTCCATTTCTCTCTCCTGCACTCCCCATTCTCCACAGATACTCGGTCATGCACATTTTCTACTTTCCAAGCTCTCTTTCTGTAATAGCACTTCTAACGTTTCTCCCTCTCTCAGGAAAAGGTGAAAAGGTGAAAAAGTGAAAAGGAAAAAAGCTAGAGCACCTGCCAAGGAGTGGTATGAAAGCCATTTCGTGCTCTGCACCAGCTCAGTCCATGTCCCATGGCCCCTCTCTTCCCCGCAGCCTGCCCTCCCCTTTTGGGCATCAGGCAAGAGCGGCTTTCTGCAGGAACAAGGAGACGGGTATTTCTAGGGGTAAGAAGCCACAGCTGTTTAAACAGCTGGTTGGCCACAGAAAAAAAAGAGTTTGTGACTCTAAACCTTCATGGGTGCTTCAAAAGTGGCATGGGTTACATTAGTGTAATTCCTCCAAAGAGAAATGCCTTGTCTCTTGCTGAGCCACCCAAGCTCACATACCTAAAATGCGCTGGAAGGAGTCCAGGACTAGAAATATCCCATAGCTTTGCTCAGGCCACACATTACACCTGGGATTTCCAGGCAATACAGATTCTCTGCCGTGAGGAAATTTGCACAGCAGATATCCTGTGCCTAACTCCAGATGACGATATTAGGGCTTGACAGTACTTGGAAATTCACCAAAATAGATATTCTGGAGTTGCTATTCAGTCTCCAAGTACAGACAATCTCTCAGCCTTTTGGACTCATTAACAATAATAACAGCAACAAATAATATGCAAAAAATGTTGCAGTTATAAAAATAGAATGCCCGTATAAAAGGAATTAAGTGTAATTAGTCTCTTTCCTGAGGTTTAATTATAAAATGCATTAATAAAATGATAGATAGCAATGCCCTCTGCACAAATCATTCGAGGCTGCTTTTATCATTAGATTTCCTCATTTAACATAGAATGAAAATGTGCGTACACAATTAATTTCATTTTGTGCAAGCGGGAATTACACACCTACTTAGAGACTGTTCCTTATGCACTGATGGAGGCAAACGTACACAAGGCTATCATCAGTAGTTTAAAAGTACATTTGAGCAAGGAAAAACCTCTTTACTACATTAAAGCTATATGTATTTCCTTCTGATATAGCCTGCTTCTGAAATTCTGTTTATATGTATAGTTGGCTTTTTTTAACAAGACAGCTAATAATTACTATAAAAGATGGCCAGAACAAAGACTCCGCAGCTAAACTCACATGTAATAGAGGCACTTCATTCTAATGATTCGGAGAAGCTTTACAATTTTCTTTCTAATTAACCTATCAATAGTGATGTCACTTAAACAATCCTTAGGAATATTATCTTCTCATTATTGCCAGAAAACACGCTGCCCAATTTTATAGCTCAGTTGTTTTTACGCACGGATGGAGCATCTGAACTAACTTGAACTGAAACAGATTTTTTTAAGAGACGTTTCCCATACACACAAACTACTTTCGTAATTACATTTAAATCATTAATATTCAACTTTAAAAACATTAAGGAGGGGAGAAGCATTCAGTGTTTACTTTGTGCTTGCACATTGTAAGAATACAATAGAGGAGCATGCTCTTTATCAAATGCCATCGGGTCAGGAGGAGAACCTGTGGGTTTGAGTAGGCATTTATTCCAAAGAGCATGGAAATTCAGCCAGGACCATGTTCTGGAGGAAGAAAGAAACACAATGCAAAATCAATGTATGTAAAATTGCCAGATTCATAGCTGCAAAGAGCGTGTTTCTTCAGAATAAATACAGCTCAGGCAGCCGTGCGAGCTTCCCAGGCTGACTTGCCAACGTGCAACCTTAAGCTGGTGGGAACGTCTGGAGGGTGCGGAGGCTGATCACTCCGGTTTTGTAGTCTTTGCTGAAGACTGCCAGGAAGGTTACAAATCAGAGCTGATGCCAGTTCAGGGGGTGTCCCGCGATGCAGGGCCTGCCTGTTGGGAGTGGGAAGGGGTCCATCAGTTCGTTTCGCATGACTGGCCACCAAACCGCTGCCAGCCTTGGAAAGGGATGCATTCATTACAGCTCCGCGCACGGATCCCGTGCAACGACACCTTCAAATTAAAGTTTATTCCAAAGAGCCAAAGGCGGTCTGTGGCTTTGTGAGATTAAAATATTAGATTTCAAGGGCTGCACTCTCAAACCTTTTCCCTGCTATTTATGGATTTAAAACTTGGTGATTAGGATGCATGCCTCCTCTCAGGCTGTCAGGCAAAAATTGTACTTGAATGGCATGGGAGCTGAAGGTATTATTTTAGGGATGGCTAACTCTCCAGATGTGGGAAATTGTCTTTCCTGTTAATTTCTTGACAAAAATGAAATCCATAAAGTGTAAAATGACAGAGGACCTAAATGCCACACAGAATTATAATGTTGCTACACTGAAGTTTATTTTTTAAAATATTCTAGTGTTTCATCTGAAAAGCTTTATACCTCCACAGAAGGCAGCCTGCTGAAATGCCTCTTAAAAATAATGGTCTGATATTCAAATGTGTCACCTTCCATGAAAGGAGCTAATGCTACAGGGTCATACCCAATAAAACATTTAGACACTCAAAGCTTGATGCTGCACCACCTGTTAGGTGGCTGGTGTCCCGCTAGATGCAGAGGGAAGATTAAATGTGTCAGAATGATATCCAAGCAGTCTGCAAGGAAAGTATAAAAGGTAACAAGAAAAGCTAACATAAATATATTAAAATAAATATGAAGAACAGGAAAAAAGAGGTCCATTGCTTGCTGAGAATGTGGAGAATGCTGAAATGTTCAGTGCTTTCTTTGTATCAGTCTTCATTGAGATGTTCAGAAGCACCATAAACTTACTACATCAACTTCAACAAAGAGAAATTAGTATAAATCAGAATAAGGAGAAAACTGCTTAAAGCATACTTAAATTCAAGTCAACTGAACCTGCTGATGTTCGTGTATGCTCCATGACTAAGAGAAAGTAATTTCTAGGCTATTAGTAATTATGTCCAAGAATTCATGGAGGACAAGAAAGTTAGTAACAGACTAGAGAAGGGAAAACATATTCCCTATTTTTAAAGTCAAATAATAGAGAAAAGTTCCTTTAACTTTCATTCTCAGAAATAATCTGTGACAAGTTATCAAAAAGTTGAAAAAATCCACCAACGTGTAAATTGTGGAAAACAAATCTTGTCAGATCAATCTAATTTTCATTTCTTATTTCTGATTTTCATTTTGATTTCTTTGTGGAAAAGGGGGGAGGAGAATGTATGGGGCATCTTCTTTTCACCTTTCAACACCACCTTGTATGAAATTCAGAGAAACAGGATGGGGAAATAGACTTTAGGTGGAATCGCTCTAATGGGGTTACTGAAAACAACCCCTCTCAAAGGCTGCTCTGAATGGTTTGCTCCTGAATAGTAATTACAAGTGTGAAATTACAAGTGTGGTTCTGAGGGGTCTGGGATGAAACCAGCTCCAGTCAATAATTTTATTAATAATTGGAGACCTATTGATAAATAATAAAATAAAATTTGCTGATGCCAAGATGTCACTATTCATAGGGCGTTTAAAAGGACTTTGAGGAACTGACTTAGATTTCAAAATGAAAATTTTGTAGTCAATCTGATAAAATTCACTGAGGTGCACTGTGCTCGCTTTAGGGCAGAGAAATCAGATGCATGATGTAAAATGGGGGATAACTGTCTAGACAGTGCTGCTGGGGATAATCTCGGAATCCAAGCTAACCGTGAGTCACAAATCTGACGTGTTACAAAGAGGCAAAGGTCTCATTCTGGGAACATTATTAATAAGTGTTTCTCCCACAAGGGAAGAATGTTATCTTTTTGATCTGTTCTGCCTATCCCCCACCTTAGTAATATCTCCAGTTTGGAGACTGCGGACTGACTTGGAAGGATCCAGAAGAGAAGTATAGAGAAATGTCATGTGTGGTATAAAACTGCAGGAATCAACTTTTGATCCTGAAAAGAAAGTAATGAGGATCCCATATAATAGGCACCGGGTTCTTTTCGGACCTGTTTCTATGCTTACCATTATCTCTGACCTCACCTTGGTGCATCTTCAATATGTGCGTGTATCTAAGCTCCTTTTAAAAAATCACTGGATTTAAAAAAGACAGAAATAGCCCCACAATATCTAAAAATCTATTCCACAATAGAAAAGAGGAGAGAGCGAGCACGTTTGAATGCCTGGACAGAGAGAAAGCATACAGCATGGTTTCCTCCCATATCAGACATCAGAGAATCTACATCGGCAAGGGGAAGGAAGGGGAGGTTATAAATGTTTAAGTGCAGAAAAAATAAGAATAGGAATTTGTACCTTATTAGACACATGGGGAACCACTCCTCAGTCAAGATTTTCTCTTTTGTATGAATTCCCCAGATATGACTGTGAAGTCTAATTGAAGCTTTTCTCAGAGTAAGAGTGTTGGCAACTTTTCTGTGTTGTTTTTCTTATCTAATCAGAGCTGCGTTTGTGCTGCAAAGGCAGCATAATTCAGTTATGCATCAGTCAGCCACAAGACAGAAATGCGTGGAATACAATTAACCCCCTGCTCCAGCAACTATTCATTTTAACTCTGGTCTCACAGCTTCTAAGGTAAATTTCAGAGTACCTAATTTTCACAAATTTGTTTCTCTCCCCTCCTTTGGTCACATAACCAAGATGCTGGCCTTCTTTAAGCTTTCCCAAGTTATTTGCACATAATATTTTATATTAAAAGCGGGAGCTATCAAATCAGCTACATGCTGCCTACAGAGAAAAAAATATTTTAATCCACTGAAATACAGAAAAGGTTACATTCATACAAGATAGTTCCTGTATATTGACCAATGAGAACAGAAGAAAGGCAAACAGCAAGGGAAAAATGTGACATTAACTTAACCTTTTTACATATTAAACTGTATTCAAATCTCTTTCTGTCTTTCTGCTCTGGAGTGCAGAGGATTTTATCTGAAGGACTGTGCATGCTCTGAACAGCTTTCATCAGTACTCATTTTAACGGCTATTTATCAAGGAGTGTTAAAAACACCTCCTTCATTCAATTTAATCTGCCACTTCTTCTCTCAAAACATGCTAACAAGGTCATTTTAAATACCTTCTGCAAAACATGGTCTATCCAGGCAACGTGACACAGAAAGAGCTGTCTTTAAGGCTTTGGAAAATCTGAGTTTACTTTTATAGGATTTATATGAGGGTTTAATTGTTTCATGACATTTAGAAACAGGTTTTCCCAAACTGGTTGAATTTTTTCTGTATTTGGCCTGACTGGTATCCTTGTGGGGATGCTACAAATCCATCTTCTGTCTGTGCTATGGAAGTGGTAAGAGAGATTTTCCATTTTTGCTCTGAGTGTGTGTAGCAACTACATCCTACCAACCGCTCCAAAAGTCAGGGTGATGCAAACAGCCGTGCATGGCCAAACCCAGGGGACATCTCTCCACAATCCAGAGAGCATCTGCGCTGTGTGTCACTGTGGCCTGGAGGTCATCAGAAGTGTCTAAAAATGCATACTGCAGGTGCAACCAAACGCATTCCTTCTAACAGAGAAAATCTGCTAAGGAAGAAATTTGCACTGCAAAAATAAGGCCTTTTTGCACAAAATAATCCCAATTTTTTCCCCCACTGCTCAGTCTGCAGCATTTACAAAGTGTGATAGCAAAGCTGAGAAGTTTTATTCGGATCAATGGCTTTTTAGTTAAGTAAAGTACTGGCATAGATTGCGTACAGGATCCTGGGAGAGTTCTTAAAATAGGCTGCAACTCCTATTGACAAGGTATGATTCCTATTGAGAAACACTGCCATAGTGCTTTTAGTGCATTCTTTCTGTCTCTGAACAAAAGTAGGGACTAGGTAACTTCTTGACATCCCTTCCAGTTTTCTTTGATGCTAGGAGTCTTGTTGACATTTCATATTATGCACGTTTTTTTGGTAAATACTATATTTCAGTCTCAGGAAGGAAGGAAAGCCTCTGAAGGATTACACTTTTATTTGACAGAAATACAATAGTAGCAAAGAACACATACCAAACAGAAAACATTTCAATGTCCAAGGCCAGCAAAGAGCTGGTTTTGTCAAGATAGGCTTGTAAGAGGAAAAGGAAGCACCCGTCATCTTGAAATCTGTATTGGCTCCTTAAAACCCTCTCTAGGATGCATGCAGCATTGTTACTTCAGTGTAGTGGATACGCACGGTGAGGAAGCCGTAGATGCAGACCAAGGCAGGTCTGATCCTGCCAAGCAGATGTGCTTCTCTGGCACCGATAAATGAGTTTGCTGAACCCACCCAACTGAGACCCTCACGCACCTCTCTTGGCTGCCCATCACCTGGACCTGCACCTCTACCAGCGCCAGGAGATCAGCCCTCTTGGGCTTCACCTGGGTCACCCCTGCAATGGGGCTAGGAGGCTTCCGCAAGGCAACTGCAAAAGATGAGCTCCAAAGGCTGTGGTGCTGCCAATACGAGGCTCACACATCGCCTCGCTGTGCTGCTCGGTTAACTGTCTCACAAAATAAGTGGGTGGCTGTGGTATTCCAGCACCAAAGAAGCTGTGCAGCTGCTGCTTACCACATGTGCTGTCTGCCGTGCCGACCAGGCACAGCGGAAAGCAGTCGCTCCCCTTTATTGAGGTTTCCAGCGTCGAAAGCCAGCTCTTCTCATGGAGAGAAGAGCAGAACCAAAACATCCCAGCAGAAGGCAAAGCTGGGAGGGAGATCGGAGTGGATGGGAGACACAGACATCAGTGCTCCATTTTACAGCTGTAGAAATAAAGGCAGAAGAATAATAGTGAAGCTAACTCTGGTTGGAACGGCAGCCAGGAGATGATTTGCAGAACTCTGTAATCAGATTGTGCCGCTCTAACTAGACAGCTCAGCCAGGGGCTGTGCTTACTCCAAGCAAAAACCTTCTGTGGATAAATAGTTCAAAGCATGCTCTTGTAAGAACTCCAGCAAATCTGTGTGATCTGTGCCATAGCCACTAACTTTTCTTTGTTTAATAGCTTGCTTCATAACAACTCTTAATTTGGCGTGAAACTTTGCTACCAAGATTTGGATATTTAAATGATGGATCCTTGTATTTGTGCTTTGAACCTCTTTTTTCTCTATGAAAACAGCAAGTTAAATGCAGCAAAGGTCTTCTCAGGCCCGTATAACACTACAAGTTAAAGTGTAGCACAGGTAATATTTCCAGTGATTCCAACATATCAAGTAATTAAAAAAAAACCTCTTACGTGTAGAAGACATGAGGCAAGTTACAAATGCATTACACTGATTTTGGCTGAAGACGAGCAGCATTTGATATACCGCGTTCCGAATCCACTTTGGAGGTTATTTAAACTGCCAGTAATATCCCTCAGACAGGAACAAATTTACCTTGATGTGTCTGTCTGTCATTCGAGTAACCTGTGATCCATTGAATATGTCTCTTTCTGAAACACTCATTTTACTGCAATTCTGTCTGACTCAGTATTCTTCTTACCTGACAGGTAGGAGATCAAATAATTGAAATCAATGGAGAAAGCACAAGGGACATGACACATGCCAGAGCAATAGAGCTAATCAAGTCTGGTGGCAGGAGAGTGCGACTGTTGTTGAAACGTGGAACAGGCCAGGTCCCAGAATATGGTGGGTTTTCATCTTTACATTTTTCTATGTGCATGAGCCTATATAAACTAATGATATTGCTTTTGAGTTAAGTAGCAATTGTAGATATTTACATATTGTAATGTCCTGGGGCACATCAAGTATGGTCTTAAGTGCTTACATGAGTACAGGTGGACTTATTCATACGTTTAAGTGCTTCCTTGGCTCAAGACCATATATGTGTGTACATCACTGTCGTCTGCTGCCCTCCCGACACAGGTAATGGCTTATAAGATGTGCATTGGAGAAAGCACTTTGAACTCTTTAGGGGACATCTCTGAGTGTGCTGGGAGTTGCTGATTTGCCCATAATCTGTCCTTTTCTTCCTCTGTTGGTACTTCTCTGCACATTTTGAATCACAGCAGATGATCTTGTTGCCATGCAATTCAGTCATTCGGGTTTAAACTCAAACCATTAACAAGAATGTATTTCTTTCTTTGACAATCTCACCCATTATATTATCTCTGACAATATACACGCATGATCAAGTAGAAGCCAATTCTGAATAAAAAAGGAGACTCTGCTCATTGTGGTGAGAAAGCAGAATCCATTCTTCTCATGTTTTGTTTCAGGGGGACTTCTGGGACTTTTTTGAGTATTTCAAAAAGTGTGAGTCATTTAGACACTATAGAAACCTTGTTTCACTACTGAAATGACAAGAAGTAAAAATAAATTATCCAAAGGTAATTCAAAGACAAAAAAGCTCTTTTTTTAAATTCAAGTCAAGGCTTACTCTAAAGAACAGTGTGACAATGTCATATATTTACATAAGTTCTATGATGTGCACAGCTGGGCCTGAAATCTCACAGGAAAAGTTTTTTTAATGAAAATTCCTTGACTTCCTTATGCTGGGAGGTCCAAAATTCTATTAAACTTTTCTAATGCTACTTTTGAAGTGCCACTGTCATTTCCCATTAGAATCAGAAATTGTAATAGCATATGAAAATTCTAAGTAATGCTTAGGCTTAAGTGTAGGTTCAGGTCAGTCTTTGTTACCAACATAAATTCATTACGTCTCTTGGAGACATTAAAGTCAGCTCCACTGAAAGTCAGCGCTTTGCCATCTGTCAATATACGTGGTAATTGCACCATTTTCTTCCCTAAACTAGAGCCAACTCTGTGGCTGAGGCAATACTCGGGGTAGTGCTTGTTGCATTTTTTCCAGCTTTCAAGAGTTTCTGAATAAGACACAGCAAGGATGGGCCACAGCCCACTCATCTGGTGATAAAGTTAGTGAGTTATTCTTTTGGTGAGTAGGAACAAAGCCAAAATGCCTTTCGGGAATTATGATAAATTGGTACTAAGACATTTAATATCAGTTTTAACCAGTGTGTAATCCTTTCAGGGAGACTTCCAACAGAGATTCAGATCAGGTCCAAAACTTTTGTAGGGAGAGGGGCATCAATTTTAATGAAACAACAAACTTCCAGGACTGATATAGCGGTAGTAATCCTTCCCAAATAGCAGAACCGTATACCGGCAGTTCTCTGATTCCTCAGAAAACAATTTAATCTAAGGGGGGTCACAGGAGGCTGCTATGAGCAAAGAATCAGTTACAGTTCAGACCCATTCCAAATCTAACTTCCTTAAGATCCCAATTCTGGATGGCCCTTAAACCTAGGCTTACGGGAGGTCCAAAATAAATTTCTGTATTTATACAAACTTATAAATCTGTACTTTATTCCAGAATCATAAGAAAATGTAACAGATGTAAAAAAAATTCCAGTGTAAACAGCATTGTTTTGAGAAAACAAATCTCCTGAAAGGTGTAAATGTGCACAAGCCTTCCCAGAAGAACATGAGTAGGAAATACAGATAAACCACTATAAATCCAGGTGCAGTTTATAGTGCTAACAGAAAGAAACAAGACGGCTTCACAGGACTGTTTAAAGCCATGCTCGCCATTTGGAAAGGCATTTGGAATGCTTCGCATTAGTTGTATAAAAATGCAGCTTACTATGATATAAAAGTTGCTACAAAGAAGTGCTGTTTAGTCAGGTCATTTTCCTAGCTGCATCCCCAGCTTACAGCTCCGTACGGAAGGAGAACTAAGGAGCTGTGCTTGAAAGCCATGTTGCCCTACTGCACTGGAAAAAGCAGTAAATGTGCTCAGGAATTACTTTGTAATGTACACACAACCTATAGAAAGCATCACAGCAAAGGATAATATCTGCATGTCTGCAGTTCTTAATACGTGCATTATGCAGGCAAAGAAATGTTAGTGCTCTATCCAGTCTCACGCAGAATGGAAGCAAAATAAGAAGATGCCTGTTGAAATCAACTGAGATATTAAAATCCTCCCTAGGTCATTTCCCAAAGCAATGAGAAATGCTCTAAGAACAAACAGAAGGTGCACATAAAAATGAACAGCAGCCTGCTTAGGAAGTTAAAAACAGAACTTAACAAACAGAAATTATTCAAACCGGAGGGTATGTCCCAAGAAGACCAGAATCTCAAGGGTAAGTCATCGTGCTGCAAAGAACGTCTGTCAGAGTATTAATGACAGAGACCCCCAGAAAAGACCATCCTTTCCAAGTAATGGAAAACGGAACGCAGAGAAGATTGTGACAGTAAGCTCGAGGACAAAGTGGTCCTGAGGACAGTAGACAAACTAGTCAATAATTCTTAGTTCCCTCTTCCCACCAGAATTGCATGGCTGAGATGTAACAAGACTAATTGGAACTTTATTTACTGAAATAATCAGTCTTTTTTTCTTTTTTTAGCAAGTACACATCAGAAATATTTCTTATTCTCATCAGGGTCCAGCTCAGGAGACCATCAGTGCTAAATAACACTTAGTTGAGTATAAAAATGCAAGGGTGGAGAGCTGAGCTGGTATCTGGATTGCAACGGTGGTGTGCAGCAGAAGCCTAGGGAGAAATAAAATCAGAGCAAGTGTACCAGGGTCCTTTTCTGGATATTGTCACTCAGTCCCTGACAAACGAAATGGTCGGGGACTTCCCAAGTCAGTTGTAGTAAGACTGTGTTTAAAGACCTTTCCAACAGCCGTGGCATTCAAACTCGCAGCATTAAAAAGAAGGAAGCTTACCTAGAACAACCTAAACTTACCAGCCAAAAACTGTCACATTATTGTCTGTCAGTCTTCAGCTTTTTGATTTTTCTTGTGCAATATAATTAATGCTTTTTAAATTCCAGAACCATGTTTCTCTTAGTACAAAATATGGCGGTATATATTTAAGTGCAAGAAATATCAGTGTTTGAATGATGATGTGACTGACATCAGAAAAAGCAGTTTTAAGGAAAAAACATCAATGGTAAGAAAGTGATCTGTGAAAGAAAAGAATGTGTATTGAAAAGAAGAAAGCTCTCAGTGAAGAAACGAAGAACAAGCTCCTAGGAGGATGTAAAGCTCCTGAATGAGTTATGTCAGTTTATGCTGCCTGGAAATCTGTCCCTACAAGTACAGCTCAGAAAATTCTGGCTGAGCTGAAGCACTATTTAAACCTAGAGGAAGAAATAAAGAGTGTTGCAAATGCATCATTTACCTCAACTCCAGCTGCTGATTTTGCCTATAAACAAATGCCAAGGATCCCAGAGCACTTCAGAGGGAGAAATCCCCTTGTAGCGTGCACGGTACCAGAATATATGGGAAGGAGCATGGATAAGATTAATGCTCCAAAACGGTAGCTGATTTCACAGCAGGGTGCAACAAAAGAAGCTTAGAAAACAGATGTTTTATCATCCAGCATCTCAGAAAATGTTTGCTGAGGATAAGGATAGCCAGAGGAACTGTGCTTGCACGGAAAGTGAATTATCACAGCTCATCCAAACCCGAAGACCATCAGCATCATGTTTCATAGGAAATAGTCTGCCAGCCATGTTCTCCAAAGAACCAAGTCATAGTAAGAAATCATATTACTGTGCAAGAAAGACTAGAAGTACTGCTGGGAATCCTGATCCCGAAACGTACTTAATGCCTGGGGAGTCCAGCTGGAGGGAGTGTGAGGTTGCATACATGCCCCAGGACACAAAACTCACAGTCATCACTGTAGCACTGAGCACTTCTCAGACCGGCATTAAATACAACTTGAGTAAAATGACAGACCAAGATTTTTCTTGCAATGGCTGCCTAATTCCCTGTGTATGCATCTACCTAAGAGGTTATTGACTTCAGCAGGAGCTACTGCATGCGCAGCACTTCTAAAATCTGTCTGCTCACACTGTGGGAGCCTAATTACAGATGCTGGTATTTTTCAGGCCATAGCCATAGCTGTATAAGCACCATCAGAAGGACATCTACATTGCACAGCCAAGCACTGGGATGAAGAGACATCCCTAAACGAAAAACGTGGGAAAACTCTTCACAAAATCCCAAAATAGTAACATTAAAGATTAAGTAAAACTAACAAATCACAGCCTCTCCATCCAGCAATGAGCTCTGCAAGGGGCAAGTTAATTCTAATGACGGAACAGCCCCAGGAAGCTACAGTTTTCTCTGAGAACAACCACTGTTTTCTCTAAATATCTATGGAAGAAGGTCCTTAGGAAAGCCTGGGATGTTTCATTCTCAGTCCCAGCAGTCCTGGCAGCTTGCTTCTTCTGGCTTACTGCTCCTAGCATTTCCCCACTGGAGCTTCCTTTACTCAAAGCTACATTAAAATATAAGTTCCTAGAAGTATCAGAAAGCAATGAGTCTTATAACCAAATTGCAAAGAGGGCGTAAAGGTGGAGGAGGCTGAGGCACAATTAACACTTGAAGGTGGACTCCATCCCTCAGGCAAGGCACAACCTCCTTCCCCAGATGCTTTCTGTCTGGCACTGCAGAGGGAGCAGAAACACTGAATTTCACCCATGAGGAACATCTAGAAGAAAGCCAATTCGTTTCCCTTCCCGCTTTCACAGCAGGACTTCAAAACCATACTTTATCTTGAGCTTGGTAGTTTTTCACTTAGTTTTAAGTTGCTTAAGAGGTCCTGCAGGAAGTTGTAAGTTTTAGAGACTCCAGCCCATTCCCACTGAGATTTTGGAAAACATTTCCATTGCCCTGTCTTGGAAACATGGATCTGGCCCTGGGCGTGCTGGGTCAGGGTGTGGCACTAACACACACAGAGCCGCGAGAACCAGAATCAGTGAGATTTGGTGAACAAGGAATCTGTGTCTCGGGGCTGGTTGGCACTTGATGGATGTACACAACAGTGGTTCTTTCCCTCTCTCTTCCCCTTTGTTTGACTTTGTTAAAAGACATGCTCTGGGGTTGCGTTGCGCATTTTTGGAGTCTCTGTTCTGTCACACGATACTAAATTATGTACAAAACTCACCCCGTGGCTTCACAACGTTCAGGTAATTTTACAGATCTAGAGTTTAGATTATTTTTGGCTATTTAAGGGAAGAGTTCCGTATGTAAAAGTAAAGTTTCAGTATACACAAAAACATTGCTGGTTAACAGATAAAAGGTAGAAGGTATTTAGCATTAAGTCATTTTTGAAGGGCCTTGAAGAAACTCTCAGCTCATGTGTCAGCACTACCCTATCAAAAAAACCAAAAAATGTCAGAGTTGATACCAATACAAGGATTTTTCATACAAATAAATTGGCACCGAACTGCAATACATTAAAACTTTTGCTTTTTATTTGTTATGACTCCTTCAAAAAGCACCTCAAGATGTACTCCACATCCATAGTCCAGGTGAATCTATGTCCTGAGTATATATGCACAGTAGTTTCAGTCATCCACTAATATTTAGACTTACAGCATGCTTATTTGTCTTGGCTTTACAGAAGTACTTCTTTCCTGTTACATATAAGCCTTTTACTCAGTTATTCTAAAATTACTAAGAATTCTCTGCTCTAACAATAGTACAATATCTGTATGTCACCGGTTCTGTTAATTCTAATGATTGGTCCTAGGCTGTTCCTCCCCTTCCTTTAGGAATGGTACCTTCCAGTCTCTCCATGTGCATGAAAAGTGACAAGCATGGGTCCCCATATTTCTACTTATTGGGCCACCCTAAAGACACGGTTTGTAAACTCTGCATGTATATTATCTTTCTCTAATACACTTTTGTTTCTCACAACTGTTAATAGAGTTTTTTCCATGTTTTTCTTACACGTTAGCTCGCTTAGTAGTTTCTATAGTATTTGACTTTTCTTTCATAACTGATTATCTTAGATATCAAAGCAGCTATGATTTTACCGATGTCTTTTAATATCCTAGATAACTAGTTCTTCATGTTACACTGCTGCTAGTGCAAGAAACACAGCCGTAGGTCTGCTACATGTCCGCTTTTTCTCATGACAAAAAATTTATCCTCTGAATATGACTTTTCAGGTAGAAAATCTTAAATTTTTGGGAACCAAAGCCATAATTTTCCCCTTCCTTATGGTACTTGGCTTGCAAAAATATCAGTAATGTGAAGGTGGAAGTTAGATGCTGATCTCAAACAATATTTATATGCAGCCTCTTGAAGAAATAACTAATGTAAAATTGAAGACATTTTGGAACACGCTGTAAGGCAATATCTGTTTTTTAAACCCAGTGGCTATGCTGAATTTACACATAGCACTTAACACTTGATTTCAAGATATTTTCTTCTTAATCAGAACCAACTGCACAGATTGTTCAGATCCATCAAATTTGTAATAGAGTCACGGCCCAGAAATGATACCTGGAAAGCAAAGGAAAAGAAAAACTTTTTTTTTAAATTTTTTATTGATTGCTGTCATCACAGAAAACATGTAAGTTTTCAGATGCATTCAGTCTGTCTGCTGTAGACTTTGCACAATGCAGTATACCTGCTAAAATTCTAAGGCCAGTCTCACACTACTGAAGTAGACAGACTGGAAATAGAAAGGGAGTTATACCCAAAGGTATCCTCCTAGCCTTTGGGCTTCGAGCAGCTCCTCCAGTGTGATGCCCACAGAATTTCTGCCCCCAGCATCCAGGCACTAAGCTGTGCTTAAGGTATCGGTTTTGTGCATGTAAACCCAGGTAATTTAATCGATTGCTTGCATGTGTTTCCAGTTATAGCTTATTTCCAATTTGTGTCTATAAATAAGATTTTTTTAAACACAAACATTGCTAGTGCAGAGCTGGACACATCTAGAGGCCATTTGAAAATTGTACCCATGTTGTTCAAGTGTATATGTCACCATCAGAGACCTCCTAGCAACAAAGAAGTTTCCGCACTGTGTAGAAATCTGAATTGCACCATTCTTTGCAGCCATTCTTACCTTACGTCTGCTTTGTTCTCCTTGGCACTTGACTAAAAGTAGTCTAGAAAGATCATGAGGTTAAAAAATCCAGGCTGGCATTAGGGCCATTTTACAAGTCTCAGTTGTCAAGCATAGAAAGTTCAGTGAACTGCTGTTCCACTAAAGCGTTAGATATTTATAACCATAGCTTTCTATGCATTATCTTTATTTTTCCTCTTATAGCATAACGGACACAGGAAATAAGTCTTTTTTCCTGAAATAACTAGAAACATAAATCCTCTATAAATACAGCTAAAGTTAGTTTTGCACAGTCACTCAGCTGTGAATGGTTCTGATTATTTATTTGGCAGGAAGTGTTAGGACAGAATTTTTTTCCCAGTAAAATATATCCAGAAAATCAAAAGCAATTTAGTTTGGGTCAACACCAAAAGAAAAATACTTGCTTGGTAAAAAACCTAATGTCATGTCAAATGAAAATATGTGTGTTATAAAGTGTTTCAATCTCAGGTGTTTTTAATGAGTTTTGAGGGGGAGGATTTTCCTAAACAGCCAGTTTTGCAATAGGGTTTTTCACAACCAAATTGTGGCTGTGCTACCATTTATTAGAGCACTGACCAAGGATATAAGATGCAGAACACATTTATCGACCATTCTAGCACGTCTTAGGAGAGGCCCCTACCATAACATCATAGTCTGTTATGAATCCACATGTCTCCCACAGGAATTGTTCCATTTTGTATAAATAGTCACTTATGGAAGATGATCAGCAGGCTTATTTGAAGTTAGATATAGCACTGGAGAGATGCAGGTGCTAGAAGGTGGTTTAGAAAGTACATCCACATCAGGTGACACGTGCCTGTGCTTTCTTGCACCATGGGTTTGGTAGTGACCACTTTACTAGTGACCACTGCATTTGTATTTGCAAAAATAGATGAAAAATTGGGAGCTTGTATTGTGTTTTTATTTGAATACAGTTAAATCCTTCAGAAATCTCCAGTCAGCTGCAAAATGCATTTTTCTAGTTCTTTAACTCTGTTAGTATGTCTGAAGTTTTTGTGTTTGTCTAATAAATGGCTAAAGCATCTTGGCCTGTACATTTAAGCCAGATACTCCTACCTGTTCAGAGTAGTGATCAGATAATCCAATTCATCCTATTTTTAATGCTCATTTTATAAATCTCTAGAGCTGACGTTGGTTGTTATGAGAAACTTGAACTACCCCATATATCATTCATCTGATGTGAGTGCAAAAATCAATAGTCATTTTGGAAAAGTGCCCTTTCCTTCTGTGACCACCTTGGTGGAACCGAAAACATTCATTCATATTCCTGCTGCATTTCCAATACCACCTTCTTATTTCTAGCAATACCAATCTAATTTCAGGAACCTGTGGTGTGTAAAAAAAAAAAAAAAGGACTAACTAAATGAATCAATATACTGGTTAATAAAATTGGTCTAAAACCATCAGGCAATTTGAATATGGGCTCCCAAAGATTCTAGCTGGTTTATTGCTATGGGTAAAAACTACTCGAGGACAAAATTGAATATTAAAATTTGCTTTACAAACACGTCTTTAGTATTTAATAAATATGTAGCAGCTGGCAGGAAAGTAGAACATCCTTCTCTTAAATAACAGTGTATGTGTATGTATATGTGGGTATGTATAGGTATTTCTGTCTTACAGCAAATTTCTATTTTAAAAGATATGTAGACCTTTTACATAGGTATCCCTTGATATAGAAATAGAAAACACAGTTTCAAGAGAAAGAGGGACACATGGGAAGGCATTTTCATTTTTGTGGCAATGTTTTTGAGCTTTCAGGGAAGCAATAACTTTTCCTTACTTTTTAAATGCAAAAACACTGAGTCCTTTCCATAGTCCTAAACATTGCTTTGGGAATTACACTCCCAGTGGCTTTGGCCAGTCCAGCTGAATTCTCTTCCATCTGTATAACAGGGATAGAAATATTTACTTACTTATCTCATGGGAGTGTTATGGGGCTTAATTATTTAATGCTTGAAAAGCACATTAAAGATTAAAATTCCTAGTTGAGTGCTCAGTATTATTATTAAAGCCGAACCTCACTAATCCACACGCATTATAATCCACACAAAAATTGGCAGTGTCCCCCCACATCTGAGCAAAGATTTCATAATAAGGCTGTTGAGTAAGTTCTCTTATTACTAAGGCTTAACAATTACCATATAATATTCTGGAGTAGATTTACTAATATGGTGTAAAGTGTAGATAATTACAGCTAAACTACAGTTAATAGAACAGAAGAACAAACGTTATCCCTGGTTTTGTTCACATGAACTGGCAAGCAGATTTACCAGCCAAAGAAGGGAAATGTCCCACCCACAAATCTTTTTCTAACTTTTTTTTGGTGGCTTCCTGTATTTCCATCGAGTTGATTATATTAGAAGATAAGCACCCAAAATACAGGGCCTGAAAGAACACAGCCATCCCTCTGTCTCCACAGCATCAGTTTTTCCTTTCTTCATGTAATCCAGAGAAATAGGAAAAACGGGAATTCAGCAACACTTACTGTGTCCTTGCAATTTGCCGTAGGATTAAGTCGAGTCTTCTGCTGTTGCAGCGTCACGTCCTGTAAAATCCCTCTCCTGCCGCTCATTTTGCAGTCCCTCTCATTTGCAAAGGGCCCCCAATTAATAGCAAGACTGCATCGCTCCAACTTGTGTTGAATCAGAGTTAGCTTCCCTACGCGTCTGTGATAGTATCCTTACTATATAGAGCTCCGTAACGAAGGGGACAGTATGAAGGCACAAACCGTTATTCCTGTGGCCTGGCCCAATAATTCTCATCACGAAGGTTGTGCAGTAACTGCTTCAGTGGCCAGACTTCAGGGGATCTAAAACCGGTTCCACATCTCTTCAGCACAGTCAGTTTTCTGCAATGGCATGCATTTCCCCAAAGGAGAGCAGAGCCACTCATCTACATTTTTAAGTGAATAGTGATTTGGAGGGGTCAAACTTCATACTCTCTAGAAGGACCTGGAAAGTATTGTGTCCTCTCCTCTGGCTTGACAGGAACAAGAACATTTTATCTTTGTACCTCCTGACAAAGACTCCATCTCTAAGAATATCAGCTGAACTTCGGATACAATGGCTTTGGACTCATTTATGTGATTTTTTAATTGATCTGTGGTTATCCAGGTGTAAAAAGTCTGGGTTTTTAACTTGCTTAAAAGATTTTCCATAAACAGCCATCAGCTCTTTCAGGGACAAAAGCACAGCCATGAAAGTACAAAAAGTTATACAAAAGTACAACAAGAGGCAATCAAGCTGTACCAGAAAAGCCTTACCAGCAGCCTGGTGCTATGATACCCAAGACTAAATTAAACTAACAGGGCCTGTTCTGACTCTAGTCATTGGCATCTGAAATTTGATGAGTCTAAATGGTCACATAGAGAGCGACATAAAAAAGTGTTATTCCAACCATTAGAGAGGAGAAGGCAAGCTTTGCCCGTACAGGGACTTGCAGCTGGTCCTGCCTCTGCCCCTCTGGCTCCTCCATCCCGTGGTGCAATTCCTGGCTGATGTTTTATGGCCCGACCGCAGGGAGAGGTTAGCAGAGCTCATGGCCTCTATCAGATTTCTTATAGCTTGTTACTCCTAGCTTGGGAAAAAAAACTCAGAAAATGAAATGCATTTTTTTTACTCTGACAATATGAGGTAACTGTCACTCTCCAACCGACGCTTAATGAACATGACCATAGAGCATGTTGTATTTCGTTGAGCTACAGCAACACGTATGCAACCCAGAATTTTAAACATCTGGGTTTTCTAACATGTAGTTTGTGTTTACTCATTAGGAGCTGAATATTACAATGTGACATGCATTTATTCATGCACTTCCATCTCATTATACAGTTTTCAGAGAAAATTGTCTCAGCATCCAAAAGACATCAGATACCACAACAAGCGTGGTCCCAGGGTCAGCTCTGCACCTTCAGTGCCCAGCGGCCTCAAGTCTGAAAAGAGTTTGCTAAAGAGAGACTAAACTAATTCTGCAGCTTCTACCCTAAGCAGGACGGGAATCCTTATTCATGAGCTTTGTAAATAAGGGTGCGTTCAAACCAAGTTATCTGTTTTGCTTGAGATCCTGCTGAGATCTTAAGTGAGAACCGCCAACACTCAGCACCTGCCAGAAACAACTTTCCAGGGGCATTTCATATACAGTCAAATGCTCTTAATTCCTCACTTATTAAATAAATTTTGTATTATCTATATACCTTTAATAATGACAGCTGTTTATTGACCAGACAGGATGTGTGCCTACTGTTAACGCCCATTTTCCCTATGAAAGTTAATAATTTTAATATTTAAGTTTAATTAAGTGTGTAATATCCAACTCTTAAATTATTCAGTCTCTGCAGAATGTTTTTCATTAGTACCACACATTCTATTAACATATTTATGAACACCTTTTATGACTTAATGTGGCTTAATTCTATTAATAAAAACTAATTTTAAAGTCATTATCTTTTTTAATTATACAGTAACTTGCAATGTAGATTTTCCAGCTCCAGCATGGCTCTGGAAGAGAACTGCTCAGGTTTCTGCAGCTTCTACTCTACTGCCTGACCACACAGGAAAAATAAAAGCTTCTTTACTGAAGGGATGAGGTTCTTTTGCCTGAGTAGCTCTGATCTGATAGATATGTTAGACGCTCAGCACTTCAAAAAGGGTACCAAACAGCCTGAAGGACCTAGTGAATGATAATGCGTGGTTAGATCAACATCACTCAAGAATAGCACTGGGGCTGTCCATAGACTTAACACTGACGCAGCAGTGAGGAGCTTGCTGTACAGGCTGCAACTTCTCATTTCAGCTGTTCACAGCATTAGTGAGTAATCCTGTAACATTTCTGTAGACACATTAACTTGATTCAAGGAAAAATCAAATTTACCAAGTTCACTCAGATTAGTGATCACAATCATTGGTTTAAATAGTTAATGGATAGGACTGTTTACTAGATCCATATCTATTGAACAGGCTAAAATGGGTCTTGGAATGAGTGATAAACTGTGTATTCATAATCATCTGGCCTTAAGATTCACAGTCAGAAGACTATTACAGTAAATTAGTAAATTGATTTTCTAAATTAATTTGCCTGTTTCCAGTCTGAAATATAACCTGTTTGTAAGTGTGGCTCTTGATTATTTTTCCCTCTCCCATTCTGCACTTTAGGTAGTTTTTTCCTGCATAGAAAAATCACCTTTTTTTATTCCTGCTATTGTAAGAGCAGTGTTAAAATTATCTCTGTCCTGTTGTAAGGCGTGACTGATGTTGGAGAGAGCCAAATGATGCAGTGCTTAGGCACTATTACAAAATCACACTGAACTGCTTATGGATGTGATTTATATTTAAGGGGTGAACAACAGCAGGGTAACCAGGAGAGGGCTAAAGTTAGATGCAGCACCCCAAGATCATCCAAGTCTTGGAGACAATCCAGTCCACCTGCTTTCCGGGGCAGAAACCCTGAGTGTTTCTGAATTCATTAGTTATCGCCTGTATTAGCCTGAAAAGTCTCAGGCCACTTGCCTGCAGTGACCCATGCTTGCTAAAAAGGGCCTGATGTGGGGCAGTGGGTGTAGATCTCCATGTCCATCCACTCAGCTTTGATCCACAGCCTCCGAAAGGGCTTCCCAGAAGGAGCTCCCCGACATTGGTTGTGTACACGTTCAACAGAAGAGCAGACATCTATTTCCAGAGGTCTTCTGAGACACCTCTCTCTCGCTGACTCTGTAAGGCAATTAAATTATTATCTCAAGTGATTAGGACAGTAAAATACCAGTGAAGCAGTGCCATAATTAAACAACTAACTCAGTGCAGGAGGATGCACTGGGTATAGTGTAGGATCAGAAATAGTGCAGAATAAGAACAAGAATTCTTCAAGTCCGATCAATTACTTCCCATGTTTCTTTGTTAGCCATCTTTAAAGAATATGTTACATAAAAAATTAAAAAGTGCTTTCATCCATAGCGCTTTCTACAGATTAAGGCCAACACAAATCAATGTGTGTGACTTTCTTGTTTCAGGAAAACATTCAGCATTTTTCTAAAGAGTTTTTTAAATTTTTTCCTCACAGTTTTGCCCTCTCTGCACCAAGTTTAAATTTTCCCTTTCTCTCCATTCCCTTAGTTGCCTCAGCTCCAAAAACAAGCAATATAATCTCCTGAGCTTCTGCAGATTTGGTCTTCCAAGCGTAACTAACAATCTGCTCTTTCTGAAGTGTGTTTCAATAATTCTCAAATTAGATCTCTGAACATGAAAGCACTTTTTCTAACAAAGCTCCATGCAGAGTACAGAAATGGTGATGAAAGTTAATTTTACGTGAGTTGAGATCGTTCGAAGTCTCATCAGATGGCCCTCGCAAGGACTCTATGAACACCATCTCTGCTGTAAAAACATTTGGGGCATCTTCCATTTAATAGCTAGGTAAAGTATACAATGCAAGATGGACATAATAAACCCAAAGGAACTAAATTGTTGCTCATCAGTAACGGTTAGTAACACAAAAAGAAGTAGGGCATCAGAGTATAAATGGCACTGGGAAGCAAGTAAAGCAGGGAGTAAAGCTGTGCTTCCTGGTGTTGGAATAAGTCAATGACTGAATTTTCTGAATTTTCTGCATGTAAAATTAAACATTTGAAGTTTACAGAGGAGATAAAACTATTCCTCATCTACTCTATATCTACAGTCACATCTCTTCAGTTCTTGTGGACATCTGCAGAAGTCATGCCACCGATAGCTCCCAGTAATAGTAGTGCCCCCCTCTTCCAATATTAGACCAATGACAAAAATAAAAATGCACAATTACTTTGGTGACAGAGAGACTAGGCCTGTCTCATACTCCAAACATCAGTCTTTCTTAACAAATCATTCTACTTTTCTGAAAACGCAGAGCACAAAATTCAGAAGTAAAAGATGCAAGGACTCAGATGCATGTTGTTTTCCTGTAATCTTTCATGACTTTGTTAATCACTCTGGTTACCCTGACCAACCATCCTCAATCTTTGCAAAAACAAATGTGCAAAGCCAAAAAACAAAATTACCAGAAAGCAGAAAATTCCACTCTTAAGCAAAGTTACATTTACAAGCATAAACGTTCAGAGTCACCATGACATTACTGAATACAAACAGGCAAGCTGTATAATGAATGTGGTTACATTAAGCTAGCAAGAAATTAGATTAGGTTTTCATTGCATCAGAAACAAGACTTCACAATACCATACAGATCACTTAATTGCATGTATAGGAAAGGAAAAGTAGTTCATATGCCAAAATAAGTGAGTATAAACTGGATTTATTTTTATAAATTTATATGGCATGTATGTCATTTTTGTACATAAAATCAACATTTTGCACCCATCGTAGCTTGAAAAAAGCTTTGATGGGTGCATCATAGCTGAAAAAAAAGTGTCATCCTAGCTTAAAAAAAAAGTGTAAGGGCAATGCTAATGATGAAAAGGGTATCCCACCTGGATGTGCCCATGGTGACTGACCAAACGAAGGACCACATCACAGCAGAAGGTGCCTAAATCCATTGATGTTTATTTCCAGAGCTGTTGGTGTTGAGGGTTTTGAACGTGGATAAGAGCAGTGGAAGGGGAGCCAAGCAAAGTGTAATTTTAAGCCAAGCAAAGTGTAATTTGTAAGAAAACATTTGCATAGCACTATTGAATAATTAACAAGAAGTGCAAGTTTATAGCCAGAAGTATGGGGAGCCTGTAAGGTGGGGCCAGAGCCCATTGCCACTCACTTTCCGGAAGAGGCTGGGGGAAAGGGTGGCATATCATGTCATGTTTGCATGAGACTGACAGCTGGACAGAAGGTACCAAGAGCTTTTCTAACCATCAAAACCTCAGAAATCATTTATTTCAAGAGACATAGGGTGTTGTATGTCTGTGTTGTGGAAGCTCCGGGATGAAAGATTAAAGATTTTTTAAATATTCTGAAATATCCTTCCTTAGAGAGCATTAAAGACAAGCTGCAGGAGACCAATGCAATCAGAAACATCACAGACATGTCAAGCTATAATGAGAAAGAGCCAAACGCATTCCTGGTGTAACACTGCCAACATCAGTGGATACTCACCAGGGGACAATTTGTCCCATTTTTGTTATTAGCAGCATCTGTAAGAACTGTTTGCCACCTTTCGGCAATACATAATTTCAGACAAAAAGTGGGGAAAAAAAATAAAGAACCATATTTTTTATTTAATCAAAAACTCTTTGATTCCTTAGGAAAATAATTCTGGGAAGATATGAAAACAACTGCTTAGACATTTCAGAAAATGTTTCATTCAGACTACTGAAAGCATTCAAAGCTTTACTATATTGTTCATTATTCACATAATTTGTAAATTAAAAAGGCATTGAGATTTTATTGTACTTAAGTAATAAAATGTGATGTCATTTTTACTCTTAACATTACTATTAAATATGAAATACATTAATATTAGTACTTTATGTTTAATTTTATCTGATGGAAAATCCCACGTTCTTGATAAAGTACTGAGCAATTATTTAAAATATTTGGTACAAAAGAAGAACTTAGTAACAAATCCGAGGTCTAATCTCTCTTGACTTGAGATCTTGGCAGAGCAGATAGGCACAGCAAGACTAGACCTGACAGAATCTTAGAAGGGCAACCTGTAAAAAAACATAAGTATTGCAGGAAATTGAATAAACTTATCAGTAGGCTGAGCTCTTTCCTCTGACTTAGTACCTAGGCAATGCTCAGAAAGTAAAACAGGCACACCTCTCTTCTCCGTTAGCAGCAAAGCCAGGTTTCTTCTGCTAGTGATTCAGACGTAAGCCATCAGCAAGCACTGGACCCAGGTAGAAGACTAGGCTTTAGTTAAGAGAGGAGCAAGTAGATACATGAGAGCAGTACCCTCATTTCCACTCCCTTGGACGTGTGTAAGCTGACGTAGCAAAGCAGGCAATTCATGTATATGGCAGTTCTACCTCAAACAAAAAAGCCTCTAGACAGAAAACTTCTGCTCCTGATGTTTTCCCCTTGTCACTCTTCCCCCAAAATGGCTGTGTTCATCTCCTACTTGTCCTCCTACACACTCAAGTCTTGTGTCTGTGGTATCTCTTATTCAGTTAGCAATTTACTCCTTCCCTAGGAGTTATGCGAAACAGGTCGTAGGTGAGTCATTCTTACACATCCCATGGAGCAGTGCCGCCAACCTGCATGACGGTAGCTTGTGGAAACTAAAGGCCACCCAGAAAACACCTACTAAATTACACCAAATCAAATGCCATCACAGTGATAGATTATAGTACTGCTCCCAGCTCATTTATCTTGTCTAAATTAGTAGGTCAAGGGAGATTTTCTCCCTTCAAAGAAGGGAGGAAGGCTCTATTAGCCTTCAGTGAGATGTATACCTTTGAAAAACAGTTTCTCCCACAATAAGGATGATATCCATAGTGACAAAGTCAGAAACAAATTTAAAACTACATCGTCCCTAAATCTCTCCAGCAGTTTCAACCGAATGCGATATCCTTCACTTCTGCTTGTAAGTTGTTTGGGCATTAGTAGTTCATGCTCTATTAAACAACTACTGTCTTCAGTTCCTCCCAGAGGTGAAGGGAGAAAAAAGTAAAATCATTGCTCTGTCTCTGATTTAGTATGTTTGCAAAAGGTTTTGAGGTATTGTGGAATAACAGACAGTAAAAGTAGGTTATGTTCACACTTAACACACAGCTTTTATATGAAGGTTTAAAAGTACAGAAAAAATATTTATTCAGAAATATTAATAACTCTCCCCAAAATGCAGCTATAATCTCAGAATAAGCATAAAGAGAAATCACTAGTTTAGTTGGTCTACAGAATAAAATTTTGCATTTTTCTCCTGTTTATATTTGTTATGGAAAAGCAATCATTTTAGTGCTAGTTGAACAAGTCCAAACGAACTCTTACGGCTTGAACACAGCTCTTTAAAAGGTTTTTCTTTTGAGCAACAAATTACTTACATTACTGCACTTTGCTCTGCTCTAGTAATTTTGATATTTTCCCATAATGTTCAAACATTAGAGGAAAGTTGGTTACAGTACTCTCACATCAATATTCTCCTCACTAGCCAGTGACATTGCAACAATGGTTGGTTGACATTAATGTCTACCAAGGCTGAGGATGACTTTCTACATAATTTCATTTCATTTGAAAGAAAAAGGAGATTAGGTTGGGTTTTGGCTGTCTCAGATTGATGGTACTTAAACCTTATAGAAAGTTACTTTGTCAGGTTCTTGCTTGCAAGTACTATATTGCCACAGAATACGAATGATAGCTTTATTTCATGGCAGCTTTTTCCCCCAGCCACTGGAAATATAACCTATAGGAGCCTCCCCAGCAAGGAGGCCAGGCACAGTGTTTTAAACAATAAAACAATAAACTGCAGTCAGTGGCGCACCTGTCCCACAGCCAGACTTACCTCTAAGCTGTGGCTACAAGTCATCCTGTTTAGTTGGCCAGGTTGTCTTTTTCTTAGAGTGTTCTGTGGGAGAGGCAGAAATCCAGCAATGCATATAATATTGCATGTCCTAGTTTATAGATATCTATATTTATGTATCATTACATGTAACAAATACGTTGATTCACTTTTGTTGAAGTAGGTTCTAACCCACTACAATTACTCACTGCAACATTTGGTGGGTTTTCCCTCCCCTCCAAAAAAGAACATAGAAAAAAACTGAAAATTGTCGAGGGGGACAGTCCATTAATAAATCAGTTCTCTTGTCTCTAGGGAATGAAACAGCAGGCCACTCACCCCCAGGTCTCCTCCCCTGAGTATCCCACAAATAACTGGTACAATATTGTCCTTCGTGCCTCAGAGGAGCCGCGAGAGGTGTTTGCCACCCTGGTTTTGAATGGTGGCCACCTGGCTTGTCCTCCTGGATGAGAAACAGATGATCTGAGCATACTGGCACATTTTGCACAGAGGCAATCTTCTTACCTGAAAGCATCTTGCTGCTACAGGCCATTTGATGTTTTTACTGGTGTGCAGCTGATGATACTTCCCAAAGTAACAAGCTATTTCTGTAACTTCAGATGCTCTCCGAGCCTTGCAGGAGATCTGGTAATGGCCCACTGCTCTTCACTGCCGCTCAGTGGAAAACATCATCTCGTGCACAACTGGGAAAGACGACTGTAGTTAAGTCACATAGGTTGGTCAGGCCAACGCTCGGCACCGCCTCTGCCCTGGGGAGGTGTGGCAATGCCATGAAAAGCACAAACTTAATTTTCTAGGGCCCCAGGTGACTTGCTTAGTGCCAGCTCAGGCACCTCGCTGGGGCACACAGGCAGCTTCATGCTGCTCGGCAGAGTCCCGGGATAGTTTTAGAGAACGAGGCAAAGTGACTCGGACCCCATGCAGGGTCCCTGCTTCAAGTGTTAACCAAAATGGGATCCCCTGGATTTCAGATCTAAAAAGAGCCGGGGTGGGGTTTGCACACACACACCCCCCCTCCCCGGTCAGGCACAGCCTGCGGTCCTGTACCGGGGGGGCGGCGCTGAGGAGCAGAAGTGAAGCAGCAGCCCATTGAGGCAGATGCTTTTTTAGGCAAGCTCCTAAGAGCTGATCACTCTACATGCACGAGCCTTCCTTTTATTTTTTCTTGCTCAAGTGCCAAGCAGGGAACAGATGGTACATTACTCAGCCTTAACTGGAGGGTAAGAAAGTGTGATTTTTTAAAAAAAAAATCAGTTGAGACCCTCAGCCCATTTAGACTCCCAGCTCAAAGTTTATTTGTCTTAGGCAGAACTTGTACTTTCTCCCCTCTCAAATGCTAATCCTCTCCACACATATGCTCATTATGCAAAAGCATATGACAAACACCATCTGGGAAAATAAATAGCTCCTCAGCTAACCGCGCTGCTCCCTCCCTTTACGTCACCCACCTCACTATTGTCTCTTCTATTTTTATCTGCAAGACAGCAATCACTCAATCAAGCTATTAACTTAAAACTGCCTTCTCAGACAAGCAAGCTGCAGATCCCAGGCTGGGCAACAAAACCCATTCCATTTTTCGAGACGATGTGCATCTTCATGATAATTTGAAGGCAGCTGTAGCACTGAGAAAAATAAATTCATCTTTTAAAGGACAGTTGGTATCGTTGAGAGATGCTAGTCCTGACCCACAGAAGTCCATGCTTGTTTTTCAGCTAGAAGGTTACATTTTCTCCCCCCATAAAATATGCGGCTCTTGCCACAAGTTCCACCTTGTTTCCATGGATCCCTGAGATAGTCCTTCATCTCTGACAGATTATTGCTCATACCGCTCAGAGCCAGGCAATGGTGCTAAATAGGGAATGACATTAGCCAAGTTCAGTGATTTCTCTAACCTCTATGTAGACGGGTAAGAATCAGAGTCGTGCTGTCATTAGTCATGATGGATTCGTTGTCTGCCTGAATGTTAATCAAAAGAAATCGTGTATGCAAGAGAAAGGCATCTCAGAATATTCTGTTTTGCACCAATGGATTAGGAAAATCATCATGATTCAGCAAAGGAGATGTCTGTTTAGCTAAATTAAACAGGATCTGCACAATCCAACCATATTGTGTTGAGGCTAAGTAACCAGGAGAAATTCAAAATGCACAGCCAGGAGACTCAGAGGCTGACGCTGTGATATAAAGGCAGAGCTTTGTAAGTACCCTGTAAGAATTGTGGGGCCATAAACACTGCAATATTATATCTGTTTAGAAAAAATATGAGACAGAATTCAATGATGACCTTATCTGAGCTACAAATTCTTGTCAATTATTATATGCTTGTAGGGACATGTTTAATAGATGGCAGAAAGTCCTTCTCATTTGTCCTCAGAGACAGCGCTGATATTGCCCAGCTAAGAAATCCATTATACAGCTACAAAAGAGGCAATTTGATTTCATGAGCACGTGCCTTTATTATTTTAAGAATAATTTAACATAGGCAGAGGAAAGCAGAATCTGTATGAAAAAAGACCAGGGTTTCCAGCGTTTGCAGTTACCAGCCCTGTGGTTCTTGCTTCTCCTGAACTTTTTTTTGTGGGGGGAGGGAGATTAAATTTGTTTTCCTCCCCGTTGACTCCCCTGGGAGTTTCACCTCACCTAAGGCAGAGGAGTTTAAGTCTGGTATCTGGTTTGGGTGTTGATGTTGCTCAGAATACATATGCCCGTGCAATACACACTCTGTGCTGCTGAATACGCCCTTAACTCCCTTCTCTTTGTTGTTACAACAGACGAACCAAACTCCTGGAGTGGTCCCTCTGCCACCTCCCCAGGTCTGCCGGAAGTAGCTCTTTCCCTCGACGACATAATCTCACCATTATCTTCATCACACATAGCCCCACCCTCTGACCCTTCTCACCAGATAAGCCCAGAGCCAGCATGGGATATCAAGAGGGAACACGATGTAAGGAAACCAAAGGAGCTTTCGGTGAACGGTCACAAAAAGAAAAGGTTAGGAGAACAAAGAGAAAGGTCAGCAAGTCCTAAAAAGGTAGACAGGTCAAAGCATGAAGAGGCTTCTTGGAAAGGATATTCAGAAGGCAAAAATAAGACCACTGATGGTGGCAGGCCCACCTCAGAAAGCAAAGTGGTGGGACACAGCATAATGATCGAGGCTGGCGCGAGAGAGCACGTGTGTGCTGGAACCAGTGATGAACAGTTTGGGAGGCTGAGGAAGCCGGAAAGCAAGAGAGGAGGATCTCTTAGCAAAAAAGAATCCACAAATACCAGTGAGAAGAAGTCAGCTGCAGCATCCGACCATGTCAAGCTTGATACAGGTGCTACCAAGACGTACAGTAGCAATCGCTGCAGCTCGCCTGGAATTGATATGGACCACAGCCAGAAGGACCCTGACGGGAAACCCAGCGAGTTCCCCAGGAAGGGACATCTCCACTCCATTAGCACTCGCAGCACCAACACCACAGTTCGAAAGGCAACGGTCTCCCCAGGGCCGTGGAAAATCCCTGGCTCAGATAAGCTACCTAGCGTCCTGAAGTCTGGTACTTCTGCCATGAGCAGATAAGCAAGGGACTGTTGCCCTCTAACTGTCTCAAACTGACGCAGAACATTCTTCTTAGTTTTTGTCTCACATTGGTTTGTTTTAATTTATTTTAACTATCACACATATACACAAAGCATTGAGGAATGAAAACATTAGTGTGTAATTCCATGACAATGTGCACAGTATCTACTAAGTTCAAAAGCATATAGTCAACACGGAGATTTAAAATCGACCCTAAAGTCCCAGTTCCATTTTAGGGACTTTGGCAGCTATGGAAGAAACCAAAACAATACGAAGGACAGTACAGCAGAGAAGGATAGTGCAGTGTAGCTTTAGCATTTTTCCCCCACTGCATGAAGGACTTGGATTTCATTCAAACTTTATATCAAGAAACTGGAACAAGTTAGAGCAATCACAAACTGGAACATCGCCTTAAATAAAACTGCACGGAGCAAGCTGAAACCGAGGGAGGATCTGTTCATGGAGCTAAAATGTTGTAAATAAATTGTTCTCGACATATCTAGACAGGGGTTAAAGGGTTTCTTTGAAGCATCGTTTGGAACTGTACACCCGTGACACGTCTCCACTGTTAACGCTTTGGGATAGTCCACGTGATACCCTGTAGCATAGTTCACTGGGCGCTACGGGAGGAGTGGGGAATCCGGTGGATTAGTTTCTGTGATACCATTTCTACTGCCATTTTTGTGAACGAACCATGTTTCTGTACATTGGAAAGGAGTTAGGGTGGAGTTGTATTTGCAAATTATTCTCAAAAGAGATTTGTTACAGGTTCCCCAAATCCTGCGAGGTAGTACACAAACCAATTGGTCAGGCTCAAAACCCAGACGTCTGCAAGGCCCTTGCAATGAAAGGTAGAGAGCTACAGAGAAAAAGCTGCAGTTTCCTTAAGGAAAGGCCTTTCCCTCCTGCAGAAAACAAGAGCTTCACTTATCAACAGTGCTATGTTTCATACCCGTCTACATTTAGTTAGGACACTCTCACCTGTCACCCCTCAGTTTGGCAGAGCAGGTGCCTCTAAGGCACGTTAACAATAATTAGACTGGTTTCTGAAATACAGTTGTCGGTGTCCTCATTCAGTAAATTCAATACATTTCCATTTTTAAAATGGTTTCCATTTTATCATTTCTTCCCTACCTCCATTTTTTTTTTTTTTGGTCTTTTTGGGTTTTATCTTTCTTGCTTGTCTGTTTTGAATTTCAAGCCTTAAGTGCCAGGTAAACATTCCAGTCTGCCTTCACAGGAAATAACTCCGAGTTCAGTCAATCAGTCATTATCTTGTTTCAAAAAGATGCGCGTGTGTCTGTGTAAGTGTGCATATGCTTCTTTGTCTGTCAAAATTAAAACAAAATCCTGGGCAATAATGCATTGGTAATTAAAAAAAAATCATAAAACTAAGTACTGTCGAAAATTCATATTTAAAAACTAATGTTCTCTAGCAAACTTAGTTCCTCACATGCTCTGCTGAAAAATTAGATTGAGATTGGCTTTGTTCCAAGAAATTAGCACATTACTGTATGTCTCAAACATTGCACTGGACTGAGAAATTTATAGGCATGTTTCTTCCTGTCCAATTATTTGAAAAGCCTCAAGTCAAGGATTTTGCAGCTTTCAAACAATTTTTTTTAGAAAGAAAAATCCATTTATAATTTCTAAAAAAGCACAAGTCCATGTAGCTGTTTATAAAACTCTTATTTAATGAAAAAAAAAATCTTTATCCCCTGAACTAGAATCCAATATAATTTGCCATTAATTTATTGAATCTGATTTTGGACAATGCTTCTGTAGTGTAGATGCACGTCCCAGTATCTTATTTTTATGTATAAAGAAAGCAAACAATGAAATCTGAAAAACAGTTGAGATTATGCTTGCATAAACTCTAATTTGCACAGTTCACAGCTACTCCTTGTGCAGTAATTGCTTTATGCGGCTGTAATCGATAACCTGTGAAGACAGCACATCATCTAAACCCCATTCCAAATAATATTTCTGTGTAGTGTTAGCTGTGAATTTACCCTGTACAGCTCTATCTCTATAAATATAATTCCATGTATTAATAGTCACAGAAAGGCTGTAAGTGAGCAACTATTTTTATGAAACGCACCACTATGGATAAATTAACTTTTACAGAAATCTTGTTTACTGTATGATATTCTAAACCACTGTCAAATAAAATATATATCCAAAAATCTTTTTTTTTTTTCAATTGTACATAGTCTGTGTTAATTTTGAGTGACAGGCTTCAAAACAGAGACAATCCTTTACATGCACATGAGTAGAATTAATTAACTACTGCTTTATAAAAAAGGGAACGCTGCGTTTTGATTTCTCACTCCAAAGAGGGGTACAATTTATGGATATACATGTAGGTGACCAAATAAATTCTGCATAGGCAAGCTAAGGTGTATGAGGCTACACAGATGCAGAGAAATCCTCCCTCTCTCAGGTGGAGAAGCCTGAACTCTCATTTTCCTTCCAGTCCCAGGAGACGCAGGACCGGGGTGGCCGGACTCCCAGCACTGAGAGGCAACTTCTAAGCGCACGCCATACGTAGAAAAGGCATCTGGCAGCTCTAACTAGCCCTAGAAAGGTTTGTTTACAAGCTGAGTGAAGGGGGCATTATTTGATTTCCAGTTTACTTTACAGAAACAATGTCTCGGAAAACATAATGTAAAATAATGGTAACCAGAAAGCCTCTTCTGGGGCCTGATCCATCCCCTGTCGAACAGGACAGAAAAGTGCTCTTTACCTTCAGTTAGACAAAATAAATCACAGTTTACAGACTGTAGGCATTGTAAGATGTGCTGGCTGGAAAACTACCAATATTTTTCACACAAATATGGCATTTTTTAAAATAAATATTTCCTTTTTCCTTAAAATATCATTTTCTTAAAAAAAAAAAAAATTTGCCCTCATACACCCTGATCAGTTTCTGCAGAGCTTCTTTTTCAGAAGATTAATGTTCCACATAAAAAATTTCAACCAGCTGAACTAATAACATCATTTTTCATTACAGTAAACACAGAACAAATTTGAAGCATCTTTAATACTCCAGAATATTTGCTGCTCTTTAAATAGCCACCATTTTCATGGTTGCAAATCTGAGTGTGGACCTGATTCAGACCCAGAGGCATCACAGGGAAGCGAGGTGAAGCCGTATAACCTCACCAGTCTAACTTTTTCTGTTAATAACATGTCCTTTCTCTTTTAAACATAGTAGTACAGCATTGGCATTGCATTGCCGTTCTTATGACCTCTTTTTATCTACTTTTTCATACCTATGCAATAACACAGGAAATTGGATGTTTATTTTCATGCAGATTGGCTGCTCCAAACTCCAATGCATCGGAGTAAGTAAGCTTGCCTGCATGGGATCAGCAATGCACATTTGGGGGGGGGGGTTGGTAAAACCTCGTAGGCTGGTGTTGGTGCAGCCCTTTTCTTAATCAGTGGCAAATGTTGGCTGTGGGGCTCGCGCTGGCTGCAGGCGTGTCTCTGCTCAGCAGCTTCAGGAACTCCACACAAACTGCAGAGGCTGGAAGAGCAGATCTTCAAACAAGTTTAATAAAAAAGCCAGAAAATTCAACAAGTCCCACAAGGTCTTGCCAAAAATGCCATCTTTTCTTCCAGAAAGCTCCTTGACTGACTGTTGTACCTTCATTTAGGTACAACAGAGCACAGGCTGCACTGGTTTCACTATGTCACCCTCCCCTAAACAGGAGGGACATTTGTAGCCTATATATCTACCTACTCCATGGCCTCAGTGGTAAGACTGCCGACAATTTAGCAGCAGTGTGGATAGCTGTCTGCCAGGAATTGATGCAGAAGTTCAAGCGTGGCCCCATTTCTTCCCTGATGTTTTTCGTCTCCCATCTGAATGTGCAGCCAACCACCATTGCCAAGAATTTCTCATCTCCATCAAAGATCAGCTTCAGTCTGATTTGCGGCATCTCTGCTGAATATGAACATCTCATGCTTAGCCTCCTCTACATCCCAGGTGCCCTCAGCACCACTAGATCTATCCTGAATCTCTTCTCTTCCTTCACAGCTCCCCACTGCTCTTGTTCTTAATCCTACCTCTGAGATAAGTGCTGCTGTCTTTCAGTGAGTTGAATCTTCCATTCTCTGTTTTCCCCTTCTATCCCTCAGAACTTTGTCTTCCTCTTTTTTCCTCTTTCCTTCTGGCCCCTCTCACCAGCTGACATCATTTGCCACTCCCCACCTCTACCTTACCTGTCTCAGCAGCTCCACGTCAGACACCGCTGCTGAGAGGTGTCATGACCAGTTACTCACACTGGACAAGTCATTAACATACTCCTGGGTGTCATATAAACATATAGACATACCCCACATCTTGTATTGAAGCCCAACCCAAATCATCTGCCTTGGCCTCCAGAAACCAGCAGCGGTTACTGATGAGACATACTAACTCTACATGCAGCCAGTAACTCCCTTTGCCAGTACAAATAATGTTTTTTCTTCAATGTTATTACAGCTAAATGTCTGTACTGATAATGATCCAAGCATTCAGGCCAGGTTTTGTGGCTGCAACATGCTATGATCTCTACTGGAAGTCTCCAAATTCATTTTACAAAGGCAAGGACAGGCAAAGCCACAGGCACGTTTCTGTCTTACCCACTACGCTCTTTTTGTATGGCACTGCCGCAGCAGAAACCCGGGCCAGAACTGCAGAGGCGTAAGTAGAAGAACACATCTCAGCTAATGAGGATGTCACCCTCCATGTTTCTTCTTGCTTGGAGGGAAGCTTTGGTGTGAAGGGGAAAAGTTTCTTAGTACACTGCTGTGGAGCTCAAAGTTAGAGCAGGCTTTGGACTTGCCCAGGGATGACCGGTTTCCTTAGGGATTTACTTCACAGTTCACTTCTGTAGGTCTCCAAAAGAGTCCTTTGCCTCTTTTGTCCCCTTGACGCCTAGGATATTTTCTGTAATTGCTGCTAAAAAGGCCGCACAGGCAAGGCAGGCTGTACTCTCATGACTAATAGAGGACTTGGAGAGAATTCCCACGGCTGTGTCACGCAGGGCTCCCACCCCCACGTCTGTTAGACTCAAGGACTCCCAAGGCTGTTTCTCCATCTATCACGTCAGAGCCGAACATCACCTTTACCTTCACAGCTGTCATCGAAACAATGAGCCTTTTTAATTAGCCATTACTCCCAAAGGAAAATCCAGTGCACCATCTGGACAGAAACGGCTGTGCTTCAGGAGGGGCCAGGACTCAAACGTCACCTATGCCCCAAGCCCCTGGCTGGACAGCCCGCAGGTCCCCTGCTCAGCACCCAGGACCGGCCTCTCTCTTGGAGCAACAGCCTCCCCCCACCACCCGAATAAGTACCCGTAGGCTCTGCGTAGACCATCACCCGCCTGGAGCCAGCGCAGGCATGCTCAGTCCAGCCTTCAGGGTCCCAGAAGATTTTTCTCGGTACATCTAACAGCATGGCGTGATTGCACATTTATCTCCATAGCTGGTACCCAAGCTTAGAGCAATTTTTTTTTAAATATATTGTCAAGACACAGTAACATAAGCAATATCTCTGAATTATAGCCAATCTAAAAATGATGTTCTGTCCTTTCCTGCTTTTACTGCCTCTATGGCAATAAGTCACTCTGCCCGTTCAGTTAATCCATAAGGAGAGTTTTGCTTACAAGGGACGAATATATCTCTCTTAAACAGCTGGGGGAAGACCCGTGCACAAATACCCGCTCCCTCTTGCACGCACAGGGGCCTGGAGCACCACCTTCCACTCCCACTCAGGAACTTCCCAAATATCCGTGTCTCAGATGGGTGGCTGTCCCTCTCAGGAAAAAACCCAGATAAGGCTGCAGACAGATCCAGAACGCTATCGTTCTTCCACAGATGAACTGCTGTAAGTGCTTTAAAGGTAGAAGATATTTAAACTGAAAAAATAAGCAAGAAAGGGTGCGGGGAGAAAGAGGAGTGACAGGGCTTTCTGTGATGTGGCTGCTTGCTGACCTGCACTATTTTCAACTTCTTCAAGCTTAAAAATGAAAAAAGATGACCTATCAAACATGATGAATGTTGCCACAAAGCACTACAAGTTTTAGGGACAGCAAGAAAGGATATTTAGTGACTACAGTTCTGAAGAAAAATTTATTGATTTAAGTAAAAGGCCTGGTTAAACACAAGGAGAGGGATGGTGCCAGAGGAGAGGAGAGCGCGCTGTCCTCTGCCCTCCTGGGGCAACTCCGGGGTGCTGACGGGCTCTTCCGACACAGACTCATCCCCCAGTTTCTCCACAGGTTGCAGCCGTGTTGAGCGGCCTCAGCAGCGTGCTGGCACTGCAGTGACAGGCCGGCAGCAGCAATCGCTTCCCTGCAGGGTAGGAAGGTGAGGATCCAACCCCTGGGATGCTCCTCTTTACCTCTGTGCCCCAGGACTGCTGCGTACCACCAAGGGACAGCCCTGTTGCCCACCCAAAGGTGCTGTAGATGTGGAAGCAGTGGGAGGAGCAACTAAAACATGAAAGCCAAAGCCTATGGTGGGAGCCCCGGTGCAGCTGTAAGTTGGAAGAGAGATTCTGAGCAACCGTAGAGCCACAGCTACAGCAGGAGACCCAGCAGGAGTGAGACCAGGGCACTGACGTCCTTCTACCCCTCCCCTCCCAGTAAATTGGGGCCATTGTTGTCACTGAAGCCACCTGAATTTTTACACTGCTTTTCTAAAACTCTACAAAAAATGTAGGTTTTTCTTCCTGGATTGCCCTTTGCTCGAAAGTAGTGAAAAACAACAGGCAACCAAACCAGTCCAAAACACCCTCTCTGCCATCACCAGGCGGCAGGGCTGCCCATGGCTCTGAAGTTTCTATTCATACATATGTACGAAATTAATGAATTTTGGTGTTTGCAGTTTCCCAAAGTGATTAAAAACTACGCCAAGAACTTTAACTAAAGTATTTAAAGAATTGCAGTCCATAAACCAGAAAATTGTTCGCCCTGTCTCTAAACCAGCAAGTACGAAAAGCTACATTTAGTCATCTATTTAATTCAGGAAGAAAATCAGACCTTTCCCTGCATAGTCCACAAAGCTCACCATGTACGAAACACCTATTCCAATTAGCACTTCACTCGCTCCAGAAGTTTTTAAAAAATAAGCCCAGCAGGCAATACAGAGCACTATAATGTGTTAGTACAGAATATTTCAGAGTAGCTCGCAAACCTCTAACATCACAAACAATACCAACTGATTACTCTTTTATATCACCCCAGGAAAGATGAATGCAAGCATGTGCCTCCTCCTGACTCACTCCTGTCTCCCGTACCCCTGGTACTGCATCAGCTTTGCTGGTAGAGACGTGCCCTGAGTGCCACCGTGCCACGGCGGCTGCAGCAGCTCACAAAGCTCTTTGGAGGGACCTTCCCATCACCCCTGCGCCCAGGAGCACGGAGACCCGTGGCATCCAGCTGAGAGGGGGTCACAACCCTGGGCCGAGGGGCTGCACGAACAGCTCTGCATCCCCGGGCACAGGGCACTAAGTCCTACGTTGTGGTCACGAGCGGTGTTCCCCAGGGCTCAGTTTTAGGGCCGGTCCTGTAAAATATCTTTATCAATGATCTGGATGAGGGGATCGAGTGCTCCCTCAGTAAGTTTGCAGATGACACCAAGCTGGGCGGGAGTGTTGATCTGCTGGAGGGTAGGAAGGCTCTGCAGAGGGACCTGGACAGGCTGGATCGATGGGCTGAGGCCAATTGTATGAGGTTCAACAAGGCCAAGTGCCGGGTCCTGCACTTCGGCCACAACAACCCCAGGCAACGCTACAGGCTTGGGGAAGAGTGGCTGGAAAGCTGCCCAGAGGAAAAGGACCTGGGGGTGCTGGTTGACAGCCGGCTGAACATGAGCCGGCAGTGTGCCCAGGTGGCCAAGAAGGCCAATGGCCTCCTGGCCTGTATCAGAAATAGTGTGGCCAGCAGGAGCAGGGAGGTGCCCCTGTACTCGGCACTGGTGAGGCCGCACCTCGAATCCTGTGTTCAGTTTTGGGCCCCTCACTCCAAGAAGGACATGGAGGTGCTGGAGCGTGTCCAGAGAAGGGCAACAAAGCTGGTGAAGGCTCTGGAGCGCAAGTCTGATGGGGAGCAGCTGAGGGAACTGGGGCTGTTTAGTCTGGAGAAGAGGAGGCTGAGGGGAGACCTCATCGTGCTCTACAACTACCTGAAAGGAGGTTGTAGCGAGGTGGGTGTTGGTCTCTTCTCCCAAGTAACAAGCGACAGGAGGAGAGCAAATGGCCTCAAGTTGTGCCAGGGGAGGTTTAGATTGGACATTAGGAAAAATTTCTTTACTGAAAGAGTGGTCAGGCCTTGGAACAGGCTGCCCAGGGAAGTGGTGGAGTCACCATCCCTGGAAGTATTTAAAAGATGAGGCGCTTAGGGACATGGTTTAATGGGCATGGTGGTGTTGGGTTGACGGTTGGACTCGATGATCTTAGAGGTCTTTTCCAACCTTAATGATTCTATGATTCTATGACACCTCCCAACAAGAAGCCCCCAAACTAGCCTTGTGTCAAGAAGTAAAAGCTCTTTCCCTAACCTCAACAGTTTGTCCTGAGACCCTGTTTTGGGGCATACAGACCCCTTAACCTGGCTGCTTATTCATCTGCCATATTGATTTACAGCAAGGCACTCTTCCTGAGAGAGGGCAGCTTCAGAAATGCTTCTGCCCTGACTTTACATCCCAATAGAAGATAGGCTTCACGTTTAACAAAACTGAAAGAGCCCAGCCCCAGGCTCTGCTCATAAAGCATCTCTGGAGGATCAGCAACCTCACTGCCTGTGGGAAGACTCCTCGAGCAGACTTTGCCCACTTCCCCACCCTCGTCTCTCATCCCGTTCTCTTCATATTGAATGTTTTTCATGTTGGCATACAAACGCAAATGCAGCCTGAATTGATCCCCTCCATACCTTCGGTCCCCTGAGGTTAGCAAGTAGGTCTCTACTTCACAGTGTTGTAGGTCCATTATGTTCTTTGATTAGCAGCTCCTTCCCAGACTAAATGGCTTTGAAACAAATTCAGAAGGTTTGATAGCTAGTGTTTTTGATATTGATTGTTAAAGTGTTTTGCAAATTACATAGAAATTATTCATATTTCAGCCCCAGTTATAAGCACTAGCATCCCTGAGCTTCATTAGCTACACCAAAATGCCAGAAGCACCCCAGCAATGGGACTGAAGGCGACAAGGCGCCAAGTGCGTTGGGCGTGGATGCCACCTGAGCTCTCCGCTCTTTGTCAGACCTTTCCACTTAGGTGTCCATGCTCTGCTCTGCAGGACCCCTCAATCCCCATTGCTTATGCAGCTGCTGAAGTCCAAAGGGAGTAAACGATGGACCAACCTAGTGACAAATCCCCCTTGATTTCCCCATTCATTTCAGGCATTTTCCTCACACCAGGAGGACACAGTAAATAACGTTCACAGCAGCATACACCTCTGCCACCATCAGCCCAAGAGCAGGTTTACCTGGGGCAAACTACCCTGGAGAATCAGATGCTGATTTTCACCATCCAGGTCTGGATTGCCTCCTGGTGACCCGGCCAACACAGAAAAGTGGTTGGGGACCTCTGATCCAGGACCGGCCATGTAAACATTGCAGGCTCAGGTGGAATAAATGGGCCCCACAAGTCAAAGCAGGGCGGTATGAGCTGTCGCTGTACAACAGTGGCAATTACTCAAGCTACCAAGCGCAGGAACCTCGGCCAGCATAGCCTGAGGGACAGTAAGGAATTACTACATCTTTTTTATAAAAGGTTGTATTGAAGTAATAGATAAAAAAGCAAAAAGGCAGTTGTAACCTATGAAATATGAAGTATGAATTGACCCGCTCGTTTTAATGGCATCTCTTACTCCCTTTTCTTGCAGTTAGAGACAGCTTTTGTATGTCGAAAAGCCGTCCGTGGCCAGCTTCTATAGGATACAGGAATGGTGGGAGCTGCTCTGTGGGGAAGGGGGGGAAAGTTAGACGAAGTGGGCTGCCGCTGGCGTTGCTCTGTGCCCTGGAGCACAGCGCACGCGTGCCCATGTACACACCTGCGTCCGGAGCAGAAGACGCAGGCACCTCTGCTGCTGGTGCTGACTCTTCCTCGCAGCCTCACGACTGGGAAAGGACAACTCGGACGTGTGATCTTCGTGGCCACTCCAGCCCACAGCAGGCATGCTGGCAGGCTGCTTGGGACCGTGCCGCTGGCACGCAGGGTATGACAGCCATGCTGGCATGGCCCTGCTAAAGCTCTTCTACTCTGTCTACAGAAGTATTTATAGGCAAGAGAAAATAGACTCCATAAGCCAGTGTTGATCTTCTGAGCTTTAGCAGTAACCATTAGTAGAAAATGCAAACATCATATTTTCTACTAAGGTCTTTCAGTAGAAAAGTGATTCACCAGCATAATAAAAAATGTAATACTTCAAGAGGAAACAGTTTTATCCTTTAAGTCATAAATAATATACATAGTCATAGAATTCTTATGATTAGCTAATATTGCACCATTTTAAAAAATACTTGTAAGTATGTAACCTTAGGGAACTACCAGATATTTTATGATGTCTGATGGAATCAGGGCATGAAAACACACAATAAAACTGACACAGAAGAAACTACCAAGTCATAAGAACTGAAGTCACAGCAACACAGTTACATAGACTGACCTACAACCTAAGTAACCCAATGGATATAATCCATAAACAGTAAAGAAAACTACAACTACATAAACTTATAAAAATAGTATGAAAAAATCAAGTTATAAAAAAAGAGTCAAACTTTGAGTCTTTGGCAGAGAGGAAATATCCTCCCTCAGGCTGGTATCCACCTGGTGTCAGGTCAGCCTAACACCAGCTGGGGTCAGCTTCACAAAAATAAGACTTTTCAGCCAAGATGATCTGTAATTTCTCCTCTGTGTGTTCAGTATGCAATGTCTTTTTAATTAGTCTTCCACTTTGAAACAGACTTTTTTGAGTTTTCCTATTTCTTCCAGCATGACAACTCTTGTCTAAGAACTCAAAGGACACATAGCCTTAATCAACATTGGGAATCAGTAATCAATGGCTAAGTCTATACTGTATAGCAAGGAGCTCTGAAAGCATGAATGTAGGATAGCAGCAGAGGAACTCCTCAAAAGATGCGTTACAGGAATAGGATGACACCGGGGTCCCAAGGTCACAAACACAAAGCACAAATTACCAATTAGTGGGCCCAAAAGGAATGTGACCTCAAAAGCTGGGAGGAATCCGTTTTTAGGGCATGGCAAAAAACATAACGTGAAATATCCTGCATAGGGTGACGACACAAACAAGGTAGCAAGGGGGTACAAAAGACAGTCATGAACCCTTCAGGACCAGGATCAAAGGAAGACGAGAGAAAGGAATTGCTCCAGCACCACTCCCCTGGTTAAGGACTCTACACGTGATCAACGTTGCTGCATATCTGCAGCAGTTCCTCCATCACCTCCCCAGAGAAAGAGCTCTGCCGTTGGATTTCCCATTTGCCACATTCTGTCACTGCAGCTCAGCAGTCGTCTCTATAAGTTTGTCTTTTACTATGTCACTGGGTAAAGGAAATCAGGATTTTAAGAGCAGTGTGTGTGTGTGTGCATGTGCTTCCCGCTCCAGCTTTCCTCCGTGACTCGGTGATGCTGCAGTGCTCAGATGCACACCAGTCATTATGGATTCAGAGCAAGTCCTCGCTCCCTGTAAACATTTACACAATATAGAGCAAGTGGGACTGAGAATACTCAGTAGCCCAATGGTTAGGAAGATGAATGTAAGTGTCCCAAGTTCAGTCCCTGCTCCAGAGACTAACGGGATACGAATGCAGAGCAGGATTCATCTCATCCAAGTTTAGATATCTACGTTACTGTTACTCATTCTAGGCTATTTAGAAAGGAGACCAACAGGCATCTTCAGAAAGAAATTTGTCTGATACCTTTAGGATGAAATTAATTGTGCTGCAGAAGCATCTAAATCTTCCCATTGACTGGAAAGAGCGTGCAGGGTTACCAGCTCCGAGTCACGTCCGACATCTCAACTTCTGAATTCAGGATAGATAAATCCTGCTCAAATGTTCCCAGATGCCTTCAATTTCAGACATGTCCTAAGCGTATCTTTAGGATCAGGCTGTATGAAGGAGATAAGCAGGCAAACCCTGGGGGTTCAGCCAGAGCTATAAGTTATATTATCTGTGTGCAACATCTCGACTCAGGTGCCCGCAGCTGACACGGGGACTCAGCCCCACGGGCGGTCAGGATGTAGCCGAGCTGCAGCTCTGCCGATCTGGGGCAACCTAGAGGATTGCCACCGGCACTGAGGAGGAAGGAAGGTAACCAGGCTCTTCTGAGAATCGGTACCTTCCTACCCAGGGAGTCCTGCTGAAACCAGAACTCCCAGCGTCTGTTATCGCCCTCCCTGCGCTGCCTGCGGGGCCACCGCCTGCCGCTGCCCCAGAACACGTGCGCAATGCTCAGAAAGTAACACAAAAGTGAATAACAGTGAATGTCACAGGTTTATAAGAACGAATATTTCACAGTGCATCTAACTAGCAGGTAATTACTAATGTGTTTGCAAAGGTGTCATGTTGGTAACTTAAAGTCTCTCTTTCCAAAGTTCACATTTGCATCGCAGACCCCATGTCCTCTTCCCAACGAGATGACGCTGCTTTTCACCATGATGTGCATTCAAGCGTCTAGAGACAGCAGTTCGGGGTTTGGTGTACAGCTGTTAGAGAAAAATGCATGTTTCTAACAGACCATGCACACGGTTTCCCTCAGAGTGCAATTCCTGCGTCGGTCATCACAGGTCCTGCCTAGAACCCATCAACGCGTCTGTCCCTGACAGATAGTCCACCGTCCCGACTCTAACTACCTCAGGCTTGTTTACCTTCCCTTTCTGCAGACCTCCGGAATGATTTGATTTGTTTGGTCTGCTTTTTCCTCCCATAAAGTGTTCTTATGAATTTTTTTTCTGCTTTAAAAGAATACTAGATATTTTAAAAATCTAAGCCCAGGTCTGTCAAAGAAATAGGAGCAGGTCCTTACAGAATATGGAAGAAATCAATACCTGGGTACTCCCTTCTTCCTTTGGGGACACAGAAGCAGAAACTTTTTCTACCTCATTGCACGTGTGGTATGATTGGTGAGAAAAAGAAAATGAAGCAGAACTTTCCTGGCAAAACAGGGCACGGCAAAGAGGATCTGTACATGCACGCACACACATGCACACCCACAAAAACACACCCCGACAGTCACACAAGCAGCCCTGCTCAGTCAGAGTTTTGCCAGTATAGTCTGTGTAGGCATATTCAGGCCTGAAACTCTCTCGTACTGGGATCATTTTGGCTTTCTACCATGAAACCTGAATTTTGCGTTTGACATTATTTTTCTTAGGTTAATCACATACTTGTATTTATGTATATCAAATGATTATTGTGTTCTCAAGGAAATGAAAGGTGACCCATATGAAAACAATGAAGTGAGAGTGCTTAGCGAGCACCGTCTGTACCATGCCTGAATCCCAAGATACTCCTTAACTTCCTCAGTTTTCTGAAAGACGGTTAGGGGATGGTTAACAGACAAAGTGATTAAAACTGTTATCCCCCCTGCACCATACAGTGGCATTGTCATACATCAGTCATGATGTGCTGAGCACCGTAGCTGAACTATGTTTGTCCATTCTAGAATTAACCCATCCAGGATTTTTCATATTATAAGAAAAAGGAGGTTGTAGCACTACCAAGCAATATATTTGCACCATTCACAGCTCAGTTTGACACTCCGTTGCTACTAAGTAGGTGACATAAAGGGTACTGTATGGGTTGGGACACACCGGAGGTAATTTTTTATTTCTTACCCAGGTGATACCTTGATCAGTTGTGTTTGTAGCCTAGGGATTTTAAGAATGGGAATTCAAAAGGATTATTTTTCCTAATCCCTTTTACCACATATAGAATTTTTATTTCTTTCTAATATTTCCTCCAAAGAAGCAAAAACCCTTTGAATTAAACTAACGTTAATTGTCTATTACTGGATAGCACAAAGAGAGACAGAAATTAAGGACTAACAATATTCTGAAGCTAGCATGACCTTAAATTACAGCAGGTTAATAAATCACTTCAAATGTAAATCTCTGTCTGCTCTCACCTTGAGTTCTGAATACCTTTAATCAAGTAGCATAATAGAAATTTTGACGATCAAAGGCTGTAACTGCTGGTTAAACCATGACACGGAGTGAGACTACAAGTTGGAGAGACAGCTGGGACTTAAAGTTTGGGCTGTTCACAAAAAATGCTTTGGAAATTCAGTCTCTCAGGAACCTGTAAAACCTAACAAAGTAATGGAAAAGGTTTCAATATTTAACAAAGGACATTGTAAAGCTTGTAAAGCCCAGCATGGGTGATGCAGGCGGGAACTCAGAGACACCAAGGAGATAGGAAAGGAAGGAAGAGACTTTGGGGTGAGCCACAAGATCAACGTTCACGAGCACAACTGCGTGGGACGAGTTGCGGCAGCCTGTGTCCCAGCAGGGCTCCTCGGTGAGGCCGTTCCCCCGGGAGGAGAACGGCTGACACCACCAGAGTTCGGAGATCTGCATCCTGCAACGCAAGCACACACATACACATGTAGTACAGCCAAGACTCCCAAACCTTAGAGAACCGATGATAAACGTGGGGTTTCTGTCTTGCTAAGGAACCTGAGGGCAGCTGCAGCACCAGCATCCTAATGCCACCGTCCCGCAGCAGCTCTTTGTGGAAGCTGAGGCAAAGGTCCAACGTTGCTCATTCTGTGGTCTTCTTTAACATGAACACAAAAATGACTTGTATGGATCTGAATTTTTTTTTAAAAATTACCTATATACCAAAGATCTGGAAGTATAAACAAGCAGTGTTTATAAGCCTTCAATCTGAAAATCTGGGAGGAGGAAGACACAAGGGTCAATTCAAGACAGAGAAGAAAATTCGGAGTGGCATTAACCTGCTTCACACACCTCCCTCCCCACATGGAAGTTGTACTGGGCTGCTAAATTTGAGGTGTTCGTGTTTTTCTGAGCATGTTCTCATTCACGTATTTGCTCTCTAGGCTCTTCCTAGTAAGGTGCAAGGCAGCATAAGGCTGTCATGCTTTTCTCTCTGTTTATCGATATTACTGCTTACAGTCACAAATACACCCTCATCTTCTAGACATAATTTACGGATATGCCTGTCCCTCCATGCTTAGGAAGCTTCTAACAGGGCAAAAAAATGTATCCTTACAAGAATAATAAGTTTTATAAAATTCTTAATCATATAAATCAGAGCAAACTCCCTATGAAATAAAAATGAAAGCTTGGCTCCACTGAAATCAAACATAAACCTCTGATTTCACGGTGGACAGACTTTCATATAACACCTGGAAGAGAAATCGGCCGTTATGCCTGGTTTATTACAGCGCAGGGAGAGGCACCCCCAGCTGAGTACCAGGCTCCTTGAGCACTTCAAGCCTTTTATGAGGAACATAAAAGCCAGAGACCTGGTGCTGAGTCCCCTGCTTCGGGTCTCTCCAAAATGACGAGTAATTCTTACATATCATGGAAGATTTCAGCACATTCTGGAATGCAAATACCTAGATTCGCTCCATCCAAAGCAAAACGCTCACTGCAGGGTCTCTGAGTGCCGCAGCAGTGCTCTGGCCTGCCACGGTGGAACCCGGACAGAGTCGCCGAGGTGGCTTGGTCATGCATTGCCACGTTATCTATCTCCAGAGCTGAGCTGGCCTGGGAACATGCATAACCACAGTCACGCAGCACTATAACTCAGCGAAGAAGCGTGATGCACAGCAGCCATCTCTGATTATCGGTGTAACAAATGCAAGCTGGATCATCTGCAGTCCAAATAACCCATTCGCAGAGAATCAATAGCAGGCTTGCCAAGCTGCCTTTCCCTGCTGCTTCACGTCACAGCATAGGTAACACCAAAAACACTTTGGCCATGGTTTTGTTTATCTAGCATTTTCTATTTGACATATAAAACAGAGCATACTAAATGCATGTGTGTGTGTGTGTATGTTTGTATGCAGTTACACGTTTGAGCCAATTTCTTACAGCATCTGCACTGACGAATTGTAGCTATTACTGGTCCTTCAGGTTCCTTCTGTTTTTCGGCAGAGGACCTGGGAAGTCAGCTCCAGGGGAAGGACTGCTGCTCTTTAAACGCTGCTCTCCCCTCTTCAAGAAATGCAGGTCTCGGGAGGAGGTAGAGCCTGGCTTGCAGGGGATGAGTAATTGCCTTCTGGAAGCGAGCTGCAGCACTCGGCGTAGCTGTGCCTTCAAAATGTAGTTTTCAGTCCCCATCTGCAGGCAGGATGGAGCAGAGCAGCTCAGCACCCCGGCTGGGCTGGGGGGCACTGGGCTGAGCGGGGCCCGGAGCTGGGGGGCACTGGGCCGAGCTGGGGTAGAGCCACGACACCGCGGTGCAGGACGAAGGACAGCCCTGCTGCGCAAATCATGGCAGGGATCTGCAGATAAAAGCTCGACTACCATCCATCTCTTAATCGCCTACCAGCCAACGCTTTAAGCGTCTGCTCTCCTTAGGCGCTGTAAATGGGCAGTTGTTCTGCAGTTCTGCCAGAGAGCCAGGCTGGGGGATAAGTACAGGTTTGCAATATTCATACACACCTGTTTTGGTAAAATGGCAGAAAGTAATAATTTTAAAATTAAGGAGGAAAAAGCTATACACAGACACATACCACATCTGTGCACATGGGGCAGAGCAGGCGCAGGGGTGGCAGCGGGTACCGCTTTGGGGCAGCACCAGGGACGCAGAGAAGAGCAGCGCAAAGCCCTGCAGAAACCGGGGGACTGCATTGAGTGCTCCGGTGGCCCAAAGCACCCCCCAAACCACAGCAGCTTCCCAAGTCTCACACCAGGCTGGAATTTCATGACAGTTGAAAGAAGAAAGCAAACTACCTACTCAGACTGCAACATACATATTAATTGCATGAGCAAAGCCAGATCAATTCCCAGATTTCCAGCCCAAGAAAAGGGCTGTACACATGAAGAATTTGGGGAGAGGGGTGCGCGCAGTTGAGCTGCGAGCTCCATAGCACCTGTACCGTGGCTCACTGCTGCCTCGAACACGAATAACCACCAAGCTCCTGCCTATACCAAAAATTTTGTCTGCTTGATAAATTGATGCCCAAACCCTAAGGCAGTAAAATCTTAAAGGCAAATTTTCCTTGCTCCCTACTTTGGAAAGCACTGATTGAGAGCAAGGTTTTATTTTCAGCCCAAGGCGAAAGGAAAGTACAACTCAATCAGTACTTTCAGGTAAGAGAATATTCCCTTTAGCTGAGGAAGCACGAGGAATCTGGAGGTTTTGATAAAATCCACCTTCCAGCCCTTCCTCGAGTTAGGAGGTTTCACCGTTATCTAAGCACTCTCCTTCGCCTGCTGACGGACAGCTTGCTAATATATGCAATATTATACAAACTTGTCAAAAGTCATTTAAAATCCCATCAACATCAGCAAACTGAAAAGGGGAATATTAACCCCTAATTCCAGCTAGTCAAGAACTGCACTTTCACTAGTTTCTAATGAAAATTACTCTGTAATAAGTTTGTCTTCATTTTTTGTTGTGACACAGTCCTTCAATTAATACACTTTTACAGCCAAAGTAATGAGTTTTTTCTATCATCTCTGTCTGACAATATATCTTCTAAGAAAAATGAGATTAATCATTATTTTAAAACATTGGCTTCATGATTTTTTTCATTTCATTTATGCTATCTGCATAGATAAATCAAAAAAAAAACCAGTTTCCATCACCCTCCCAGAATGGGATTAATTTACTATAACGAAAATGGATGGGAGCATCAGAAGTGCTCGCTCCAAATATGCTCGCAGTGACTAACACGGTGCGTATGAAAAGCTATCTTTACCGATTCTAAGTTGCAGATGGATCTTGGCAGAAAGGAAGCCAGAGGAAATAAATGTAATCGCTGCGAAATATGTAAAAATGACGGAGAGAGGAAAGTCTAGACAATGTGAGATGATTGCCATGCTCTCCAGCTTGGAATGCAAAGCTCGTCTTCTGATTGTTCTGGGCTTTAATCTGCCGAACTCGCATCGCTCTTCGAACCCATATGGGCAAGTAATTTGCCATATGTTTTAGTACATGGCCCGAGTCCCCGGAGATGTACTACTGCTAATGCTGCAAATAGAAAAAAGCAAGAAATGCCGCCTGTGTTTCTCTGAAGACCGACAAGAGGGTGGAGCGTTCCAGGGTTGTTTTTAAAACAAATACCAACCCTCTACGTGGTATCTTCTCCTTTTCCATGCTTGTAGCCATGTGAGCTCTCCCTGACTCCCAGAGCCCGGGGACCACGGAAAGAGATCTGGGGGTTTGGGTTGATGGCAAGTTGAATATGAGTCAACAGTGTGCCCTGGCACCCCAAAGGGCCGACTGTGTCCTGGGGTGCATCAAGCACAGCACAGCTAGCCAGTCGAGGGAGGTGACTGTCCCCCTCTACGCTGCACTGGTGTGGCCCCACCTCGAGTCCTGCGTGCAGTTTTAGGTGCCTCAATATAAAAAGGACATCAAACTGTTAGAGTGTGTCCAGAGGAGGGCAACCAAGATGGTGAAAGGCCTCAAGGGCAAGACTTAGGATGAGCGACTGAGGTCACTTGGTTTGTTCAGCTTGGAGAAGAGAAGGCTGAGGGGTGACCTCATCGCAGCCTACACCTTCCTCATGGGGGGCAGCGGAGGGGAAGGTGCTGATCTCCTCTCTCTGGTGACCAGTGATAGGACAGGAGGAAATGGAATGAAGCTGCGTCAGAAGTTCAGACTGGACATTAGGAAAAGGTTCTTCACTGAGAGGGTGGTCGGTCATTGGAACAGGCTCCCCAGGGAAGTGGTCACGGCACCAAGCCTGACAGAGTTCAAAGAGCATCTGGATGATGGTCTTCGTCATATGGTTCAGTTTTAGGTAGTCCTGTGAGGAGCAGGGAGTTGGACAGGATGATCCTTATGGTCCCTTCCAACTTGAGGTATTCTATGATTTCCCACCATCCAGGTCCAGGAGTACACCACAGCCACCTCAACCTTGCATAGAGAAAAGACCCAGGGACAGATGTCCCCCTCTCCTCCCACCCCTTGTGAAACATGGGAAGAAATCCTGGGCACCAGGACTCAAAGCAAACCACCTGTGCTCCATTCAGCTTGATCCTAGCTGGTAATTCTTGGTCTTGTCCTTGTCCCCCCGTGCATCCAGCACACTCTGCTCTCCTTCCCCATGTCTCAGCGACCCCTTTGTCTGCTCCTCCCAACCACGTCACGATTCCTCTCTCTTTTCTCCCAAGTTCATTCGCACATGAACAAGCCATCGCTCCATCATAAAACCAACATATCCTGCAAATCTTAAAAGAAACTGTCAGCTGAGGATGGCTAATACAAAGGAGGGTGTGGAATCTCAAAATTTCTAAATATATTGAAAAAATCCTCATATTATTGAGTGGAGCATCTAAATAGCCTGTACAACCTCATATACTTACCACCGTCGTGTTTGTCTGATACCCATTCGCCTGAACGGCTGTCAAACCTCAGGGCATCCTGGTTTAAATCAGGTTGTGGACACTCACACGGAGGGTCTCTCCGGTCTTTTGAGTTTGATTATATTGATGCTGGTTGAAACTATTTGCTAACTCATAACCACTAAAGTTTTGGGACACTAACACTGTTTGCCTGTAGTCAAACATTCAGTAATTTACTACTGCTTAAATCTAACTGACATCTTAAGCCAAAAAGGCAGGGATTCAACATACGTTCAAGTGAAAATTTTCTATAAACACTCCAACCTGATTGTAATACTAAGATTTTTCCCTCTGCCACGTCAACTGAAAATAGTAGTATCACAGGCACATTAACCAGGTAACCTTGCTGCTGGTATTAAACAAAGTGCATTAGTACAGCACAGGACAATCCTAAAGAATACGAAGAAATGGTGCTCCCAGATGATAATTCTGTAGACTCTGCACAACCTCGGAACGCCCTGCGCACAGCCAGCGGCAGCCGCAGTCGGAGGAGCGTGCTGTCTGGGCTTACACTCACAATTATATCCCAAAGGCTCTGGAAGTGTTTTCTCAAATAATAATTGCATTTGATATGGAGCATCGCAGGGAATCAGCAGTCCTGCAGCCTTGCTTGTTGACCTTTGTTAGTTTTTATCTCTTGGTTTACTTTGTATTCTGATAAAATGAAAGTCTTTGCATTTTTAGAACATAGATCTGTGTATGCAAGGAAATCTTCCGTGGCTGAAATAGGCAATTTGTACCTGTTGCCCCTTGTCTTCTCCATGTGACTCCTTGTGAAGAAAGAGCTCCATCTTCTTTGTAGCCACCCGTTAAGTACTGAAATACTGTGATGAGGTCCTCCTGAGCCTTCTCTTCTCCAGGGAGAAGGCACCTAACTCCTTCAGTCTTTCCTCACAGGGTAGGTTCGGATAGTGGTTTGATCATCTTTTGGCCCTCCTTTGGATCCCCTCCAGTCTGCCTGCATCTAAGGTCAGTAGAAATTTTTAGTCTTTGATACCACAACCACTATCCAAACTATCTAATCTACATCATTTTCCTGTACTGCAATGACAGTTATTAGTTCTGTAGGGCCGGGCTGGTATCTTGATGAGTAGAAGTCACAGCTGTTGTTAGAAGGAGCTGGTTCAAAAGATCAGATCTGGAGAAAAGAGCATTGTCGTTCTCAGTATATTCCCCACCTGTGAGTTCCAGGTGTTAAATCTGCATTACCAGTAGTAACTTCAACAAGGCATCAACCTTATCTTCAGTGAAACTAGATTTTTAATTTTTTTTTTTTTTACAATCAGGTCCTTGGGGTTTTTTTAATGTTATTTTCAAGCATTAATAATCTATTTTGCCTTTTATTTCAAGAAAGGTTACCGGCCCGGTTAAGAGAATTTGAAAGAAACAAAATATAAAGGTAGTGGCAAAACCTGCTACGCTAGTCCCAGTAGTGCATCCTTTGGCTGTGCACTATTAAGCTAACACAAAGAGTATTTTAAGGAATACCATTATGCTGCTACATAGAGAAAAATGTTTCTGATTAGCATGTACTCGATATGCCTGGAAAATTAGTTCTCCTTCAGAGAGTTCCAGCAACAAGTGAAACAAGCGAAACATCTGTTGCTTCCTCCAACTTGTAACAATTATTTCACAATTATTCTTTTGTGTACTTTGAATTTCTAATTTTTTATTTTTATCTAGAAAGCCAGGATTTGTGGTGCAATTGAAATGCACAATGTGCCCATGTGCGTGGCAAAGAATAGGAAATAATGGTGGTCTCTAACGGCGGCGTTATGTCACCTCAAGGCCAAAATTGTTGGCCGTCTACACTATTTGCATTCACTGTATTAATTCCACTCTATTCACAATGGGAATTAATCCCGCTTCAATAGCTTCAATGGCTTCTATTTATCCCAAGGTTGATGCCAGTGATCACTATTGTGTGTAGCTACACAATACGCTTTCTGCAGCCAAAAAGCCAGCTTCAAGTTTCCACCCCCTTCCCGCAGTGCATTGCTTGTGCAGCTGGATCAGCACCAACGCTCATGGCATAAACACCACAGAAATAAATCGTGTTAAAAAAAAACCACAACTGGGCTGGAGTGGCAAACAGCATGGCAGCAAAAAACGTGCAGCTGCACTCAGGAGAGGAAGGAATTGCTTAGGCCAGCTTCACGAGCGGTGAAAACAAGTCGTAGCACCAACTAGCGAGAGCTGCGAACAGTCAGGTCCCTCGGCAGCACAGAAGTCGAAAGACGACCAGAGACCTTGTCCCACGGTAACATTCACATTCGTAAGACTGGGGATAGGTTCACCCCATTATATTCAGTTATCTGCTATCTGGTTATCTGCTATCAAGAGCTATTACTTTAAAAGGCGATGAACAAAGGAGAGGGGAGAAATGCAGGTTAAATATTGTACTTTGCTCTTCCTGCTGCGTTTGCCTGCACAGTAACAGCCGATGTGCCAGGGCCACAGCCTGCAATGGAAACAGGGCTCAGTGTCAGCCTCCAGTTGTCATCGTAGTTATTTCTGCCACCCACATAGGCGAGATGAATAAATAACTTACCAAATACACTTAGAAGCAGTCTAACTTCATGGCATGGGTTTACAAAAGTCTGGAACCAGGACGCCTCGCTGGAGCACGGGGTAAAATGTCAGTGGTTCCCCCTCTGCAAGCTGGAGATTTTTTGTACTATCTTTATCTGCCCTGCAAACATCGTTTGGCCAGCCAGCGGAGGCCTGTTAGGAGTATCTTTGGCTCAGCTGCAAAACTACAGCCTGAAGATAACGTAGGAGACATATGGAAAGCTTTGTCTCTGTCACCTCTACTCCTTTTAAGCACAGGGTATCCTTGATTCCAGCTGCCGGCGGGACGCACATCGCAGTGTCTGCTCTGCGCAGAGGAGCTTTGCCAAGCAGGGAGGGCTCCGTCTTTCTGGATGGGTTTCAGAGCTCGATGGCATCACATCTTTACATCTGGCAGCAGCGTTGCCGTAAGGGATTTTCAACCTATCAGGCGAAGAATGAAAGCAGCGCTACCCCTGCAACTCCCTGCAAACAACAGGAGCAGCATTTCCCCACGAGCAGGTCAAGTTTAGAGCTGATCTTATCCAGCCTTCAAGTTACTCCTTTTAGTAACAAAGGAACAGATCTCTCCAGGTGCCCCTGCCTGTTGTTCTGGTGCCGGCTGTGACTGTTTTCGGTGCTGTGCCCTGCCCGCGCTGTGCTGTCCCCAGGCTGCGGGGCAGGGAGCCGGGCAGCCGTGGGCAGGTCACCAGCTGGAGCTCCGCAGCTGGGGGAGACTTTCTGAGCGCTGGCGCAGGATTATGGAATTCACATTTGGAAATCTTGTTTTCTAAGAGCAAACCAATAAAATTAAAAAAAGAAAAGAAAAAAGGTCTTCCTTTCCAGTGGCAGCTGAACTAATTACACAGCTGCAAACACTGAAGGCTTCACTGTGGGACAAAACAGCAAAGTAGGATGAATCTGCTCTAATTTAGGTGGCTAAAAGTTTCACATCTGATTCTGTATTATCTATATTATTTTCCTTTTACACTCAAGAGGGAAATACCCCAGAGGATCACTAAAATTGGCGTCAAAGATCAACTGAACGAGTCCCCCTCTGAAGGTCAATGCGTGTTTCTAGTGACTGCAAGGAAGCCTTGGGTCAACTCAGCGTCTGACTTTTAGACATCTGAAGCTCAGGTCACTGAACCCTATGCAAAGTGTATGACCACGGCCACAGGTATGGCGAGCGGGGCGTGCAGAGCTGTCGGAGAGTGACCTTTCATTAGGGTCAAACCCTTATCCCTAGGCTGGTTTAGTTGTCTTTGATCCCAATCAGCACTCTTGTAGAGATGGTTTAATGAAATATTAGAGTACTCCTTGATATGCCAAAGTAAAACAACTATTTCACCAAAACTCACCGTTTTAGTGCCATCCACCACTGAGGTTCCATTTGTTCAACTGCATTTTTCAATTAGCTAAGTCATTTACTTTCCATCCATTCACATGCATGAGATAAAGCAAAAGCAAAAGATTTAATTTAATTTACAACCACATGTCTAGAGACTCAGGCTTGGATCGTGATATTGTCAGGAGGCAGCCAACTAATCCCCGATAAATTTCATTACCAATAAGACGATGCTCAAGGGGCAGGAGCTGTTTGTAAGTAAGGGCTAGAAGCAATAAGTGGGGTGGGTGGGTGTTTAAGAACAAGTGTGCCTAAACATAAAGTACTGTCATTTTTAAACATAAAGACTGAAGTAATAAATGAAATTAAATGAGTAACAAATGAAATAATTTTGGAAGCTTGTCCCTAAACTGCATGTGCTTTCTTTGCTTGAATTCATTAATCAAACATAGGAAAAAAAGAAAGTAAAAAGGAAAAATCTTTCTGCGGCATGACCTTATTTCCTACTTCAGATAATAAACTTATATAAACTTGTACTGGAAAAATTGAACCTGACCAGCAATCAGTGCTGTTTATTTTATCGCAGATGCTTGTGTCCATACTGAAGGTTGTAGCTTCATCTCTCAAGAGCTAGAAAGGAAAAGAAAATCTCTCTTGATTTCTCTCTCCAGAGAATCCCGTTACTGATAGCAGGAGACATGGCATTGTTCACGGCCCAGAGAATTGACTTTATCATGAACCCAACCTGCAGCAATTGCAGATTTCTGAAATTCTGTTTAAAGATGGCAAGTGTCAGCTCAACTGTAAAATGATTAAAGAGTGGAAAAGAATAGGGAAGGAAAAGGTAAAAAGATAATTTTTTAAAATTCATTTTATATTATTTCATAATAACACTTTGGGAGAGTTATTTTTAACATGTTGAGGTTACATATTGACTCTCCAACATTTAATCTAAACTAACTCTATATGGATATTTTACACTTGCATAATTAAGACATTCCATAAGGACGTGTACCAAAGGCAACAGTGGGCAGTTCTCCAATGACGAGCTCATACTGGCAACCTGACGGTTAATGCAGCCGGCATCAACCAAATGGTTTTCTTTGCCCTTTCCCATTTATTCCTATTGCCACACTGCAAACTTTCCCTGGTGAAACCAAGATGGGACTTAGATTCTGGCCTGAGCTTTTACATTAATATACAATTAAAATCCGTGGTCTTACATACCTGTCTAGATAAAACTCCATTGCATCTTTGGTATGACAGCACTAAAGCAAGACCTTCTGACACCTAGTTGCCAGAAAGCCCCATCTGCCTAACATCAGCTGAAGTGCAGAAGAGCTGGCAAGGTGGGAGCAGTGTGCTCCACCACCGGTCCCAAGCAGAGCTCTCTGCAAGGGGCTGGCCTCGGGCTGGAGAAGCAGATCCAACTACTGATACAGCCAGAAGGCAGTTGACAAGTGTTCCTTCACATGGAACATCCGCAATACCAAACATCCGATACTAAGCAATAGTCTACAGCATCTTCAAGACTAATGTATTTGGCCATACCTATTTAAGTCCATGGGGTACAGTATTCATGAGGACCAAAATGACTGAAGAGGACAGACACCTGGTGGCAGTAGCTGACCAGCTTTCAGACTGGCTGTGGGACATGGGGATCTTCTACGTTTAGCACTGATCTCTCCACGTGATTTAGCCTCCCCAAGATGACTTGGGTAAGCCACAGTATCTACAGCCACGGGTCAACAACAGGCTTCAGCCTGCAAGATGATCATCCACAGCAAGACCAAGTGACAAGGGATCAGACTCACAGCTGCAGCCTCCTCGGTGATTTCTGTAGTTTTCTTGTTATCACTGAACTGTCCATTGCCATCCACTGCAAGTTCTGTCTCAATCCTAATCAAGGGAACTAGAAGCACATTATGGGGAAGATCTTGGAGTCCCTACTAGAGGGGGCTTCACAAGGCCGCCCTTCTCAAGGCTGCCTGTATGTCTAGAGAACATGCACCACATGCCAGATTCGAGGTTAGCAGTGACTGACTGCTTGAGGCAATAAGGAGGAAACCTCTCTCAGCCAAGCCCCAGGCAATGCTGGGCTCACGGTTTATATTTAATAATGCAGATATCCAACTCTGACAGTAGGATTGTCACCAGAAGTGGGTCAGGGTGCAGTAGGTCCAGGTATCAGAGGAATCAGAGTCCCTTCCTTTCCTGAGTTATCCTTATCACAAACTGCCCACGGCAGCTTTGGATTTTCTCCCTTCCCAGGAGAATTGTTTGGTTGCGGGGTCTATCTGCTCAATTAGCAAGGCAATAGGCAAAATGAGCAGATAAAACGAGCAGAGCCGACAGGTATCACCACAAACGCCTCTATCAGCCAAGTCATGAATATTGGCAGTACAGATATCTTCCAGACGTTTTGCAGCAGTCTTTCTGACTCCCGGGCCAGACACTCCCCAAGACCCAGCAGAATTGCCAAAATCACTCCCTGGCTGAACACACCTCATACAGGAACTTCAAAGGACATCTCCAGGCTCCATCCATCACAGATGACAAGAAGATGGTGATTTTCAGGAAAAGAAAGTGTCAGCAAAGCAGGATCCTAACAGCCCAGCAAGGACTGATTAGTTTTCCAAAGACTTACAAGGTAAGAAAGCAGCATTTGAGAAGAAAGCCACAGTACAAGTGAAGACTGTTGTGGTTTTGTTGTTTTTTTTTTTTAAAAAAAAACCAAAACAAACAACATGGGCACCTTCTCAAGATGATTTCCTCTGCTACCTTGCAAGTAATGACATTGGAAGAAGACTGCTTTCCCCACACAGTTTGGCAGTTGCTATTTATGACTAAAAGGTTTGCTTCCCAACTCCTGTACTAACGCAGATATATTTTGTGCAGTCATGCAATAAAAACGAGATTGCTCTATGGACTAAGAAAAAAGAATCATGCTCTCCTCCTCCTCCAAAGTTCTCTCTTACGTTGCAGCAAATTCACTACAGAGAAACTGGTAACAAAAGTCTACCTAAGGATGCAGCAGTGGGTAAACCAGCAGTACCACAGCCTTTTCCCTCCAACAGACAGGTTGCATGCCTTTGGGTTTGAAGTATCCAGTAAAGACAGCAGCAGCAGCCCACTATCACCATCTGTAGCAAACAGAGAAATAAATCTCTCTACTGTATGCTGCTGGATGCCAAAGATGGATCTTGGAAACCTGAACCAGTAATATTCTTAAGCATTACCCGCAATGAAATGTGCTCGCAATCCAGAGCAGCTTTTGGAAGTCACTAAATCTGATATCTACCAAAGGGTTTTAAAGGTCCCATAGAAGATAACATGAAGGACTAATCAAACTATTAAAGTGTCTTTCTGCATGTCTGTACTTTGTTTTAACTTATGCTGTTCTATTCTGGCATATACCAGGCTGAGGTAAAACTGTAACTTTACAAGAAAAGGGTTGTAAAATTATTTTTTTCTTTTTGCAATACATTTTATCTACACACTGGGTGGCTCACTGGAGCCTACCACAGACAGTAGGTTTACAAATAGGTTTGCAATTGTATATTAAGCAAGTGGCACACAGATAAAACCTCTTAAACTCACTTCTGTGGTTTCCTGAAAATTCTTGTATCCCTTGAGATTCCAAATGTGGCACTTGGGAGGATACACGTAAATTTAGCTCCATGCTATGAGCTGTGGAAACACAACTCTCTCTTTAGGAGGTGCCAGGATTCCCCAATCATAACAACCAGTGTAAGACAGAGGACATACTCAGCATATGCTGAATTTGTGCCTGAACACTGACAGCTGCTTAGACTCCGTGTAGGATTTTCTATTGGATGGGACAGTTTTAAGAAGGTCAGGATTGATAAAAATGGGACATGATCTGAAGCAACACAGTAAGCAACGATGTGCCGGTCAGATCCTATCATCTTCAGCTCCGTAACTATTTTGGAAGACATAGATGGGGTCTGGACTAAGGAAACTTGCACTATGCATAACATTTTCTGGCAACATCTAAGAATTCTGGCACACTAAGGCGTCACCTAGAGAGGGATGTTAAAAAGAATGTGTCTCAGAAAATGTTAATTTCTCAACGTATGTAGTGTCTTTCATGACCGTCAAAAGAAATTTTAAATTGTAAATAGCCTACGTTTGGAGTAAGTTTAGAAAGTGAGCAAATGAACACAAATGTGGAGTGTAACCTACTTCCCAGTAGTCAGTGGTCACGGGGATACCACTAGCAGAACATGTTTGAAGTCCAAAGACCAAGATTTGGAAAAGCCAAAATTAAGCTAATAAAAATGGGTGTTTGAGAGCTGTTAATAGAACAGTTTTCTGTTAGAAAATATTTCACTAATCAGTAAACAAATAGATAAAATACATAAGTTATCACACATTAATTCTGTCCAAATATTCCATAACATGTTATTGAAACATTTCACTTTGATTTCAGTAAGTACTTTAGTTTGCTTATATTTTGATTTTTACATGGAAGTGTATCTTGTGACATAACGAAACAGTCAAAATGGTGATGGAAATTAATCCCTTAAATCCTGGTGAAATAAGACTGAATTCTGTTTCAATATTTTTCAAATAGAAACACTTATTTGGCAGCTGCATGTCCAATAGTCCTAATAAAATTAAACTACTTTGCATAACTAAAGTGTCTGAAAGTTTGTGTTCTTGCAATAAAGTGCAATTTTGACAACCATCATTTGCATTTCATGTGCAGCATTTCTCTCCCAAATATGCTTTAATTTAAATAGAATATATGGATTTAAATCAAAACAGGCAGACTCAGAAATATGCTGGATATTACTAGAAGATATAGCTCACCGCATTGGTTTTTTTTCTTTTTTACCATCAACCATAGAAAGCTTTATTCCAAGCCTGATCACACTTTCAGTTACAAAACACGTGGCAAAAAATAACAGTTAACACGCAAGATCTGCCATATTTCTACTTGCCTCTATTCTCATACTGGACTTTCCATATTGAGGGATGGAGAATAAACCTCTCCCATGTTTAACATAATGAATATACCTAATGGTAGCAAACAAAGGTTTTTAAATTTCATTTCACAAATCTTTTACTCTCCCCAAGCCGCCATTTGTTAGTGCAACAATCCAGCACAGTGCTAGTTGCTGAGGTATACATGGTTAAACTAATTTCACCTTCAACCGAAACCACAATGTTCTCCCTCCCTCCCTTTTTTTTTTAAAGGTAATGAAAGCCGCATATTCACCATTTCTAAAAATAATTCCACTCCAGAGTAAAGAATGGTTTTGTAATAGTGACAGGCTGTAAAAAGCAATAGCCTTATCTTTTATCACCCATAGAACTCCTGCTGTACTTTTTTTCCTTAAAATATATTTTGTGCAAAATTAAGTTCTGTGTAGGTCTGTACCATAATTTGGAAAAAACTGTGTATAAAATGTACTTAATTTTTAAAAACAATCCCAACATCAAACAACAGAGAAAGAAGAAACAGATCAGATGCAGCTGAAGTTTTCACATGAGAAACTAAATATAGTATGTTCTTAAAGCTCCAGTAATACATTCTTTCAAAAACCAGAATGCACTTTGGTCAGTATTAAACATTAGTACAGAGGCAAATAAAATACAAAATGCTTGTTTGTGTTGCTTTATATATAAAAATATTTTTATACCACATAAGTTTAAGATACATTATTTCAAATCTTTCAAGATTCTGAAGATTAGCAAACATAGTGCAATGTCCAGACTCTTGTCACCTAATTACTTGTCATTTCTCAGCACGAAGCCACTATTTTAGAAACATAAAATGTAAGAATTCCTGCGCCTGGTGATATTAATCCTCCCAAAATAATATGTAGACGGAAAGTTTGTTCCAGGTAACTTAATTCTACACGGGTGAACATCTATTTTTGTCACACTGAAGAACCACGAGTCAGTATGACTGGTCCATGAGGGAGGCAGGGGTAGAAGGCAGAGGGAGAGGTGGGAAACCCCAGCCAGGAAAGCGCTAGGGAACAACCCCTGCTGGGGAGGAATGGCAGGAAAGGAGGTTATCCGAAGACACAAGTCTGCCGAATACCAGGCTTCATGAGTTCTGCTGCTCACCAGAGGAATTTGTTTTCTGTGTTTAGCTGTTCTTAAACTTCAATGTGGTATGAATGGCATATACTATAGTGTACAAAAGGAGAGCATTTATCTATCTTATGCTCAGTCATAGCATTCCTTTCACCAGTAAATCTTTCGCGTGTTTAAATATTCAACTTCAACATATAATATATACTGCTCCATAGTTCACCATAATATATTCCAATTAATATACATTTGTATGTATATATATAAAGTTTCTCATTAAAAGTAACAATAAAAAGTGCACATATTGAGCATGCACAGTCAGAGCTGCGCAGAACAGCCCAGTATTTCAAATAAATACAATATTTAATTTTATCAAAATATCATACAACATGGTAACCATTTACAATTATTGCTCTAATAAAAGTGTTATCAAAGAGCACTTGTTGACTTGTTATATAATACCTTATCAATATCCCAGGATATTTAAACTGCAGCCTATATGAGTTTAGATCCTGGAATTACTCAAAATATTAAAAATTCCCACTTGCCTCTAATAGTAATATAAAATATTTCTGCTACCTGTAATACTGTATTGTCAGTACTTTATTTTTTGTATGTGTCTCGCTTTTCTATTGCAACCAAACATCTATTGATGTTATGTTGTCCTCATAAATGATTGGTGCAAATGAAATATTCTAAGCAATTTTACCATGCTATAAAAAAATCAAATGACTTCCATATAGCATTACTGTAACTAAAAATGTTCAGTGTCGGCTTCAGCTTTAACACAGACATAGTAATTTAGTGTAATCAATTTCCAGGACTTCAAGTTCTCAGACGCACAGTTTTTGACCCTTCCCAAATCTGACCCTTTCCAAAACTAAACACAAATAAGTTTGAAAATAAAATATAAATGTCAACTAAAATGAGCATAAAACAGTGAGAAGATGAAATAAATACAAAGATTGCACAAGACAGACAGATGTAAACACTTCAATTTTCCAAACGACATCCTTGAAGAGGTTGTAGCATCTGAAATACAGATTCAGTGGCTGCTTTGAGGCAGTTTTGTCAATCAATGAGCTTTTCTATAACACTGTGTTATCTCATCTTCTTTATATATTGTCAAGATTTGATCTTCCAGAGCTGGAAAAGTTAGAGCAATAAATCAACATTATTTCTCATCTCAGTTTTCTGTTTACCAGAATACCACCACGTCTTTTTTTCTTATTGCATTTGCTGCATATTCCATGATACACAAAATAAATTTTACATTCATTTACTCCTAACAGGAAAAAAATGGGTAGACGTAAGCAAACTCAGTGGCCAATTTAAGGGGTTTGTGCTACAACCTTGTGGAAACTAATGTGCCTCATAACCTGAATTTTGAAATAGTTTCCAGAGTTTGTAGTTCAGAGGGGGCCAGAGAGTAGGACCTTACAAGATAGTCCTTCAGCCATGACAAAATGACACTGCAAGACTGGTCACAGTAATACTGTATCTACTGTAATACTTTACTGCAGTGCAAGACAAGGATAGCTTGCATCTTTCTGCATCCCTTAAAGAGCTACAAAGTCAACAGTGAGGAATTCAAGAGAGAAATCAAATCTGGGATATGAAGAAAAATTAAATAAAGTCTTGTACTTATGTGTGCAAATGTCCCTGTATTTGTGTCTAAGAATTCTTGGTAATTATGTGTCCTAAATGAAGGCCACAAAAAGCAAGCCACAAAAATGCAAAAAACTGTCAAAAGGGCTGCTTTGACAAATACATTACTACTCTTCTGATATTGCTTAAATTTCATAACCATTTTCAAACAATAAATCTTCCAGTTAATACAGTTAAGAATTCATTAGGCTACAATGTATGATCCATCTATCGTAACATTCTGAACGCCATGGTGAAAAAAACGATGCTTATCAAGCAGATACCTTTAGATTAAATCCAAGCAAGTCACTGATGACACCAGAAACAGCTGACAGGATGACAACTTGGGTGATATTATAAAGCAGTGGATTCATTGTAAGTCCATATAACCTAAAAGGACTGTCCAGTTCCTAGTAATGCAAAACAATGACACCATTAAAAAGCAAAAAATTACACAAAAGGGTTTTTGTTCACGTGTGTATTGAGCAATATTAGATAGTTCAGGAAGTCTTCAAGTCACAGTGGAGTAAAACATTCTCCTATTCTTCTGCATATAAAAAACAAGGTGCAAGAAAATAGCCATCACATTAACTGACTGTTGACTGCTAGTGTCTAAATAACCCTTCAAAAAATTGGAGGCTACCCATCTAGAGCATCTACCAATTTGCTCACAGAGCCAGGAAAATAGAGCGCTAGTTTTCCTGGCACCAAGGTGCCATCATTTTAGAATTCCTTATAATTTTCCGGAAATCACCTTCAGTGTTAAAAGAGCTGACAGACAGCGGAACAACAAAAAACAAGAAAAGAAAGATTTTCCACAGTGACAGAAGGTTACCTCACTACTATGAAAAATTAACAAAAACGTCTTTCATAATGCAATTCCCCTCCTTTTCCATTAATTTTGGGAATAATTAATGATTAACATAGCCAGAAAAGGAAGATAAAGGAAAAAAATACTAATAACCATTTAACTGCCAATATTTTACTTTTTTTTTTAATTGGAAGGATCAAAAAATTGGCTAAATTTAATCTGCAACAAAACTTGAACAAAGAGGCTATTTCACCAATTTTCAATTATTGGTGTGTGAATAAAGTCACCCAAACTTTTCTGGCCTAGAAACAGGTCAAATAAAGAAAGAAAAAAAGTTTTAAAATATAAGAGTGGATTATATAAAGTATAAAACCTATCACTGCTTTGGTCGTTTATATTTTCTAGCTTTACTGTATGATAATCCAGCCATTCTCTCTACTGATGGGGATCTCCGCACATGGAATCATTATCAGTTGTGCTATACTCAAACATGGTGGGAGGGGTGTGTGGATTGAAGGAAGTTTATCTGAGGGGGAGGAAAATACTTTTACATTTGCCAGTCATTCCTGGGGAACTGTTCTACATGACCACTCTATCTTGGACTAAATGAAGACAACGATTCCCTGAAGGAGAAACCAAAATACTGTTGTTACCTTACCTCTGAACCCAAGAATAACAAATCGGCAGCATCTCTTTAAGAACTTTACCATAACAGCAGAATGTATAACAAGATCTGAATACTGAAAGCTGAAGCTAGACAAATTTAATTTAAAAATAGTTTGCACAACAGCAGAAGTGATTAAGCACTGAAACACCATGCCAAGGGAGGTGGGGAGGCAAGTCATGAATTTGTTTTTTGTAGTGTCAGGACTGGATTCCTCTTTGAAAGCCCACGTTAGTCAATTACAAGTTATATACTGTTAATTTTAGTGTAAAAACACATAAGGAATACTAGATCTAATTGATCTTATTTGTTCATAAAAGCCAAACCTAAAACAAAAAAAAATTTGTCAAGTGTTAAATTTATCACTGTTATTTGGCATTCAGGTAACCCTAAAGTAAGTTTTGGATTAGGGAAATGTTCAGTCTGAAGGAGAATGAAACATTTCTGGAGCAAGAATTAAGCTCCCAGACAAGTGGAAGAACAAAACAGCTTGCTTCCCAAATTATGACAGATTTGTGAGTTTGAAAGAACACAAGAACTCAGCAGAGGCAATTTAGGATCAAATGTGTCTTCCTGAGAACCTCAACCACTGCTTTGTTAATAATAACGACTTTAAAAAAGCCCTAAGCATGTCCATGCTCTAGCTCCAGGTAAGTGAAAGTAAGATGATTTTTCTTCTGCAGAATTCTAGAAATGGGAAGTAATAAAAACATTCATGTTCTCTCACCATGAAGAAATATCTTCTAGCCACCAAATACAGTTAGCTGGCAAACAGGATAATATTGCATAAGCTAAAAACTCTTCCACTAATCAGCAAAATTCCATGAAAAAAAAAATTGCCAAATAGTTCAAGGGCACAGCTGACTTAAATATTTGAATTACATTAAATGAAATCCGTATCTTTAATTCACTTATAAATGGACCTATGTAACAATTTCTCTCTGCCTTCCAAAAGGATTCTTCTATGACAGTAAGTACAGAAGACATCAAGTATAATCCAGTTTTAATCTGAAATGCTAACCATCGACAGTTTTTAAGAGGAATTATTTTTGTGGAAGAATACAAATCTTCCAGCAGCTTATTACTAGAAACAGATATCGACACTCAAAACAGTCAAAAAAATTACATCATTTATTTCATCATCCTGTCCATCCTGAAGTACCTTCTCTCACACCGCTCATATACTGTTAAAGAATAAAACTTATTGTATATAATAATAATTTGTAATCCACAATGATAGCAACAGACTGTAGTGTATGAACAAGCAGCATCGCAGTGAAAGAGTTAGAGAGCAGATTTAAACCAAAGCATACTGTACTGCCTGCAGCGACTGACTCATTAAGCAATCTACTCTGCTTCTTAGTTATATATAATATGGTAATACTATTTTAATTCTTACCTTCAATAACTTAGTAGCAAGTTTTAAAACATTGTTCACTAGTGTCAGTTCCTCCTTCTTATTAGGCTTTTTCTCCATTTTCAAGTACAAGTTTATCTGATTTAAATAAAATACAAGTATCACCACTTATTCAGAATTTAAAGGAATTCATTTGGAAATATTTAATAATAAAATGAAGTGATTACTCAGCAGCCATATGATAGAACAACAATGACATTTCTGCAAGCAAGCAAAATTTTTGCTTCCTTTTTAAGAACAAAAACTGGCTCAATACCATAGGAAAATACAATGTTTCATGATATAACACAATACATTTGACACTATCATAGCACCAACTTTGAAGTTTAGTGTAATCTACATCTTAGGCAAGAAAAAACACCACATATGTAGGTTTGCATAATTTTGTTTTCCTCCTTCAATAATTGCCTGAGGTTTGTCAATTCATTTCCAGAAGGTTTTTATACTTGTATGCGGATCTTACAAGGCTTAGCATCCCCAAAAGTAATTGAATAGACTGAAATGCTAAAACATAATTCTGCAAAAGTGCAATTTCTTTTAAAAGATTTTAGTATAATTGAGTACTTCATGAGCACCTTGAGTGCTGAAAATCAATCCTTTCCTGCCTTGAAATATTTGAAAAATTATTAAACTCTTCATTGCTGTAGAAGAACAGTATATTGATCATTTCAACAACTTCTGTGATCCAAACTCTTTTAAGTCACTGTTTCTGAGAAAGTTTAGTTAACAGTACAAATTAGCTCTCTTTTGGCCTTCTAGCAATTTTGAAACGTCACCTTTCATTCTCTCAAATGACCTATCTTTGATATCCTAGACCAGGCAAAGGGTAGTTTTTCTTTTTTGTTGCATAACAACAGCAAATCAAAGGAAAAATATATTGAAAAGCTGCGAACTTTTTATTTTAGGATGATGACTTTCAACAAATAAAAAATGAACAATTTAGCGATATGCTGAAGTAGTCCTTCAGATGACAGAGACTCTTACCAAGCTACAGAAGCAAAGTTGCAGAAAGGAAGTGATGCTATATGATGCTACGATATATTTAACCACCTTGTTGTAAGGTGGTTATTGAAATAAGGGCCACAGACATCTAAACAAAGTAACTGAATATTATCAGATCTCCTTAAAAAGGTCACTGTAAGTTTCTTATACAAGTTAAAAATCAAAAACAATGCCTAATAGATTCCAAGGCATATTAAGCTCCTGAACTATCAATTTCATTTTAAAGTAAGTTATGCTTTTAGAGGCAAAGAGATTCCAGTCTTTAAATATAAAATTACTGATTTCAACAATTCAAGTGTTTATAATAAACTAATAATAAAGGCTCTGTTTAGCAACTCTGAAAAAATGGTAGGTAATAAACCCTAGGAAGGTTCAAATCTCTTTTAACAGTTACTATGATTTCATTTATTTATGAAAAAAATCAACATTCAATAACAAACTTTGAATCAGGAGGGGAGTTTGAATGTGCATATGCACAGCCATCTACCATACCTATTCTGAGACTTGAAACTGGCAAGACGACAACTTTGATCAAACCATACATTGTATTTTACTCAACAAGCAACCACTGAGGCACTTAATTTACAAGGCCAATTAAAAACACTTTCAGAAGGACTTGAAAAATTACAGGCAAACAGCATACAGTCAAAAAATCCCTTGATGTATAATGACTGATCTTTTAGTTTCCCATCATGATTCCTGATCACTAAATCCATAGGTTGAATATAAAGCACACAGAAGTGGCTGGAACTTTGCCGACAGAAAGTAGAAATTGCAATTTCATCTTATCTGTGAAGCATTTAAATTGAATCTGGGGCTTGAGGCTTGTTCTCCTTTTGGGTTTTTTGTTGTAGGTTTTTGTTTGTTTTAAAGCTTCATTCTCTTCTCAGTAAGCCTAACACCACCAATGTGCAATTTTCAAGGACACCAGTTCAGATGTGCTTTTTTAGATCAAGTGAGTGTCAGTCAATTGCTTGGGCTTGGCCTCTCATGAAAAGCCAAAATGTCAGACTTTCATGAGTCTATCTCAAGAACATTGTAAATATGCTGTGGTATCCAGCTAGCATGTGAAACAAGTCCAAAATGAGTTCTAGCCAGGGTGACGCGTATCCTTTTTATTTTCTGAGAAACAATTATGAATTCTATTTTGGTTTTCATTTCATAAAGCTTTCAGGCATTTTTGAGGGAAATGACTTGTTACAGGATAAGCTGGATTCAATACAAAGCTAAGTGTCTGATGACATAGCACTTTCTGATGTTTTTTTTTTTAAAGTTCTGGGGACACAGAGAGAGTGCTTTCTTCAAGGTCCATGCTGGCTTAAAATGTTCAAACACTGACTCTCATTAAGAGCATAGTACAGAAACCTACAAAAGCAAAACAAAGGCTTGACATTCTCTGTCTCTCTCTCTCTCTCTCACCATGCTCTCTGCATTTTTTTCCAATCCTTATCCCAAACATTTCCTTCCATTTTCATTCCAGAAACAGAGGACACAAACTTCACTGGGACATTAGGCTATTCGTACTCTGAGGATCAACAGAACAATGCAAAGCGCTCTGGGCTTAGGAACTGTGAGAGGTTTCACACTGGTGCAAAACACAGCATTCAGAACAATCGACAGTCTGCCTTAGTGTCTAGTCTCATCATCTTCAGTAAAGACAGAATGAATTCTCATTGAGCAAAATATGTAAGCAGTCATTTATACTATCTGTCATAACCTTCACACCCTGACTTTGGGAGGCTCCGTTTGGAAGATTTTATTCTCCAACTTGAACACATTCCTATAGAAAACCTGTGAAGATTTCTTGAACTGCCTATTTACCTTGTCCTGAATGCTGTGTTTTGCACCAGTGTGAAACTTCTCCAAGCAGAAAGAGATTGCTTCTTACCTAACACTAACTGAACATGCTTAGCTCGGAAAACTATCAGCAGCACCAGGCAGAGCAGAGATGGAAGTCTGCAGTACAAACGCAGACTATAACATTCCTGAGAAGAAAAGTACGTAGACTCAAAGCCAAGATTGACAGATGACTGAAAGAAAAAGTTTCCAAGGAGTCTAGAGGAGACTGTATGTAATCCACGCAACCTAGCAGTCAAAATTATTGGACTGGAAACAGTGACCCACTTTGTAGAGGGTAAGTTTGTTTTCAAACCTTTTACTCTCCCATTCAACACTTCAAGAGTTCAGGTTTCTTTTTCCTGTATAAAAGCTACTTTTTATGTTTGTGTTCTGTCAGATCTTTAATTATATCAAATGACATATACTGATATCTCTAAGCCCGCTCACTTAAAGAGAAATTGGGATATGGCCATCTCAATGTTCCATACAACTGTTAAACAAAGTCACACACTTCTCTCAGAAATTGAACTTCAGGTTGTAAAGCGTTGTTTCACTACACCATAATTAACTCCCTAATTCAGACTATTTTAATACATCTAAAATGCATGCCTGAGACCTACCAGATGAATGACTTGTTTAGATATAAAAATATAGGTCTATACAAATTCTCACCTGCTCAGTAAGTAATATTGAGGTATTGCTGTACTTTTTACTTGTTTCAGATCCAAGAGTAACAAATCTTAAGAGAAAAAGAGTTAGTGAAATACACCAAATTACAAGTTCCCAATTGTAGTGACAATCAAGGAAGATCTCATGCATGTGAAGTAGCTGAAAACAAAAGAGAAAAAAAAAATCAAAATTTAATTCAAAGTAATAATTACATTACAACATAAGAAAATAATTACGTATCTCTCCAACTCCAAGAAAAATTTCCCAGTAATAAGTATATGGATTATTTTTAGGCATAAAAGATTTTTTAATCATAATTTAAAATCAACACTGTGTCAAAGATATGAGGTTTGAGAAAAGATATGCTCTGAAATGCTCAATCAGAATTTAGACACCTTTTTTTTCATATCCCTAAAGCAATAGAAAAAAAAAATACACTCTGAGACAATTTTAAACTCGTGTTCAAACTTGCAAAGACACTATGTGGGATAAAAAACCAAAATATACCCTCAAATGTACTGAATTATATAGAAAATTGAATCCAAGCAGAGTTACTGCTAAATTATATTCTTATTAAAATATTTATAGTTAGCTACCAGGAAAACACATTAACGTTAACTAGGGAAGCCAGAAGCCATTAAGAAGTTTCCCTGTATTCAGAAACAGAAGCTCAAGGAAAAATCTTGAGCAGTAAAAATCACCTTTAAACATAGATTTGCTTACTAAAAGATATTCCACTAGAGGGCAGGCTAATATAGCCAACAATCTTGTTTCTCACAAAAATCATCAACCAAGGTCAATCCCAACTGTCTTTGCAAAACTGTGTTTTGATGAAAAATGTTAGGAAAAAAAACTAAACTGTGTTCCAAAATCCACGATGGAAAATGAAAGAGGACACAGATTTTTTAAAAAAAAAAAAAAAATCATGTTAGGAATTATGCTATCAGTAAGTTTCTTTAGCTCTTACAGAGTAATATTCTAAAGTAGAAAAAATGAACAATACAAAATGGAGCTTAACCTTCTGAAAAGCTGTAACTAATTTTTCACTGTGATCTTTTAACTTAATAGGAATCACCATGCAAAAGGCACTCAAAATTATTTTTAAAACTATTTAAGTCATGGCTGTTTCTATACAAGTAAGATTTCCTCACCTGTGCACAACAGATAAACACAACTGAGATAGTCAGTAGGAAGGCAGATGAAACTATTACATCAACTGAGCGTTGAGGACCTCGACGCTGAAAATAAAGGATATGCATATATGTGAGTGAAAACCTACCTAACCAGCATTGATATTTAGCATATCCAGTTAGATTCACACCTTGAACCTATGTGTTTCATCATGGCTCGCAATTTGGCATTCTAAGATCCAAACAGCATATTAGATCCTAATATCAGTACATTTGAATACCCCTAAAGGCATGTGAGATTAATTCCGATGCAAGCATTTAAAGATAACTATGAGAAAATATTCACCACTTGTTCAGTCAGCTCCTTCATGATGTGAAGTAACTTTCATTTAGGCAGCATTCCCTGACATAACAAATTCAATATGGCACTGGGCTTTAACCCCAAGTATTAAATCAGTGCTAACAAAAGATTTTTGGACACCAGATAGCAACAGGATATCAAGATATGATTTCACACGGTTGGTATTTTCCATTATTTGCCTCTTTTTGACATACAACAACTGTAGCTGTAAATCACTGTCCCATTGTGGTAGGTGCAATAATATAATGTCTCCCCCAGAACAAGACGGAAAACTGGGGAATAAACACACTTGTCTTGAAAGGTGCAACCTCACTGTTTTCAACCATTTTTTTCTTGCTTACTGGTACAATGTTTCTATCCACTGAGTTTTTTCCTCATTTCTTTTAATTAAAGAATTAAACATCCTGTGCTGCATTGAATGTACAGGTTATAACAGACATTTATTTCTCAACTTTGTTCTCCAGACATGCTACTAATTGTAGAAACATGAGAAGAATGGGAGGTGTACACATGCAAGATATAACCTTGGAATTTGGAGAAAGAGATAGGAAGTTTAACTACTGAAAAAAATATTAAGTGCAAATTACTACTGCAGGTATGCATGCACTACTTCTATACCGAGCCAGAGTGTTTTGCCTGTGCAAGACTTGAGATGAGTATATACCCCAGCTCACATCTTCACAGGTGGACACATATACAGACAGGCAATATGCAAGTGTATTTTGGACAAATGCTATGCCAGCATATGCCAGCAGCACCACTGCAGGAAGGCAGCCCTGCTCCTTAGCTGCTTGTCTCCATTCCTTTCCATGTGCTAGCACAGGCATTACAGGGCTGCCCAGTGAACCAAGTAAAGCAACAGATGGAGGTGAAAATTACTGTTCTTCATTGGTTATTTTTCAGTTGGGTCAGTTCCCTATGCACCTGCCTCTCACCACTCTCTGATTGCTTTTTTCTTCGCCACATAATTATACAAATGCTTTTGGTGGCATAAGAAAAGGTGGAATATATAGATGTGGTTGTGAGGAAAGGCGGCAAGACACTCTCTCCACAACAATGTTACCATATGCAGTCTTTAAAGCATCAAAACTACATTCTATTGTCCAAGCGATGTTATCCTCCTTTCCTCCCACCCAGCAACACATTACAGACTACAAGGAAAAAGATACAAGTCTCTCAAATGTAAAGTTTAAAGGGTACCTCTTTTTTTACAACCTCCCCAACAGATACTTCCATAACACAAGGGTTGTTATAAATGAATCGCCTCAATTCCTCTTAAAATGACGCATCTTTCAAATTTAAGATTGTGCTTAACATTAAAAATTTTGCCTGCTTATATTTTCTGCTTTCCACACTCCCCAGTCTCCACACCATAACTTCTTTATGTTTTCATAATCCTTTACGTACTTCTAAAAACTACTGATAGCAGATTTCATCTAACCTTTCTTAATTGCTGTTGGAAAGAAGCATAGATGCAAATAAGGGGATTACCACCACTAATAAGAGATTGTCAGTTGCTGTTCAGCAAAAAACTGGTTCTATAGAAACCAAACAGGGAAAAACCTAGCTTCATTTGAGTTGAATTACTTGAAAAAAACTTGGGGGGGGGGCGACCAAAAAACCTGAGTTAGATAATATGGATCCTTTCACAAAAAATCATTAAAATGCTCTGGCTTTTAGATCATTAGAGAGATATAAGGAGATTACTCAAAGACGAGCTGAACATACAACAGAGGTATCGGAATGTCTTACAGATAATACTTGGGCATAATTTCTAGCTTCACCTGGCACGTATACATTCACAGCACAAATATGCACATAAACTGCCTTGCTTCATAAATTCCTTCTGTGTTAATGACACTAACTGTCAAGGCCCTTACAATAAGGTATTGTCTGTATTATACTACAAGTGGTCATTTTTACCCAAAATATTCACCTGAGAGACTTTTCTGCTAGCATTAGTAAAACAAGACTCCAACTCTGAACACACTCATACTTTACTCCAAGGTAAAAACTAGACATTTACAGTCTCACAATCTGGCTGCCTGCAGACACTGCTGGCCCAGAGTCAATAAAATGAAGCGTATAGGGCACATGTGTACCAACAGGGGTAAGTCCACAGGAGGAAAAATTCCGAGTAGAATACCAACCTTCCATCAACAGCATATGAGATATTTTATATTAAAGCGGTAGCAAAAATATACATTATTTTACCTTTAGATAGGACCTGAGAGAAAGCCACATTTTTATATTCTGTACTTTCTTCAAGCGGAAGTGAGGAACCTCCGATTTTCTTGCCCTCCTGGCAGATGTTAGATGACCAAAAAGTTTGGCAAAAAGTAGCCTCTGCAGAGAAGAAAAAAAAATTACTTTAACTGTTAATTGATTTTCAAGGGCACCAAAAAGAAAATGGAGAAAAAGCTTCACTTAATATGTCAAAGTAATGTACATTGTATCTGTGTAAATTAAAATACATTAATATAGTGCAGAAATAAGAGTAGCATGTTACTAAAAAGAGGAGATACACTAAAAAGTTTTAAAAGTCTTCATATTCTAATGACAGACAAAATTTAGCTACACTTTGATTTCCTTTATTCAAATTTCAGACAACAGATCTGCTATGCTCTCAAAATTTGGGAGAAAATCAAACCTGCCAATCATTTGCATTAGAGAGTGCCTGTATCACAGAAGTTCCTTCCAGCAGAAATGATTACTAGAAGCCGGTTAATTCTATTCTACTGTATTAAATCACATATTTTGGCTATAATTTGAGAAAAGAAAGTATAAAATTTTTTCTTTTGCAGACCAGTAAGTACCTATACTCTGCAGCTAGTAAGGGATTTTGATACTCTCTTACAAGTTTAAATTGCAATTACAAGCAATAAATTAACAGGTGTATTACTTCAGATAGCAGCTCTCATGGTCTCCAGCGTGGGACTGATCTACCAGCAAAGCAGGCAGGGCTCTTGGCTAGGGTCTGGACTGAACTGTTTTGAATTAATCTGAAGGTTTTGAATGAAACACACTAGTAGAACAAACTGGAAATTTATAGAGTTCTTTTATTGAAACTCCTTCTCCTTGGGGAAAACTGAGACAAACTGGGACATGACTAAGAGCTGGGTTAATGCATTGAGCCAGAAATATGAAATAAAAGATTAAAAAGTTTTCCCTCAGAAATGCTCTCCAGGAAAAAAGGTTTAGCTACAGAGACTGTACAGAGACTTCAGTCCATTGCAACTGAGTCATCTCCTAAACTGTAAGCCCACTGCAGTATTTGTCATCACTGATCTATGAATCACACTGCGCTAAAGAAAACAAGTTTAAAATAGTCAAAGTCAAAAAAATGCAAACACTAAACCTTGTTTTGCTTTGGATGAAGCCTCTTGGTTTGCTGTTCGTACCTGTTTATATGTCCTCTCTGCTACACATAGCAGAAAAAAGAAAATCCACACTAGAGACACACGGACCACAAAACTTATAATAACCATTGAGAGAACCAGAATGTCTCCATTTGATCCAAATGCAGTCAAACAAAGTTCAGTGGCAGAATGTGTAGCTAGTTGTTCCAAATCTTTAGCTTGGGAAAGTCGAAAGACAAATGGCATTAAACCCAAGATTAAAGATATGACGTTTCCAAAAATCTGATAACCAATTCCTGGTATATAGCTGTTCACCTAAAAACAAAAGAAAACAAGGTACATTTTTAATTTTGGAATTAATTTGGAATTAAGTTAATAAATAAATTATTAATGTTACTGTCTTACTATCACAAAGAACACTGTATAACCTGATAAGTTATATGAAACCTTCAACCAAGCATCTTCACAATTTACTATTAAGAAAAAGGAAGTCCTCAAAGAGCACTTAATGCACAGGAACCAAATATGACAAATCATTTAAAAACACAACAACATAACATTGCAGTTAAGAGACTCCAGTGCATATTCTTGTATTAAAAATTCATTCAACGCTGAATTAGCAGAGTGCGCCAGACTGTGTTGCTTACATCCTGTATGTTACTCCTATTTGTGTTTTGCTTTTAGGTTGTATGTTTTTCAAAGGAATCAAAGTGTTCACAGTGCAGACAGGACTGGAGTTCTATTGCGCTGGCTGTGGCGTTGTTAAGTTTACTTCTACTGTGGATTGCACCCAAAACTGTATTGTCTCTGAGTCAGGTACAGAGATCTGAAATAAGTTTGTGAATACATTGCTTTTTAACAAGTTGGAGATGGTAAGTATCAAATTGTCAGAATTAGTGATAATTTTCTTAAGCTATGCTAGGATTTTATGTTCAACTCTACAAAATGCCTACGCTGTCGATATTGAAAAAGAGTACAATATCAATTAAATACTCTTCCAACTGTTTCTTGAAGAAGAGTACTAGGAAAAAGAAGGGAGGACTAGTGAGACATCCCACTCATCCTCTTAGATGTTTGTTTCCTAAAGAGGAAAGCTTTCTTTTCCAATCCTAACTTTAGCATTCAAATACTCAGATCTGTATATTCCTAACCCAGCATATTAGTTGTTCATCGGAATCAAGGAAATAAATAAAAATATTCACAGCATATACCACCTTGGAACAATAAAACAGAGGTTGGCTATGTTAGTAAGCACCTAACAATGCAAACACATTTTTACTGTCCCAACACTTAAGATTTAGTAGCTATTTTATCTTGTTAGTAACAAGTAAATCACAGTGATGTAAGCCATGGAACAATAACGTCAATAATAGATACTTAAAAAAAAAAAAAAACCAACATAAAACAAGCTTATTTTTCGTAGTGCTTAGAGTCCTAAATACAATATTTGCATAAAGTAAAAAGAATACTCACTCTGTTCATTATCATACCACTGATTTCAAGCACAGACATATCTGCTTTCTTGCAGTCATTACCCTCCCATACAATTGCACTTATTTTTTCTAGTCCTGGATTCAAACTGTGGACCCAAGGCAAATGACTCTGGGGAAGACAAGGAATACATTCCATCAGAGATAAAAATCTATTGTCGTGTCAATATGCCCTTGTCAGCAATTTGCTTTACACAGACACAATTATTGTTATATAGCAATTACTTCTACTATATGTTAACTACATTCCTCAAAATCATCCACTTCTTTTCCAAGAAATAGCTGTGAGTACAGAGATCTCTCCTCTCCATACTTCATTTTCTAATAGTGTTGAGTTATTGTAGTTGAGGATTAATTGGCTTCTTTTTTGCTCAAACATATCAAGGAAGAGAGGGGTATGAAAACAAAGGTCTACTTATAAGCCATCTTTAATTTTGCCACATGTTTAATGGAATATTTTATTTTTCTGATTATTGGTTTTTTCCCCTCAACATTCTGAAAAGTACTCTTCTCAGGTTAAACCCAAGGCAAATAGGTTTTTTTATTTGCTTTTAATGGTATTTGTGTACTTCACAATCCTTGTTATGCTAACTGTATCTGGCAAGACTCAGAGAGAGTGGTAGGAGTCTAATCAATACATGCTGCTCCAAGAGCCAAGCAATCCCAGCCTAATCTACTGAACGCACTTATGGCTGAGGCACCTCTACTCTAAACAGTAAGCCAAGTGAGAGCTGAAGGATCTGGAAAAATGTTGAGGCAACAAGTTCTGCTGCAGCCACTTCTTGACGTCCCCCAGCCCTGCCTCACTCCTCTCCCACTCGGGTGATTAAAATTGCTTTCAACTCTGCCTGGTCACCTAGCACTATGTGCACCAAACTACTGGAAGTGGTGGTGCGGGGGTGGGGGGCAGGGAGAGGGGTGTGATATTATTTTTAAAAATTAATTTATCATTGATTAAAAGTAAAGCTTTTTATTTTATTACTTCCTTCATCAGTAGTCTGCTAAGTACTCAATTATCTCCCTTTTTTCCATTGGATGAAAAAATTTGATTTATATTATTAAAACAACACAAATATCTTTTGCAGGACTTTCTTAATCACAGATTTCCAAGGTCTCCCTCTAGAGGGAGTATCAACACCAGGAGCTGAAACTCAAAAATTCACAATCTACAATCAAACAGAAAAACACTCAACTGCAGAAAAACAAAGTCAATGCATATATTGCAATTCAACTCCCTATTGTAAGGATTCCATTTTAGTGTTTATATGGAATGTAAGCAAGAAGAACTAAAAATAAATAGAAGAAGTAAAGACCCCATGAAATCCAAATTTCTATCTCTTTTGGGGTTTTCTGGGGGGTGGGGAGTGTTTTTTTAAAACTAACAAATACGTCATTTTCAATTCTGGTTATGAGTGAAAAGCCTGTCTTTTGAAATTCTTTTCCCTAGCTAGCATTAACACCATCTCTTGCATGGCATTCTTTACTACTGATGATGCACTACCAGCACGTATGCCATGTTTACCTACAAGAATGTTTCACATTCTCTCCATCTCTTTACTTAAACGGTTCAAATTAGCAATGCAATTAACATGCAATTTAAAGATAAGACTTGTACTACAAATATAACCCGCACTGTGACATCTGAATGGATTTTATCAAATGAAGACTAATATTTGACTGTTAATGATCAAGTATTAACAATGGATTCTGTCCAACATTAACCCAAGGCAGGCTGCAACTGAAGTGTAGTAAAATTTTCAGAAATGACTGCCTATATGTTGCTACAGAATAGCATTAAAGAAGGGAAATAAAATTATTAGCTTTAAGGTAAAAATAAAAATATTGTATCTAAATAGAATTTAGACATATATAATACACATGTAACATCACATATATACACATTAGATATACATAACATTAGATACTATGTATGTTATCTTTCTGTTTGCTTTTTTATATGTACATTTATATATAAGCAAACAGAAAGACATCTGATATGTGCTCACAAAAAAATAATTCCACTAGAGAAAAAAAAAGAAAAAAGGAAAAAAACCCAACAGAACCATCTACCACAGAGGAAACTTAAATCAACCAGTACTTGTCCTGAACTAGAACTAAGATTCAAACACTCAAATATTCCGTGGGCTATTTCAGTATGTTGTCATATCCTCTTCATTTGACAAATTAATGACTGAGTAGCAGAAATCAAATTTTCCTTGTTTTAATTCTATCAAATCACTTTGGCTTTGTTACTTTCATTTGATATAGAGTTCTTTCACCCAGGCCTCCTGACATATGATAAAGCTGATGATACTGAACTTGTGTGTAGTGAAAAAAAATCAAAATTGGTGGATACCAACCTGATGAAATGGGTCATCTCTGTATTCTTTCTTCACACATGGATTCACCTGAGGGCTTTCTACATCTGTCTCACTGGTACAGGAAGAGTGGCACTCTGCACAGTGTAAGAGGTCCTCCCACAGCACATCTTCAGTTTCCGACTCCGGCCTCGCACTCTCAGAATCTTGTCTGGAGCTTGAACACCGAGAACTGCAGCTAGTACCTGATTTAGGTGTATCCTGAAATTAAAATATGCATTGGAATTAACGCAGCTTTGTTATTCTACATTGTTTCCTAACAGAACAGTTATAAAGTTCAAATTAGTGAATCCGCGCTCATCTGTTTTTTATGTTCCAATCCGTTATCTTTCTCATCAGAAAAACTTATATGTTTATTGGAGGAGTGTCTAAGAGGTTGCACATTTTTAGATACTGTACAAACAAGTAACAGCCCGCGGTCCACGCTTTGTTGGGGAGGAGGTCACATAATGAAGAATCAAATCATATTAACTATTAAAAGGAAATAACTATTTTACAGATTTTTAGAACTCATTAATTTAAACTTTAACAGCAATTATCAAGCCACAGACTCCGACTATGTCTCAAAACTTCTGATTTTATAGCTATAAATTAAGCCTCTTTTAAAACACTTTACAGCTCCATTACTAATGAAAACGTGAAAGACACAAGTGAGGCTTAAAGCCATATACACTGGACTGAAATTGTAATACAGAAATGTGACTGAGAGTGAGAAAAGCATCATTCACAAAGTATTTTAAATGAATTTGACATTTTGATTTTCTGTCTCTAGTTGTTTGCACTGAAGTACTTCAGCTACTTATTAACTTCTCCATAGTGTAAGGAATTCTTGCTCCAGAAAGGGCAAGGCCCTGGAGGAAGAAGGGACAGATATTTCTAGTCATCCAAGACCTGAGGCACTCAAATAGCCTTCCAAGCAAGCAGTGTGGACACAATTTAACTAGTTTTAAAAGATAGCTTGATATGTTCCAGAAGTACATTTCTAAATGTAAAAGCCTGTAATAAAAGAGGAATTGACTCTCAAAGTCTCCTACAAATCACATCCCCCCATAGTTACTACTAACATACCTTCTCAAAGACAAAGACAGAGTGAGCTTGTTTGAAGACAGTTATGCATCAGGTGTAGAGAGGAAAAATAAGCAAGAGTATACATAGCTAATGCTAGGTATATGTGTAATCTACATAGTCATACATAAAATTTTAATTATTTTAAACAAACTGTACTTGAGAAACAAGCATGCCTTATTATGTTCAAATTTTACCTGTATCTTAGATAAAGAAAAATATTAAGTTTGGGACATTCAAATCTCCCCATGCATACATACGAAACAACGTAATGTTGTCTTCAGAACAAGAACGCAGAGCTTTAAACTACTTTCTACAGTAAGCAGAATCCATTTCCTGCAAGGCAGGTAGGTAGTCTTAAAAGCAGTACCATCCTACTCGTCGCCATCCTCTGGCAATTTCCATTCCCTCTTAACACAACATTTATTTCTACTAGTTTCTCTCGAGAATATACACAATTTTTTACACTGAAAAAAAAAAAATCAAGCAATGTTTCAGCAGACCTACTGATTTAATATGATTTGTAATGCATTACTATCTGAAGAAATGTTCTTTGTTCTTCCTGAAAATCATGCTTAATGTATTTTATGTAAGCAATTTTGTAGAGAAATATTTAGAAAAATATTTCCTCACAAAGTGAGGGATGACATCCATGCAGAGAGTCTGAACTATTTTTTTTTCTTAAAAAAAAAAAAAAATTATTTAAAGCAGGCAGTCACCATACTGGTTACCATTGCATCCTGAAGTTAATAAAGTAAGAACATTAAAAAAGCTTGCTCAAACAACAATTAAGCTGACAAGTAAACATGAAGATGAAAGAAAATGTAGGACAGAAGTTGAGAGTATATCCACTGACTTCACTAATTTTTTTTTTTTAAATACAAAGAAAGCTTTCACAGATTTGAAAACTATTGTTTCATTTCCTTTGTAATCGTGTGGGGGAGGCGAGTTGGTAACAACAAAGAAAGGCTTCCCCTTTCATGGCATCAGTCAGATAAGTAAACGGGGAACAAGTGTAAAATATTACTGCCAAAGCTACACACGGAGCAAATTTAGTCTCTTCAGTTTCTGAAGATATCTACATAGTCTTCCCTAGCTCTGAAGCACTCTATGCAAGAGAAAAGATAGTTAACCTGAAAAAAAAAATGGACTGTAATCATGTCTTTCTGCTTCGTCTTGTCAAGCACTACCAGCTGCACAAGTATAGAGTCAAGAGACATCTTCTGCAATATGAAACAAACAGTTCCAAGTATCGACCTGTTCAGTTATCCTAAACCAAACATGTGTAAGGCATTAAACACTCAAATCAATTAGCCTTCTGGATCTTTTTAACCAAAGCCTGTGAGAAACAAATGAAAGAATAGAAGAGAAGATTATCTAATAATGTTTTTATGCAAAGTATCAACTTCAAGACTTTTCAATTGTTATTAGAGAAAGCAGTATCTGAACCCTTCTAAGGAGACGTTTCTTATATCAAGTAGAAAGCTTACTCATGAGGCTTTGCCTATTCAACCCATCTGTAAGTGGACTTTTGTCAGAGCTGAAATTACTCTTTACACTCTTTCCTCATAGTCCTAGTGAAAAAATGGCAGTACAGCCTTTAAAAAAAAATGTTAAGTTGCATACCGTTAGCAAGAAAGAGCATAATTTCTTTAAAATTATAAATAAATAAATAAAAACACGATAACATAACCCTTTCTCTTTCAACGTCTGAGTCCTTATGATTAAGGACTCTGCTAATATGGAATCTATTAATTCTCCTCTTCTAAGCTATGATGTCATCAAGTCTCTTAAAATTTCAGTATTTTTATGCATTAACAATTTTGTTGAGATTTCATGACAATATTTCAAACGATTGTTTCAACAAACATGAGGGAATGAAAATTCAGAGGTAGAGTCAGACTTCTCCACAAGAAGGCTAGTGAATCCAAAATACTAACTAAACAGAGATAAACAGCAGCGCTAGCATGATGAAAATTTGCATATTGCCAATTACTACTGTTTCTGTAAAAAATCAAGTTTCCAGAGGAGATAACTAGGGTCAGAAGACAGCAACAGAGGTGGCCATAACCTGACGGAAGTTCTATAGAATATATTTTAGGGTCTTCATAACAAATTGAAAAATAGGATGATGCTCAAACCAACTAAATAAAAACCTCTTAATTTCAAAATGCTGTCATTAAAAAAAAAAAAACAAACCCCACACTGTCCTCCACCAGCATGACTTCCAATTAACAGATGCCTAAAATCCAATATAGGAGAAAAAAGGTTTGAGGAAAATATATCTATTCAATAAGAAACCACAAGATTTTAACAATTTACAGAAAAGAAGTAGTGCAAAAGAACATACCTCCAGCGGATAGTGTTTCTTATAATGGTGAGATTTCCTGTTTCGAAGTGTACAATCACTAGAAGTGCGTTCTACATTGCGACGTAAAGAATATCCAGTTTCAGGCCCCTCCTCACTAGAAACTTCATCTGATAAATTTGTCACAGTCCTGTGAGTATCCTAGTGCAAGAAATATGGTATTAGTAAGATATACACTCATATTTACTAGGTCTTGTTCTCAACTACTGAAATCAAATTTCTTTTTGCAACTTTATTATCTATGCTCGGTTAAATCAGATACTAATGCATGTCCAATTGTCAAAATTAAGTGGTACAGCAGCAATTATAAAATCGAAATTGTAATATCAAAATAAACATTTCTCAGATGATGAAGGGCTAGTTCATATTATACTAAAGAACGATTCTGACATTCTTATTTTAGATGTGATTTTGTCTAAATTGAAGCTACCAAGAAAGGCTTAGAGGCAATATATCCAGAAGATTTGAAAAAAAAAAACAAAACAAAACAAAAACAAACAAAAAACCCACCAAAATTGTGATAGCAGACACTATAACATTGAATTATCAAGACATACAGTACAAAGTTAACATTTACCTCTTCTTCCAATGATGAAGTGCTACAGATTGCATGTAGAATACCGAGATCATTAATTTATTCCACTTTCCATTTCCCTGATTTTAAACTAAAGTTAAAGTAGCCCTTACAGTAACAGAAAGACAAAAGGGCAGCAAAGGATCATTCAGCTGTCAAAAACTTTTTTATTCTCATTTATTATGAGATCACCACATAGGACCCTGTAAAGTTTTCTTTGGGGTCTTCCCGTCATCAGTGCAATGCTAAAAATAGTGAAGCTATTCTCTATGAATACAACAAATCCTTTTCCCCCCTGCTCCTCAGGCATCATCCTCTTCCATGATGAACTCTGTTTTCTGAGATGCTTCAAGGTCAGGTCATTTCACTTTTTTAACAGCTGAGTTGCATAGAGAAAAAGGGACAGGCAGAACAGTCTGGGGTATCTTATCTACTACCTTTTCCAGTGGCACCGAAATGTATTAATTGTCTTTGGAAGAAGAGATGAGAAGAAGGGGAGAAGAGAGGAGCCTATTCTACACTCTGCCAACTTCTCTTTGATGTGGCTGTGTATTCACCAAGCAAGTTAAACATAGACAACATCTCATCCCTTCTACCAAAGAAACTTAAAATTCTTTAAAATTACTTTTTCTTGAAAATCCTTGATTTGCTGAATTTCATCAAGGACACAAAATGCTTGGAATTGATGAAGACAACTGAACCTCAGTTGCTGTCACTGCTGAGAAAGCACCTCCTGCAGAGCAACAGAGTGGAGTTTTTGTCCCAAGATGAACCTTCATCACCTTCATTCTGACTTAATCATATGGCTCTTTCAGGGGTTGTTAAGTAATTTGACTATGAAATCCACCAGTAATGTCTTTCCTTTATAAAGATGTGTACTTGTAGACTTCCAAAGAATAACCTTTCCCTTTGATATTAGCATGGAAAAAACCTTGCTATGATTGGTCATTGATGCTAAATATCAGTGAGACAGAGTCAAGTTAAGAGCTGTAATGGCAGACAATATATGTTCAAATGCCAATGATAAGAGAGCCAGGAAAAACGTTTTGGAAAAGCCATTCCATAGAACAGTAAGATGAAAATAGGATATCCAGGAGATAATCAGAACCAGCCAAATTAAAAGTTCTGCTTTCTTTCATGACCACTTCCTATGCTTCCATCTCATCCGTATTCCTCGCTATAGAGAGTCCTGCCTACTTCATTGAGAGGGAAATCATGCTTTCCTCATCTTCTACAGAGATCAATCAAAAAAAAAAAAAAGAAAAGAAAAGAAAAGGAAGATGATTCACAGGCAAATGCTCAGAATGACCTCAAAATTACAAATTGTCAGTAATCCAAAATTTGTTCCATTTTAGCATAGAGACAGACCTGTGCCCAGAGTATCAAAGAGGCAGGAAAAGGTACAGTGTGTTTAGCTGGTCTGGAAAAACCTACAGATAAAAGACAGCACACAAATTTGTGCACTGAGATACAGAATGGTAAAGAATGTTTAGATGTCAGTAAAGATCCTCCTACAAGAAAAAGGAAAGGTTAGGAATATAAGGATGAAATAAGACGACTTAACATAATTTTTGGCCCCAGGACCCTAAGCCTAATTTCCTTTTAAAAACATTTTTAACGATAAAGTAGGTAAGAATGCATAAAAAGCATCATAAAAATACACCTCACATATCATTGGACAAATTAATAATCCTGCTTTGATTACACAAAGTCACTCACTTTGTGATGACTGTGATTGTTGAAGGCATCTCTCACTGTTGCAGTGCTCCACCCCAACTCTTCTGGCTTAATCACTTCACATCGACGTTCATGGGCCTGCATACATTCTTCACTGCTTTTGCCTGTCTTTTTCCCATCAAGTGACACGTAGCCATTATCAGTCTCAGTGGATTTATCTATTGAGGTTTTTGCTTTCTTAGACCTATATTTGAAACAAATGCATGTATTAAATTAATGATTCTCTCAATTTTTTCCCAGTCTAACTCCTGCTTATCCCTCTCAACCCATGTTTTAGTTTTACTACCAAGATGACCACAAACTAATAATATTAACATTTGACGCAATATTTGTAACTGTTTCATCTTCTAAATAATACCCATTATCCTTTCCTAAAATTGTTACAAAAGAAACTGACAGTGTCTGAAAGAAAATGATATCATTAGCTACTGAAAGAAGAGAAAAGGAAAGCTATGTTTTAAAACTAAAACTTCATAGCAACTTTGGCAACAGAAGAACCACAAGCCTCAAATGTAAATGAGAAACTTCTCTATTCTATCTTAACAAAAAAAGAGGTGTGCCAAAAGTTTCTTTAAGTGTTATTAATTCAAAGCAAGTATGCCATTTCCTGAAGCTGCAAACAAACATGCTGTTTAGTACTCTGTACACAGGTAGCTTTTATTGTTGTTGTTTTAAATACACTCTGCTTATTGACAACTCTACTAAATAGAAGGTGATTTATCCTTTTCCATATTATCCAGTAACAGCCCCAGCAACATATTTTGATATATCTTACAAACACACTAATTAAGCCTGTTTTCAAATCACAAAATAAGTTTATGAATTATGCTTCAGTATTAGTATCCTTAAGACTACTAATATTGATGAATAGTCTTTTGTAACATTCTCTAGACATCAAGGCTCTTATCTAGTCAATAGATGTAGCAGCAAGAATATCTAATGCCAGAAAAAGGCTTTCTCAAAGCAAACATTTGGATGATTACACTTCCAAATTAGAAAGTGCAGTCCATGAAGGAATGAAAAGGAATAGCAGCGTGCTAACTTATCAATAAAGACTACTTTAAGTCTTCACTTAAGCTTCTGTATTCTCAAAGTAAATGACATGGGGGGAAAAAAAAAATCAGAAAAGCAATGAATATCTTGTATTTATTAAATTTTGTTAGATTCCCAGAACACTTGTGGGGAAAAAAAAGTGTTATAAATCAAGTTTCCAGATTTTTTTTGTATTTTTTTTAAAAGTAGAACACTGGACATTGGTCATAAAACTATCCAGAATCTGTTCAATCGATCTTGTGCTTCTATGAGGGAATATGCATGGCCTTTTTCTTTAAGGAGTGAGGCATTCTGTGAGAGCTTGGATTACACAGCAGAAGATTAAATTCCTTTTTAATACGTTGGGATCTCCTGATCCCAATGAATCAGGAGAATTGGGATAGTCGCCTCACATTCCTCCCAAGATAAGGTATTCCACATATACAGGGGAGACCTGAACACAAAAAATGGCTAGGGAGAGCTGAATAAAATGGAAAAATCCAAAAAGGAACAATTGATCTGTTGGAAAGCAGACAAAATAATGAAGAGAAGAGACAATGTTACTAAGGTGTTTCATCCTCCTCTCCCACCTTTAATCTCATTCCACCTTCCCTCACCCCTTCCTGGAAAAAAGCTAACAGCATTTATATTTTATTTAAACCAAAGTAATTGCTGCTCCACTTCTCTTGTAGGAAGCTACAGAACTCCCTGACCTATTCCCAAAATTCTTAGTCAACTTTATTTCTAAATGAGTACAAAACCAGCAGAAACACTTTCTGTAGTTATTATATATTTGCATGGATTAATTTTTATTATAAGCTTACAAAGGTAAAGAGACAGCAAGATGCTTTAGCATGTGTTTTGTGGTGGAGAAGCAGTTAGTAAGCCTCCTGTTTGCAGATTACCAATGTGCTAGCTCACATAGATAGTTTTAATTTTCTAGGTCCACTAAGAAGATCATCTAAAACACTATTGAGGCTTTGGACAAAAAGGTCAAACTATCAACAGTAAACATGTTAGAACTTTGTTTCTGTGCCATTTCATAACGTCATTGTTTAACTAAGTTAATGAAGATAAGACAACTGAAGAAAGAAAAAGTTTAGCTTATTATTTAATGGAAAAATTTGCTGTTCCATTTCTGGAATAAAGCAAGTATCAGCCTTTCAGTGGCAACTGATGGTAAAATAGTAAGTTTCAGTAAGCTCAGTTGTGAGCATTAAGGAAGTAGCACTAATATTAAATTATCTGCAGTAAGCAGGAACCCAGACAGGCCAATTTTTAATGCATGAAATATACTTTTGGCACTTTTTAAAAATTTCTTTTTAACAGTGCAAAAGGGAATGCAGTTCTCATTACATACACACACACAGCCAGTCAGAGAGGTTTACTCCACAAGTTACTAAGCTGTATGAGCGGAGTAACAGGACAACTCTTCCAAGTTTGATTTGAGAAGTTTCTATACGTTTCACGTGAAACTTGAAAGCTACTAACAAGAAGTAGCCTCAAACAGTTGAGTAGGAATAGGTAAGAGAAAAAAAGAACGTAGGTATGTATGTATAATTTGTTCAGACAGGACTTCACTACTCAAGCAATGTTTAAGTACTAAAACTGCAAGACAAATACTAGTTTGATATCAACTAAGGCTCATTTTGAAAAACAGGTAACTTGACTGAAGCCTTTCATTTGTTTCTAACATAGAAACCAAAGTTATTTTTTTGTAAGAATCCCTAAATTTAAGTGTAAGCTCAGGCCAGAAAAGCATAAATTTGGGCTTAAAGTTAGGCTTTCATGCACTATACTGTGTTAAAAGAAAAAACAATAACAAACATGAACAACACTTCCCTAGCTGATAGAAATGTTTAGTTTCCTAGAATTACTGTATATATACATCATTAATCAACTTTTAAAATTTCATGCTAGAATTAAAAGTATTTAAGAGCAAGACAGGACAACACCATGAATAAATCCAAGGTCTTAAAAAGCTTGAACATACACAAAAGCTAAGTCAAGAATGACTTTCAGTCTTATTCATGCATTAGCTAGAGAAAATATTAAGGAAGATTTAAACCAAGTTTCTGGAAGACCGTAGATTTTCACTGTCAAGTATTTTATTCCCATGTATTTTCATTGGGGTTAGTCAAAAAAACCCTCTCCTCCCTGTTCACGCTGCAAAACTTTTAAAGAAGTTACAATTGTAAGATTTCCATAATTGGAGTAAGGACACACACAGAGATTAAAGTCCCAAATCAGTACTACTATTCTGAATAAATTACCTATTTGGATATTGCCCTGCTTTCTAGTGAAACTAATAATTAGTATTTTCTAAATTGCCCCTGTGCTGGATTAAAGTTTAGAATTATATTTTATTAGTCAGACTGAGTTCTGCCATTCAAAAGGATATTTATTGAATACACAGTTCCAGTTTACCAATGACCTTAGTGTAGGCAAATGGTCTAGGTACACAGGATCCTGACCTAAAGCAAAGAACATAATTTCTAAGGTTAATTTTGAAACCATGTGTTTAAGACCTGTATTTAAAACTCCAGAAAATGGTATCTCAAAGCTTAATAGATGTGAAAAACTGCTGTAAAAAAACACTAATGAGACATTCTAATGTACTTATTTAAAGAGCTTCAAAATATGTCTTAAGAAACAGGACAGATGTCACTGTACAGCTTCCTTGCTCTGAGGTTTCATAAGATTTTCTTCAGCAACACTACCAAGTAAAGTAGTCAATGTACTCCACACTGCGCGCCTGCTTACTCATTCCCAGTCCCACTTTGCCATCCCACTGTGCTGACAAAACTGTTTGCATTACTACAAAGAAAAATTACATGAAGAAACTGATCTGCATGATCTCCTGAGAAAAAAGGTTATTTTTCAGCTGGACGAAAATATGGCTTATATGGTTTGTATGGCTCCAGACATACAAACAACTGTGCCTCTGCAATTGAAGAGGTAACATGACTAAGTGCTACTTACAGCATTCTCAGTCACTCTGTGCTCTTTATCCTTTGAAGATACTGTATATACTAAGTAGTCATCACTGAGGCTTGACATCTCTATACATACACACTACCTCTCATTAAATGGTTTAAACAAGTCCTTAGAACAAGTGCCACACAGCCCTTCTCAACTGAAAACACCCTGAGCCCAATATGAGGGAAGGTAAAGAAAAAAAATGAATCTTCCAACACTCCTCTTCTTATTGCAGATCAGTATCTTCAACGAATGGAAAACATTCACAAGCTTACAAGATTACACTCCAAACACAGCAGAAAGTAATACATACAGACCCAAAGAACAGCAGTGGTGTCTATTACTATGACTTATAGTTTGTCAAAGCAAGCTTAATCTACACAGGAAAAAGTCAAATGAATTCTCCTCTTGCGATTTTTTTAAACATTTTTAAAACTTCTCCAGAGTTTCAACTAGATATTCCAAGAATGTAACATAACATAAGCTTTACCAGTGGTTAAGAGCACATATCACAAGTATGACAGACATGTTAGTGTTGCCATATTTAAGATGCAGCATGCACAATAAAACATCAATGTAATAACTTGCAGTATCCCTTTTCTCAATTTCATACTATTTTATGAGCATATTTTCTCTTGTCAATAAATGCTGATATATAGCACAATCCCGTACGTATAGCATGTCTTGAACACAGACTGCTACAGAATGTCTTTTTTAAAAAACTTTTTAATTGCCCAGAGCACTGCATTAGCAGATCGATCATTTGCAAAACAGCTCTGGAATGTAACAGGGTTAGATGTTTCTTCCAATCATTAGAAAATGTACGTTCAATAGAATGCTGTGTCTATTTGAATCCTGAAGGCTTTGCCTTCAGAAAAAGCGTGTGATTTGATGACAGTGATAGAGTTGCATAAGCATTGTCTCAGAGTAATAAGCAGCTAATGCAATAAAGGAAAACTAAAGAGTCAAATTTTCTCATTGGATTAAAATTGAGAAACTGAGTTGGTTCATTCCTGATAGCCCACACAGAGTACTCCTACATCAAAATATAATTTAACTAAAGATTAATTCAATACCTTTTCAACATTATTGCATCAGCATTTGCAAAAGTCAAGAAACAATACATTAGTACACGTTCAAATACTGAGATGAGTTTACTGTTAAGAACAAAAACTAGATCAACAGAAGTTTAATCATTACATCAATGTTTACTTATTTAGAAAAGGGATAGTGCATCTCTAACACATATGTAGCCTTGAATAAATACAAACCCTGATAAAAAGAAAGCAGCATGCCAGATATCTCTGAAGACAGCGCCAATACTGCAAGAGGTGCTTGTACCGTAGCTCTGCACTGTTCCCTCCTGTGTGTTATCTGTGGTACTAGAGCCATCTCCTTCCCTATGTACTTCCAAATGTGCTGCTTTCCTTAATTTCCTTCATCAGAAGAGATTAAAATTGGAAGGTAGCTTTATAAGTGCAATCTACTAGTTCTGTAACGTGTTCAGCAGTTCAAGCATGCAAAACCAAGCAAGATTTCAAAATATTTTGCTAAAGCTTTATCATGTCAATTTAATAAACTCCATTTAATAAAACTAAGCATAACACTTATTCATTACCATAACACTTAAACCCAAAATACATTTCATCTCATCATCAGAAGCTTAGACCTGCACAACTCACTACTGCAGGTTTTCCCATTTTAATGGGACAATTCACTGTAGCAAACTATACTCAGTGAAGTGCTGGAAGACTTCAGTTCTACGCTTCCAATAGCATCTCCTTTAATATATGTTTCCCACAGAGATCATTAGTCAGTACTGCACAGAGTTCTAAAACTAAATTTGCAGTAATATAAATACTGTCACTCCACCACTATTCAGATACAAACTGTTTTGAGGCAAAATGTCAGATTCAATGCATTAAAATTCAAATAAAACAATGCATAAATTAGTCAATGTGTAAAAGTTAAAGAGCACCAATTAAGCACCCATTTTAAAGTTTCAGATAAAAACAGAGCACCAATTTTGCATCTCTTGCAAAGCAGAGACTGTAAACCCCCACATTTTTTCATGTATGTTCTTCAGAACAGTTTAACAATCCTAAATGATAAGTACTTTAACATAGACTATACCTTCTTCTTTTACCCCCTGTGCTGGGAGGTGGCTTAGGAGTTCGAGTTGAAACAATCTGACAATGCACAGTTCCAAGTAGCAACATTAGCCATATTGGCCCAATTACTTCAGTCAGAGGTATATTATGTGGGCTTTGGGCTGTATAGAATAACACTACAGCAGCAACTGGAAAAGAAGGGAAATGAAGTTGAGTTCAATATTTGAAATGTCTGAAAAGGCCAATCATTATATGTTTTTTGTTAAAAAGAGAAACAGTCAGATGTAGTCCTTTACCTGCATTTTAAACCAACCCATGTAATTCTGAGAGAAAGGAATTATAATTGCAATGAAATAGGCAGTAATAAAGATTTAAACAGTTGCTTATTGTCTTAATATCCATCTCTTCTTTTACACTTGTCATATTGTAGCTATTGCTCAAAAAAAGGCGGCAGAATGAAGTAAGGGGGGAAAAAGCATTTGGAAAGCTAGATCTGTCATGAAACAACTTTAAATTAAGGTGAAACTTCAGTACAAGACAGAAACAAAAAGCAAATGTCATCCTTAAGCAGCCCAAATAAATTTAATTCTGTATCGCCTATAATGATGCAGCACAACCCAACAGGTTAGGTGAGCATAGGACTCATCAAACCAGGAGCAGGCTGTCCAGACAGGTTGAAGTCTCTCCATCCTTGGAGGTATTCAAACCCTGACTGGACACGGCCCTGAGCAACCTGTTCTAGCTCACCCTACTTTGAGCAGGGGCTAGAGGATCTCCAGAGGTCCCTGCCAACCTCAATAGCCTGTGATTCTGTGGAACTATATATCTATTCCGACACTGTAAGGACCAACAGACTTGAGACTAGAAACTCTTTATATTCTAGAGCAGAATGCATTTTAAACTCCATATTCCAGTCAAAGGACAAAATTGCCCATATGGATAGACAGACATGCATAAATGCAACCCTGTATACATTTCATATATAGTTGTGTGTGTATTTTCTAGTAATGAGGAAAGATCAAAGACAAACCATGTAAACTATGAGGTAGTCCAGCTGAAGTGACCAGGACTCCAACCAGCACTTGTGGTTGGAAAAGGGGCAGCTACCAATTCCATAGTTAACTGTTAATTTTGTAATCCTATAACCAGTTTTTCACATATAGCCAACACCCACGCAGCTTTTCTTGCTCCGGTGCCCAAAGCCCACCACTTCTACGACTCAGAAATGTCTTTACAGGCTTCAGGTCAATCTAAACACCTTCAACAGGCATGGCGCAGACAGGAGAGGCAATCCCTCTCATTTCTCTGCTTATTGTACATTCTTGTTGCTCTGTCTCTAGGGCTTGAAGTGCTGTGTTCTGCAACTCAGCTGAGAAAAGCTATCAAGAAAAAAAACCAGAAACTCCAAGAAACAACTCAGAAACAGAACAGGGGAATAATTCTCTGTGCCTAACATCTGCACACCCCATGAGAACTTGGTTTTGTTCTTGTACCACTAAGAAGTGAAAGTGCCATAACTTAGACCTACATGGTACAAGTTAAACAGCTTTCACCAGTTCTCTACTAAAATTAATTGAAAAAAATACAGCCATATGCAAATTTATGTGCCACATTCAAACACCTAAAATATATCACATGAAGCCATACCTAACACAGCAGATACCTGGATGCGATGTTTTCCACCAAAAAGAGATTAGACATGTTTTTCATGAAATAATCTTTAACAAGGCAACCACTATTAGAAACACGATGAACGTACAAAACAATGGAATTATTTTTGATTGTGTAATCTATTTCTAATTTCCCATCAGTCTTTTTCCTAAATTAAAGCACAGAAGTCTTACGTAGAACAGATAGGGTATCTTTTATTACTGTATGTGGACTAAGTTTTTGCCGTATGAGTTTCTCAGAAAGACAATATGCATCAATCAGAAATCCAACCTACTCAAAAATAAACAAAACCAGGTACAGACAGTAAAATGTACAGATAATATTACCTCTTTCTAAATGAGCTCATCTGAGTTTCTCACGCATACAATTAGCTTCATAAGGTATAAAGTGTAAGTACGTAGCCAATTTTGACTCCAACCATACAATTTGGATAAACATATACTTCTGAGAACACAGAGCTCCACAGATCCATGTGAAATGATTTGCAGGAGTAGGCCTCCACAAAATAATTTCAAACTTCACTACAAGATTTCTTCTGCTACTTAAAAAGCACTTAGCAAAGCAGAGTGATCTAGAAGAAATCATCTTCTTCCAGAAGATACAAATCTGTAGATTGCAGATTCCCACCATGAAGTTTCACACAGATTTAACAAAATGTTACCAATCTCCTGATCTTTTCAGTAGGATGGGAGGGAAATCCAAGAACTTCTTTCTGCACAGTGTGTCAATACGCTGTAGTTCAGATTATCCTAGAATTGCTCCTACCGACAGCTAGGTCTCAGAACAGACTTTTTCACACCACTTTTAATTATTTCTTTACTTATTTATAGTATTTGGACTTGTACTTTTCTAAATTACAATGGTTTATTTTGTGAACAGACACAAATGAAATTACATTACATAGAGCAAAAAGCTGTATCAAAGAAAGCAACTGTACATTTCAAAGACCAACAAGCATTTGTTTTCATAGCATTTAAAGTTTTGAAATATTTGTATTACTAAGTTTAAAAAAGCATACATACATATATATGTATCTCACCACAATAAACCATCATTATATCACTATTAAAGTTTCTTGTTTCATACTTAAGAAACACACAATAGAGATACACACTATAATTTCACACTTCATTTTTCTATTAGAATATAGAAACATTTTTAAAGTAAAAATGAGGTAATGCTATAAACTAAATGGATAAGGATCCAGAAGAAAAAAGTTTTACTTCTACCTTAATTCATCGGCCTGTTCCGTGACCTTGGACAAAAAGCATTTCTCTGTAGTTCTCTTATCACACATTTTGCTAATCATACTTTATACTAAAGGAAACCAATGCAAATAAAATCTGGAGTTTAAATCTACAGCCAAGGAAAGAATTATTTTCTGTAGACTTACATAAATGCTAGCAAGTATCCTGCTAAAGCTAATCAATTTCAAAGCAATAATTCCAAGTAATGGAGTTCATAAATCTATAGAAAATATTTCATAATTAAATAAAATCATTTAACTAAACATATAAACAAAATAAAGTCAGACCATTTTACAACAGTGAGAACCTGTCATGATGACAGAAAGTCCAAGCTACAATACAAAATTCAGATTCAGGGCAGAAATATGGCCACTGGAATTTGAAGTGTTTTGTTAAGTTTTCATAATAGATTCTTGACGTTTTGGTGTTGCCTTACCGATTTTGTACAAAATGAGTAACTGAGCACACCTTCTGAGTAAAATATAAGCAAAACTTATACAGAAGTGCTAGAAGGAGAGGCTTGAGGGGAATTGTTTTAAAGTGTTTTCAATAAAAAATTTTGTCAATTTAATTTCACTTACATGTACGTTATAATTCTTTCAATTTATTTCAAAAACCGTCAAGAACTCTGCAGTTAATTCAGCACAATTTAAATGACAAGTGTTTAAAATAGTTCAATTATAGTGTAATAGGGAATACTATTAATTCTTTTCCAGTATTTGTTAATTCATAACCTCAGAAATATCAGAAATATTTTGTAACATTACAGACTATATGGATTAGGGAAATGATGCATTCCAGCCATAACTTTAGTAAAGCATAGATCCCACGAAATCTGAGGGCAAAAAAGTTAATTACAAGATAGCTCTGTAATTAATGTCCTAAAAAACTTGCTTGCACTCAGAATCTGCATTGTCTTACTATTTTGCTGCTTTCAGAGTCTTATGAAGGCTCCACAAATTGTGGGTATATTTTTTAAATCAATTTAAGAATGGGAACATAAAAAATTACTATAATGGTGTTTCTCAGAATAAGCCACCTATGAACACGATAACAAACAAACTATAACTTATGTATTTTACTACCTATATTACTATAAACGAGATTAAAATTATTAACACTATGGGATCGCTTACCATAGCATACACAAATGCTAACCTACGCAACAATACTTCTTAAGCACCTATCTCGGAAATGGGGATAAGGAGAAGTTTTGATAGGAGACCACATGAATACTTGTCCATATTTCCAGTTTTGGGGCACTGGCACTGTGAAATTAATTTTATAGGTGCTACTGTCATCACACAAGAGGCACTGTCGTCCTCCGTTTTAAACTCCATTTCTTGTTTTAAATACAATTTCCAAATGATACAGGGATTCTCAACTGCAAGGACAGATGGCAAAATTGAAAAAGTAATATTGTATTTTAATTGGATTTCAGTGGAAAACTTATCAGTCATTTAGCCTCTCAGGGTACTTAAATTGCTCCTAACTTTCATTAACCTTCTGTTCCATTTTTGTTGTACACGCTTCTGATACACTTATTCTTTTGGTGACTTTCACACTGTTAGATAGTGACTCACTACATTACATTATTCCCTTTCTAATTTTCCTCTTACATATTATATATAATTAAGAGAAGCACAAAGTCAGATTACTAGAACTCGAGATTGAGCAACGCAAAAGCTGTGAATTGCCTTCTGTTTGTTAACAGTTGCCCAAAACTCCTTCTCTAATCTAGGAAATATAAAATTAAGATGCATAGTCTCCCCATTGCAATGGGAAAAAATAGCAGAAGCACATAGGGCAATAAACCCCCTATTTGCCAGTCATTCAGGAGCACAGCTGAGGTCTGACTGAAGTATAAGCTAGGAGTTCACTGCCTCTGATGTGACAAAATAACACATGGAAGGAGAACTGGAAACTGGTCAAACAGATCATCCTACCAGGCTGCACAAGCTGCACGCGGCTTGGCAGGTTTGGCCTTGCTTGCTTCTTGATCTGCACAAGTACAAAAGACCAAAAGCCCAAGAAAAAATACACTGCCTACGCCAACAGTTTCTTTGATATTGCTCAGTCCTGAACTAAACTAGATAGTCCTGGAAACCTAAATTATATACAGAGATGACAAACTAACATGTGTGCTAAATGCTGCAGAAAGCCTGTGAGGAAATCCCTAAATTTTCAGTATGCCCCCTTTATATATGTAACCAAAAGACACATGCTTGGGACTATTTTCTGAAATATTGGAATGAACCTTAACAGCACTAAGTGAACCAAGTAACATACAGCAGCTTTCGTATGGTTAAAATAAGGCATTCAGTTGAAGCTGATCCTGTAATCCAACTCTACCTTGAAGAAGGTAAAGAACAAGCAGCCAGAAAAAGATGACCCTCGATGTCACTTGTAGCCACCACCTGTAGAAGAATGGAAAGAAAACAACTCTCACGATTCCTTTGCGGGTCAGAGATGTCCAAGGACTTTCAGGTTTTGCTTTAGCAAAAGCAGATCCTTTAAAAAAAGAACAGAAATGTCGATGTATTTCATTATTATGGCTAATAATAACTTTCCTTGTTCAATAGCAGAGTAGTTAAGATAGTTATTTAAAGGAGCAATTATTAAACGTAATTATTTGAATAAATCTCATACTTCCACCATTTCACTGTCTCCTCAATCCAAAATTTGCGTAAATTGTTGGTGCCCTCTTGACTGCTATTATCAGGAACTTCTACAAATAGCTAGATTTTGGTATGTGTGAATATCAAAACATTGCCATTTCTTACTATGCCAAAATTATTTTAAAATAAATTATTAAAAATTATTCTGTTTCACTGAGGTATCAGAAACTTGGTATGAAGCAACAGGAAGTCATATGAAAACTCCACATGCCCGTGCAGGCATAGCGGAGCTCTCTCCACATGCCCGTGCAGGCACAGCGGAGCCCTCTCCCAACACAGCAAAGGGATCTAAAACATCAACATCTGTAAATTGTTCCAGCCATTTTATTCAGGAAAATGGAATAAGGTTGAGAAGTATAGAGGAGTATCTGTCCAGCTGAGCACTAGCCCCAGGAACAGGAAAGCCACCCAAAGAATAATTTGTCTCTCCTTCTTTGTCTCTCCTTCTACACCATTTTTCACCTCACTCATTCAAACGTCCTTTCTTTCTCATATCCCTCCATTTCTTTTTCTCCCTGCATATTCCCACTTCTCTGGCAGCTAGAAAACTGTGTAACATTTACTTAATGGGGGTGTGGCTTAAATTATGCCAAGGTTACTGCTTGGAAAGGGCAACTACTGCCCGCTGCTACGCCATCTCCACCTTGTTTACAAGCAGAACTGGCATTAGTGAGCTCTGTGCTGGCACAGGTAGAACACTGCCAGTACTGAAACAACTTTAATGCCAACTTAGACATCCATGCAGAGCAGTCATTTAAATGCTATTCATGTATATCACTATATTGAAGCGGTCTACTGCTGTTCCTTAATTCCTACAAACATTTCGTTTTCAGTTCTGTTTTTTTAAATTTCAAATGTTATTTGTTTTTATTTCTTTCCCTCACATCCCCGTTTTTAAAAAGTTATATTGTTAGGTGATGTGATAAAAGCTTGTCTGCATACCCACAGAGGAGCTCAAAGGGACAACGGCAGGAGGGGGAGCCCAAAGAACCCTGCCAGGGTTCTTCTAGATACATCACTGGAGCCATCAACCCATCGAAGGCCCACCTCCACAAGCCCAGAGCAGGACAGAGGCACGAGGGCAGGCGGGAACCCAAATCAAGGAAGGAACACCTTGACCAGGCCCCTCCCAGGGCTGCCCCAGCAGAGCCATCACCCGCTTTGTCCAGGCGTGAAACCGTCACCATGAGCCACGGGGAGCAGCTCTCCAGACCACCTTCAGACGAAAGGGGGTTGCTGCCCAGGGGTCTGGGACTCATTATGGGATGCAGGGGAAAAGGAGCTCAGATTGCACAGGGCTTACTATGGGATGTTTAGGGAAGGAACCAAGGGTGGGAGAAAGGAGGGGTTTAGGTGATTTGGGGAGCAACAAGCGTGGGGAAATTGAGGGGTCAGGGGATAAAAAGGGCCAGTTGTGTACAAACAGCTGCTGGTCAGTACGCTGCTTGTCGGGCCGTGCCGTGCGCCTGATCAGGGCAGTCTGCCCTACCTTCTTAATAAATTCCCTTAACTCTCTCCCGGGGCGGGGGCGGTCGGTTCTGTCTGCATGCAGGTGTGTGGGGGCTGAGTGCCAGCCCCCGCAGTCAGACCTCAGAGCGTGAGTCGGGAGGGCCGTGTGTCCGTGGTGCCAGCAACCTGCGCGGGTGCTAGCAAAGATCAAGCCAGACGAACCGGTGAAGGGGTGAAGTGGCCTGGGAGCAAGGGGGTGAGCGGGTCTCTAAGGGCCAGCTCTGGGGGTGAGGGTGCCTGTGTATCTCTAAGGGCGAGAGCACAGCGGGGTGCTTCGGTTAATTCCAGACCTGAATCCAAAGAGCACTACCTCTGCTGAATGGATTCAGGAGACCCTGCTGGCTGCTGGGCTCATGGAAAAAAAATGCTAAATAATATTTTCCCTAGCCTTCACCAGGCATGAGGTAAATTAAATAAAGATAAAATAAATTAAGACTAAATAAAGACTTTTTGAAAAGTCTCATATCATCTGACCTTCTGTTGCTGTTTTGTTATTTAAAACAGGCAAGAAACATTCAAGGCCTATACAATTTTTGCTTTCCGGAAATTTCAGCATAACCTTTCCTCTAGATGGCAGAAGATTTGGAAGAAGTCTGAATGCATGGTAATAGGAGATTTCTGAACTAATAACTCCAAACTTTGATCCATGACAATCCATGTGTTTTTTTTTTTTCAAAATCTAAATCTATACAACAAAATTTAAATCAAGTTTTTAAGCTTTCAGTTTAATCTAGAGGTCATCTTTTAACAATATTTCCTACCTGTCTTCTTTGAAGAGGAGTTACAGCTCGTTGGTTTGGGGGGGGGGGTTGGGGTTTTTTTTGGTTTTTTGGGTTTTTTTGTGGGTTTTTTTGGGGGAGGGTTGTTTTTGGGTTTTTTTAATGCTTACTAATACACTCTTATAACAAGACACAGGATGGCAGTTACTTTTATACTGAGAATTTCAGCTTTTTCTAGCTCAGGACCTACCTCTTACAAGATCAACATCTATGAGGTCTGGTTTCACATGTCCTGTTTTCTTTGGTTTGTTTCTCAAACCCTGCAATAGGCAAATACTATCAAAATTCATTCATGCAAATGACAGACATTACAAAAGAAAAAATATTGATGTGGTCAGTAATTGTATTTAATCTATACTGTTATTGAAAATTCAGACAAATATGTCAACTTCATAGATTTAAAGTACTATAAAATAAACATTCCAAGGAAAAAAGCACAATAAATGCCTTTTACACACTTTACAAGCTAAACAAAACCCAACCAATTACTGACCCATTAGGTAATTTTTCAAACATAGTTAAGCACTGAGCACTCATCTCCCATGGCTTGGGATTATGCAGACAACATATGCACACACTTGCAAGAATTAGTAATACATTTATATTAGGTTTTCAGAACTGTTGCAACAAATTACTTCCCTGAATCTCTTTTCTCCTTAGATGTCTAATTAAACTTCACAAAATGCTTACATTGCAACTCCTTAATTCCAAACCTAGATAGCAAATCATGTTGTAATGCAAGAGCCCCTAATCAGCAAGTTCCACTGTCAGAAATCCAAATTATAGAAAAGTATTGAATTTTTCTTAATAGTGAATATAGATTAATTATTAAAAAGAGGACACACACCCCCCCCAATAGAAAGAAGCAGGAAGAAAAAGCAAGCTTATTCTGTCTTTTAGAAACTGTATCTTCCTTCACTGAGGAACCAAACTATCTTGCAAAACTTTCAATTTTGTTTTTAATACTAAAATGTGATGCTACACTCAAGCCTCAGAGATAGCTGTGAGTTTATTCTGATCCCTTTAGATTAGGCTCTTGGTCACACCAGCCAATAATGATTCCACAAAGTACAATTCATACAGAGTAAAATATAACATTTCAAAAAAAATTTTGGGTACAAATGGAATTATGATGGAAGTGGTTTAACTGTTTTCATTCAAAAAGCAGTTACATTCACTGGTGAACTGTAGATTTCCACCATTGTCATATTCCATCCACATGTAAAAACATTTATTACTTAAATGTAAACATTAAATTCAGATGAAAGCAAAAAAAAAGAAATTATTATCAATGAGAGAAAGATCAGTGAAATCTGGTCATGTTAATCTTCATAAGAACAATATCAAGCACATTGTTCAAATAGGTAGAGTGCAGCTCACAATATTTCTCACATCTAAATTCAACTGGATTTATTTTTCATGCTGAAATAAAAATTAAAAAAAACCCCAAAACTGTTCATAATGAATATATAGTTATCACCTGATGTGTCTGTTAGAAAAACAAGAGTTTGCTTGAAATGAAACAAAATTAATACATAGAACTGAAACAAGGATAGGACAAAATGTGCTCTGAGGATGACAAATACAGAAAACCGGTTGTATCGTAGACTTAAGCACTGCATAGAGCTTAACATGCAAGATTTTTACAGAACAGCAGACTTAAAATGGCAGTAATTTTATGTGGAATGAGAAAACAAGCCCATAATTAGAATTGGAAATTACTATAATTCTAAAACCAGCTACAGATTCTTGTGAAGTCTTGTGTAAGTGAGCCACTCCATAAAAAGATCTAAAGCTTAAAAATAAAATGCTAAATGACATAATAATTTTCAAATGTATTACTGCTTATGGGCCACAAGATTTTTCTGGAACATCTAAATAAAGATGTATGTGTATCTTAGAAAAAATAACCCCCTGGAAACACATGCACAATCCTAGGAAAAATTTATCACTGTGGCTAAAATTCTGTTTTCAATTTAAAGAAAGAATTCTGCAAAAACTAAGTCAACAGTATAACTTGATGCATCTTTCGTAGGAAAGAAGTGGTAACACATTCTTTAAAAATTCCATCGGTCAAATTTCAAACGCTTTCAGTGTCCATGGATTACACTGAATTGGTTCTTCTACTTTTTGCCACACACAGTGAAAGAATTCCATTTATTAAGATGCAATTTCTCCACTCTCTTAATGCATCACAAATATCTGCAATATATGTGGAAAACAGCAGCGTTTCAAACTAGAGTTAATTAAAAAAAAAACTCATACTGTTTCATACTGTCCAGGCCCATCCAGTTAGTTCACATAATTTATATTCTGCACCAAACACATTTCAGCTAACTAATAGCAAAAATAAAGTTTAAATTAAAATGCTTAAAAATAGTTGCTATTATTGTAAAAATTATTTTGCACAAATTTTAAAATTAATCTTAACAGATTCTATTGTAGTTCTAACTAAAGTATAAATTTATAGTATCAGAAACAGATTTTCCACTAAAAAACAGTAATTTTTTAGATTCTTAGTAAAGTTCATTTATAAACAGTACTGCAGCAGCTTTGAGATTAAAGTGCTAATGTGCAATACTTGAACTCAGTAGCCTGTTTCAGTGTTACTGTTATTACACTAAACTCAGTCAACACAAATGCATACAGACACTGTCATTAATTTGTTAGTTATTGGACTCCTGAGCCAAACGAGGTGCATTTCGAATAAGCACAAGGCATTATTTGCAATAAATTATTTGAATAATGTCGTATTATACAGTAGTTAAAAGAACTTCTGTCACAACAGCGATTGGTCTTCCTGGTCGTGGAAAGGACCCTGAAAACAAGTAACACGCTCGGGTCTCCGTTTGAAATTCGTGGTACTGATTGTCAGGAACATTTCTGAAAGCTCGCTCTCTGCACGCTTCGGACAAACGGCACCACAAAACACCGTTTTCCGGCAATAGACTCGTGCTTGTGTTAACGGCACGTATCCCGGCTGCAGCCGGTGCTGCACTCGGAAGCGTGCTCGCTTTCAGATCCACCAGGCACCTCCGAGTAACCCCGGCCGCCCGGGCGCTGCCGAGCAGCCGCCGGCGGGGCAGGGCAGGCGGCAGCGCAGGCCGGGGCGCTGCGGGCAGGGCGGGGGGGGGGGGGCGCTAGGGCAGGGCAGGGCAGGGCGGGGGTTGAGGGCGGGGGGAGGGGGGGGGGGGGGCGCGGCGGCCGTGCCCCCCCGGCGGGCTGCAGCCGGTCAGCGAGACGGGGGGATCTACAGCATCGCGAAGATTCAGGCATGGGGTTTAGAAGCGCTCCTAAAAATACCATCAGCTCCGACTTAAAAGTTAATTTGTAGATTTTTGTGCTGAAGTCGGGGAACTCTGTAGTTCAGGTCAGCGACAGTTTCCATGTCATGCAAACAAGGCCCCCTCGCACACTTTGTTTAGCTATTTAAGCTCTGGGGAGGGGGAAAAAAAACACTCACAGGGAACTTGACGCAATGTACTTTTTGCTAATGTTAAGAATTAGCAATGCCTTGAAACTCATGCAGTAATAGCATACTTCTTGTGTGCAGTATTTGAAGAAAAAAAGGTTAATTGCAAGAAAATGTTAATTACATCAACTTTAACATCATGGAGTATGACATTATGTACAATCCATAGAACTACTACATATAGGATCGATTTCTTTTTCTCCAAAACAATTCAGCAACGTGGCAGACATTGATGGCACTGTTAGTTGAACCAAAATGCAAAGAACGCTGTTAAACTGCTTGTTCAGAGAAACAAAGCCTGAAGTACTTACCAGTCTAATAAACTGTACAAAACAATGACAGCATCATAAAGAAGGAAAAGTAAACTGCAGGTGTAAGGTAACTAACTGAAAGTAAACAGAGCTCAGATAACTGACATTAGAATTCATCACAGTGAAAGAAAAGTGAAAGACAGAGGTACTAGGACAATTAAGCCCTGGCTTAAGATAACTAAAAAGAAGAAAAAATGTACTGACATACAGAAAGATGCGGCACTTTAAATGCTGCAGAGTTATTAATTATGTAAAATAAATAGAGCATAATATGCCGGTTACATTTGGTTACACTCCAGAAGTCTTGTTTTACTTGACCAGTATTAAATACCACCACATACATTGTAAATTAGATCAGCATACACAACCACAGACTTGATAATGTCAAAAAAAAAACGTTGAAATGCTATAATATTATTACCTTTATTTCTCTTTGCTCTACTGATTTTTCCCATATTTGTTGATCATAGGCCCCAATCTAAAAAGAACACACAAAAAAAATCTACATTAGGTTTTAAAAGACATTGATCAAACAAAATCAATCAATCTTCAACAAGACGAGCATGAAGGTTATTTCCTTGGGAAGACTTATTTACAAAGAATTCTTTATCTTCTCCATTCCGTCTTGGCTGGACTGGATCCAGCTAACCTGTAAATGAGCTGTGACAGAGCGGAGAGGCAAGCAATAGAAGCAATAGCCTCAGCCTCACCGCACGACTTGTGCAAGTCAGAGGAGCGGGAACACCAGGCTGCTGCCCACCTCAGGTCGGGATTCCAGTCTCCGTGCTGACGGAGAGCAGACCTACGGCAGCAGCGCCAACACCGTCCTTCAGTTAGCTTTAGAGAAAATACCATGCACATCTAGTTGAACTCATACCTTCAATTAATTTATTATTTTTTTAAACCATCTCCCTCTATATTTCCTGTTCGGTTCCACCCACTTTTACAGCTACATTGTCTTCAGCTTTATCTCCTAAGATTGCACAGCAACAAAAGATACGGTCAGGCTGGTGAACAACTAGATCACAAGCCAGGGAAAACCCAAGGAATATGAGGAATTGGCACTTTTCCTGCTGAAGCACTGATGAAATAATGTTCCTAGTAGACCTATTCCCAAATTTGTTCACTCTCATGAAGCTGCTAGTCTATTTATTCATGAAACTCTTCTAAAGATCTTAGTTTTGTCTAAACGTGAGCAAGTTTTTAGTTAAAAAATGGGAATAAAAAGGAATCGTTTTCTCCCAGGCACTAACCTCACCACAGCATTGTAGAAAACTTTGTGTATTTATAAGAGCAGAACCACAGAAAGACTAAAGGTTGATCCTGCAAGCACTTACTAAAACCCTAGCACTAAGACCAGTTTTGATGAGTTCTGTCATTTTTAACAACCATCAATACAGGTAGCTATAGTTAATTTAAGAAATTACTGTGCACTTGTTTATACAAGAAAGCCACTCTATGACTGTCAGATATTTTGAAGAAGGGCAACTTAAACTTCAGGAAATTCACATGTAAGATAGTGACAAGAACAAGTCAATATATGAGACAATATATCCAAGCTTTGTAAGAGGTTATCGAAGATCATCAGATTGCTTTGAACTCTGCACAAATAGTATTTTTAGATAATATTCAGTAATGATTGACATTTACTATGTCAACTTTAAAACCTTTCCATCCCAGCAGTTCTACCTAGACATATACATGCGTGTACACACGCATGTGCACACACACTGCTAGATATCTGGAGTTTGAGTCACATCACAAACTCTGAGCAGTTAAGTGCAAGATCACTTTTAGGTCATGAGGGAGAGACAGACGCACTTCCCGAGATTCAGAGCCCCTTTACTGACTATGCAGAAAGCTGATACAAGCAGCTTAGTCCAGACACCTGACAGAGAGGCAAGAGGAACCCCTGTCATTTGAGCGAACTTGCTTAAATTCAATCTTACTGCAAGAGTATGACTTCTCGTTCCAGTTAGCAAACTGCAACAGACATAAAAGGCCCAAGCACGAGTGCATACACCTTAAACCAGAAAACATTGTTCTGATTTGTCTTTTACTATTTCAATCTTCAGTGTTAAATTAGAAGACGTTATAAAATTTAAAAAATAAATTAAAAAGAAGGTCATTCTTGGTTAAAAAGGATCTTTTAACCAAGGATCCAACATAAATGCAAAAAGATATCCAGGGAAGCCAACAGGCAAACACACTCATAAACAAAAAATCTAGAGGCATCTTCTGTGCCTCTAAACCTGACCCATCAGGGAAAAAAAGAAAAAATAATAATTCTAATTTATAGCAGTAAAGTCCAAAGCATATTTAAAATTGAAAGTGGGAACAGTGAATTGAATTACTGAATTACCCATTCTCAAATTTAAATAATATTTCCCATTCACAAGAGCTAAGCACCCAAAAAATTTCTATAGTTTGCTACCTTAAAACTCTGGAAAAAAAAAACTACTGGCTTTTTGGTAGTAATAATAAATACTTTGCACCTCTCATTTGGAAAAAAATGTAGACTGTGGAAAATAATTAGGGAGTCAGGCACTGTACTGGGCAGAATTAAGCACTTGCTACAATTAAAGTAATTAAACCAAAGGAAGTTTAAGAGCTAACTCCACCTGGATAACAGCCAGCAATTAAAAAGTCAGTATCTTGAATAACCACTCCACCCAGACATTTATACCTAACTGTTCTGGCTTTTTCTCTAAATACATTTTAAATGAAATTTCAGGCCTTCCTGTTTTTCATGAAATTTACTGAGAAGAACCCCGAGTGAGGTTTTTGTGCTGCGTAATATTCTGTCCTTCCCTCCTCACTTCCAAAAAAGATTTCTTTCTGCGAAGACAGAAAAGGGGATGCAAGTCTGTCTCCCTCTCGATTATGCAAGAAACAAATGCGGAAGGAAGCCTTTGTGCCAATAAAGCTGTAAAGCAAACTCTGTATTCCTAATTCCATTCATAGCCGAAACTGGTGTAGCGTTGAAAGAGTCTTTAAAAGACAAAAAACGGACCGTTTGTTAAAGGAATTCTGGGAAACACAGATCCCAGAAGACATCTGAGGCAAGGAAGTTGACTGATTTAAAATCTGAATTAGCTATATTTTCCTACAAACATTTCTTCTCCCTCAAGGCTAGGTAACAACTTCTGTCTCCACAAAAAGACAAGAAGTAGGGATTTTGCCATTCGCGTTTTTCTTTTAACATTGCCCCATAAAGCAATTCTTCCAGCAGGAGGTAAAATGAGAGAGCCAAAGCAACTTTAAGGGAAATGGTCTTTTACAACTGTTTTATTAGACTAGTGGATCTGGCCAATCACCTCTGATCAACTTTAATTATTAAAATCTGAGCACAGGGCTATTAAGTAAAGGCATACTGTTGCAAACTGAAAAGAGCTAAAGAGATAATTACAGACAGCAAGTATCATTACAATCTCTCACAATATTTTTTTTTTTAATCTACCTAATTTCACCTCTTTGTGTTTTAAGGAAGTTTTAAAGCACCTTAGGGAGTAGGCGTACGTGTTCAGCACATCAAATTTAGACCTGATACTCAATTTCCCTTCTCCCATCTGCATAAGCATCCGTCTATACTCCTCTTGCAAGTGTATCAGAAGGAAACACATGAAAACAAAGGCGTCGTTATAAAGTAGCATACTGGCACATTTCATTTCCCACATTGAATAAAAATAGGTAGAACTAGTGTTACTGAAACAAGGCAAGTAAAAAACATGGGCATTAATTTTTTTTCCTCTATACATTATGTCAGGAAAACACATTTCCAGTTTGTGAAACATATCTTGCAAAATTCATTGAAAAATATTTTTGATTGACAACAAGCTAAATTATGATTACCAGAGATGCTAGACACCTGTATGAATTAAATTCAAGAATTTAATTCCTGAATGAATTCAAGAATGTAAGTTAATACTAGCAAACCTTCTCAGTTTTAAATTACTGAGAGCACCAGTCAATTCCATCTTCAAAGAGTTTTGATTTACCAGTATTTGCATCTAAATTATGTTTTGTGTTACATCTAAATATTAAGTTGTCAAATGTTTGCATGTAGGCTCTCGCTCTTGGCTATTCATGCAATTCTTTAAAATTGTACATACCTGCAGGACACTGAAAAGAAATCTAGCATCTAGCAATGCCAAAGAAATTAAGCTCTAAAGGCAAATAAAATGAAGGAATAACCTTCTAGAGAGAAGATCATTCATGCTTCCAACCTGAAGAATTTAAATATACACAAAACTTGATCAAAGCAAGCTTTTCCTCAATATGCAACTGTCCCCAGGGCTCCTCCGCAGGTGTTCAAGCTTCCTGTGCCGGGAACTGTTAGGCCAACATGAAGGCCCCAATCAACTCAAGTACCTATATACGCTCCTGAACCCACCAACTCTACCCGGAGTCTCATCCATTATAGCTGCAAGTTCTGCAGTGTCCTTCAAAGACAATTTAAAGTCAAGGGTCCAAAAACTGTCAAATTTTTAAGTATACAACAATAAGTAATGCTTTTAAAATCTGTTCAAGACTTAGTGCAAGACTGTTTGTATAATAGCTTGTCACTGATATTTTCAATCCATCATTTCAGTCTACAACTGGCAATAGACTTTTTTTTTATAGCAAACTATACAACACAATATCCCAAATTTAATCTGATTTATCACAGAAATTTATTCTAATTTAATTTATAAAATATCTAATCAGAGAGGATCTGAAATTTGTATTCTATAGCATTTATTTATTTATTAAGATTTAGCAGAAAATAAATCGACAAAAAAAAATCTCATTTGACATTTTTGAAATTTGTTAATTCAAGATAGATAATGAGCCTATCTTACAATTTTTAAATGTAACTTTCATCACCAAGCATTAACAGCAACACAACCCTGTTGTAGGAAACTTGACAGTAATATGTTACAGATATAAAAAATTGTGGTATAACCTTCCTGTAGCAGAATTAGATAAACTAGCAAATGTTATTTTACACACATTTAGTTTAAATCATGCATCCCAGGCTTCCTCAATGCCAAGATTCCATCCAGTCTAGCCAAACCAGTTACCTCTAAAATGTTCAGTTCTCAAGACACCGTGCCTCAATAAACACCAAGTAAAGGAGATTAAAGGAATTCTGTTCCTTTATGTATTTGCAGAATTAACAACTATTCTTCAAGCAAGTATTAAAATTTTCGGCATATAAGGGATTACATGCAAAGACTGAAAACTCTGGCAGTTTTCTTTCACAATGGAAAAGTGTGAGTTTAGCATCCTGAATTAACTCAGCGTAATAAACTTTCAAATAGGTTTTCTAGGGAAAAAAAAGTTTCTTCACAAGTAATTAATTGTCAAAAAAAATTATTAACTTGTATGTGACTTGGCATGGGATATTAAGCTATACAATTACACATTTCACAAAACTAAACTAAACTCACCTGATAAAGCTAGCTCTTTACTGAAAGATTAAATAAATTTGAGATCATTTTTAAGTGTAGACTCCTCATAATGTTTTCTGTTTAAGAGATATGTGCACCTCTTGAAATTACCTAAAATAATTGCACTTATTCCTTCCCAATCAAATACCTCAGAAAGCATTTGATCACATTTCTTTATGGATCTAAAATTCGTTTGGCACCTGTACAGTTTGGTTTTACAACATTAACAGCAATTAGCCTAAGTAAAAAGTTAAGCTATTGAAAACCCAGCCAACTTTTACTTCAAATAAAACCCAGTGAGAAGGGTTTCCTGCACTGCGTAATATCTCTTCCCAGTGTCTTTCTCATAACAAGCCGTATGTGCATCAAGATTGAATTTGAGCTTTGTGAACGACACTGATATTCACTTCAAGCTAATGTAGTGATGGTATCAACCTGTAGCCCAATACTCACAAGGCCTTCTGATTCTAATGGAATTGATCAATATTTCAGGAGACATTTATAATTTATGACCAAGCAGACTAGCAAAGATTATAATCCTAAGAATACACAGTATTTCCTGCTGGATCTTAAAACTTTAATGTTTACCAGTAATGAAACCTGCATGCTAAGCTTTGCCCTTTAAAACCTCTAAAGGCTTTTACAAGCAACATCACAATAGTATTACAAATCCAAAAGATACAAGAGACAGAGCTTGGTAAATAAAAAATAAAGTTGCTTCCTTGTACTGTCTACCAAGGAAATCAAGAGTTTAACACCTTATTAAAATATTTAGTGTTAAAATATTAGCTAATATGCTTTATTTACTTTTACAGTCCAACATTCTTCAAAAAACTGTATGATTTTATGTATCAATTTTAATATTAAGATATTGATATATAAATAATTTCTATACATGTAATATTATTCATTTTAAAATATCTTTAAAAATGCTTCATATTTAGTTTATGTTTAAGAATACAGTTTCAGATATTAGACAAATCATTTCTCATTTTCTCAAAACTCTGAACAGGATTATTAAAAGTTATTTTAAACCCCATTTTGTTTCTTACATGAGCTGATCCCCATTGCAAAAAAGGCAATAATCTATTAGCTTAGCAGTATAATTATCTCTGTTGGAGTAGATTTCTACTGTTAGGATGGGGTTTTTTTCAGGATGTTTTTCATTTTCAAGGGTGGTAGGTTTTTTTCAATTTTGTTTATGGTGGATATGTAGACCGGACAAGCTCAGGTACAACAAACTTAAACCACAGATAGAAATTACTATATAATAATTGTACACTGTCTGCTAATAGCGAAGAGTTTAGTAACTTTTAGTCAAATGGAAAAGGACAATGAAGGGATTAAAGCTGTATATCCTAAAGTGCAGAGCTTTGGATTTACGACTGCTGAATTGTTACCTCTGATTACTGAAAGATCCTCCCTTCTCCCTGTTTGGCCCCAGAGGGAGAGCTGAAACCAACTATTTAGAGTAAAATGAAGCAATTCAAAACTTTAAGAGTTATTTATTCTTAACTGTTTGAATTGCCAACTAATGACCTGCTTAAATTCTGGCAATAACTGCAACAGCACTGGACTTACAGCCATTTCACTGAACAGTAATTTTACTGCTTACTTCAAAGATACTATCCCTTTCAGAGTACAATAATACATAATTAAACATTAATCAACTATGTATTAATAGTTCTTCTGCATCATTCTTTACAGATTAATTCTTGGTAACATCAGGCAGCCCTACTTATTGCCCTGAGTAATGGTTTACAGATTTTAGCATATCTACTAAAAACATGAAACATCTTTTTTCATCGCACAATTAAACATAAAGGAAAATTATATACATCAGAATAGTTAGAAACAGTTTGCAGGTTAAACTAAATGAGAGTACAGGAATAACCAACACCTGCTCTAAGCCATTTCCTAGTGACATGAACTGGACACCAGGGTAACTTCAGGTACCATTTTTTTGGCTTAAGTGGACTATAGAGCAAAACCTAAAAAGAAGCACAAACTGAATGAGAATCCATCTCTGTCATTAATCACAATTAAGCACAATCTCTTATGTTTAATAACGGTTACTCATCTTCAAATTTCAAACTAAAGTCATCACAGAATTGCACAGGTTGGAACCTCTGGGGGTCATCTAACCCAACCTCCTGTGCAAAGCAGGTCCAGTTACAGCAGGTTGCTCAAGGACTTACCCAGTAGAGACCCAAACATCTCCGAAGATCGGACACTTCACAGCCTCTCTGGGGTCCTGTCTCAATGCTTGGCAAACCTCATGTTAAACATTTTTATCCTTGTATCTAATCGGAATTTCCCACATTTCAATTTGTGTTTATTGCCTCTCATGCAATCCCTGTGCACCTCTGAGAAGAGCCTGGCTCCATCCTCGCCATGGCCTCCAAAGCAGTAGTTGCGATAGCAGTAAGCTCTCCCCTTTGCCCTCTCTTCTTAAGATTGAGCAAACCAAGATCCCTCAGACTCTTTGTCCATCACATGCTTCAGCCCCATAACAATCTTGGTGGCTCTCCACTGGGCTTGCCAAGGAATGCCAATGCATTTCTTGGACACAGCACCCTAGATGCTGTCTCACGTGAGCTGAACAGAGGGGAATAATCCCTTCCCTTGGCCCGCTGGCTACCCTGTTGCTAACACAGCCCAGCTACTCTCCAAGTGTTAAGGATTTAAGACCTCTGCAACACTTTTTTTTTTTCTTTTTTAAACGATTACATACTTGCACAAAACAAAGCAGAGGCATAACTGGGAAAAGAAAACCACTCTGACGGCCTCATTATTCAGTATAATTCCCTGAAGACCACTGAAAACCCAGCAGTTTTACCAGCATTGTAACTAGGATTTTAAAACAGCACTGCCCTTACGCCCCTGATCATTTCCACTTCCCATGGCACAGCGCATTCATCTGGGTGGCTGAAAGGTCAATCAGATCACTCAGGAAGATAAAAGAAAATGGTAGGTTATAGTTTCACAAGGCATAATGAAACAATTCAAGAATCAGAAAATCCCTCTCAAGAGAGAGGGATTTCAGCTCTTCTCTCTCCCCTCCCACCCATTAGATAGGTTCCTTATATCCTTATAGATTCGCAGTCTTAGTTTTAACTGGACTAGTCCCCTGACCAAATTCACCAGATAAGTGCATGAAAGTCTGTGGGAAGGAAAAGCAGGCATGGGAGCCAACAGCCAGGCAAAACGCAAGCCTGCTTCATTCAGCCACAGCACCAATTTTTGAGTGACTTTTTACACGAGATCCAGAAACTTGAGTTTTGTCTCACCAAAACAAAGTGCTGAAGGCAATCCCCACTATTTGGTCAGATGACAACCTAAGTACTGAATCCCAGCACTACGTGGAAGGAAACTCTTCTAAATATACTTCTTTTTCCTCAGTGCTTTCACAAATAGCCAGCTCCAACACTTGTCAAGTTTTGGCACTTGAAGGTGGACCTTTTTGAACTGATGCAGTTTCAGCATCCAAAGTTTTAGGTAATACAGCCATACAGCCCAACCATTTGGCAAAAACTGGCTTTGGTGCCAGGGTCACCAATGCATCACATTAACTCAGTGCCAAGAAGGAAATCAGGTGGTTTCAGGAATGACATAATTTTTGTTTTATTCCTTCCTTTATTAACTTGGCAAGTATAATCTTCGACTAATGAGCTGTAAAACACTGAATATTACAGATCTTAAAGCAATGCAATTAGAACTCTAATTTTGCCCTTTAAAAGCCATGAGAGAGAAAACATCTAATTCGTTTTATTGTGCCCTTTAACAGCCGTACCCCAGGGACACCCAAAACAGTAGAAAGGTGCATTGGCAAAGTTAACTGATATGCAATCAGGTGCAGGATTCAGGTTCAATTCATTAAGTTCCATTCTGCCTGCCCCTATAACCATCCCCAAGAGAAGGAACAACGTAATTCCCTCCTGCAATATTGTCAACAAATTTGTATAAAGTTCCCCATTTTAGCAGCAAGGCTTCTGTGAGGACTGAAAATCAGAAAGTTGTTAAAGTAAATTTACGTGTAGTCTCCAAACTGGAAACTAGACAAAAAATTGCATGTCTACTATTATCTGTAAAACTTGAAATTATAAGAAGTTAATGCAAAAAGCTTAAGTACAAGCAATACAAGCAATATTTAGATTATTACCTATTTCATTATTTTTAACATCAGTACTGTTACTGATGCAATACTTCAAGTATGCATTAAGTATCAGTATCAGAAAGGTACGCCATCAGATACTGAAATTGTTTAAAATAATTGTGGGGGTTGTCAGATTTTTTCAGAGGAAACATTATGATGGTTTTCTCCATAAAATTCATCAATTACAAATCTGAAACAAGTTCAGTATTCTGGTAAATACACATAATCCTAACGATATTAACTAACAAAGTGCATATATGTGAATATCAGCTCAGTAGCTGTCTGGGACCAAAGTAATGAACCATTGCAGAGAGCAATGCAGATACCCCTGCCACACCCTTTTATTGCAAGAACGAGTGCAGCAGAACATATTGACAACAAGCTAGACAAACCTTGTCTGACACATGAATATCTCAGCATTGCACTCCCCAGTGCATCCAGGAACACAGCAGAGGTTTAATTTATTTTGCTTTCTACAGAGCCAACCTGTATCTAGGAGGATTTATTTGTTCAGATTTCATGCCTTGCAAAAGTATTAGTACCAGCTGGGAAACGCAAGCTATCACTGGAAGCAGTAAGGCTACATCCATGCAATCTTGTACCTCAAATAACAAGCTGGTATAATACACTATCTGAAATCTTACAGTCCAACTTAAAATAACTAAGAATTTATTATTGTATTTTTATAAGACAGTAATCAAGAGCTCTAAATCTATTGCAATGACAAAAACCAAGTTTACATAACAAAAGGTCTGACCTTTTAAACGATTAAGTGCATTACTAAATCATCCTCGTGTGAGGAGCTCAATTTCAGACAATAGTATGAGTCATATGAGTAAACTTTGTGTTTGGAAAACTTGCCTGAAGTAGGGTTGGAAGAGCTCAATTGCTTAACTCTTTCCATTAAAGAATATAAAAATGCCTTACTTTTGAGAAATCAAACAGAACTTTGAAACTCGGTGGACAGAGACATAAAATACATAAATCAAAAAAAAAAATCAAAAAAATACATTAAAATTGAAAACAAAGAAGCACAAGGAGCAAGTTACCTGTTCAATATTTCTTATGTAGCTTCCACCTACTCAAATATATTTTTTTCTTTATGTATGACTATAAATACCAGAAGTTCTTCATGTTCTTTTTTAGGGCATTCATACACCAATTCATTAATCTGAAAATACCTCCCCAAAATAACACTTTATTTTCCTCATTTTATCATATAGGCAAGTCATATCAATTTGATCAATACTGACTGCAAACCTGGTTCTTTCTTGCCCCAGAAACAATGTTTTACTGGCAGAATGTGCTAAGTTTTGATCCCTCCCCACTTTCAATTGCAGTTACTGTTGTGAGGAATCAGCACATCTAAAAAGCAAGGTAAGTGGGACAACTTTGACAACTCTGAAATAAAAATTTAAAACTGAAAGCAACCACCAGTTCACAGAGTTGAGTATTTTGCCATCATAAGCAATTACATAATAGAAACATATCAGAAAGGACAAAAAAATGTCTGGTACCCACTAACTATTAGCATAGCTCTTCCTGTTCCCCAATTTGAAATCTTTGGTGCAAACAACAAATCCATGAGGAAAAAAATACTGTGCCATGTAAAAGTTTTAAATAAATAAATAAATGAATAAATAAAATCAAGGTTATGGGTGAAAGAGCCTAGATGCTCCCAGGAAAGGATCACACACTGCACTACAAAGTTAAAAAACCTATTGGGGTTATCAGCCTGATCCAGGAGAACCTTCAGTAAATGGGACCTAAGAGATAACAATCTAATTAGCATGAACATTTGCATGAGATGCAACATTTCTGCAGTGCAGCCATTTGTCCCAAAATAAGACTCTACTTCCTCATACCGAAAGAAGCAAAGCCTGCTCCTTTGGCAGACCCCAGTCCACATGTGGATTGCAATTAAATTTTGTTCACACCATGGAAAACGTTGACGTCTGGTTTATGCAAGATCTTATCCCTCCTGAAGATAGCCCAGTCTTTCATGAAGTAACAGGAGTCACCTCATCACAACTCCCTGCCATAAAGGCAGCATGCAATTTCTGGCCCAGCGGACCTCTGTAAAAGCCTACAGAGACTTGTAGCAGAAATACTGTCATTGCTATGAATGAAATAAATGCAAACGTGCGAAATCACTAGAAAAAACCGACAGGACAAGGGTTAAAAGAATGACCTGTACTGATAATGAGTAATCCTGTTAGGAGCAAGGTCCTGGGAAAAGTAAAATTGAGGAATGGGTTGTTTATATCAAGACCAGAAGGCCTGCCCTCTGTAAGATCACAGCACAGTGACTCATCATCAGAAGATCCTGCTTTCCTAACACCAGGAGGATGGAAAGTTGGAGCATATCACATATGGCATTCCTTTTCCTGTATGACTGACAAGAAAACAGACGTGTATTTAAAAAAAAAAAAAAAAAAAAAAAGAAAAACAGATAACAAGCATGAACTTCACTTAAGATTTATGGAGACTTAAACTCTTTCTTGCATCAAAGGACCATTTATATATAAAGCTGAATACCATAAAAGACCTGTCCAAAGACTAGTTCATCAGCACCAATGAAAAAAACCCAGAGATATGATGAGGATCTGATAGCCAGCATCATGCATTGCACAAAAGGGATCTTGGCCAGACCAAATACGCACACAACTGGGTGCTTTGAAGTATTATTAGTATGACAGTGTAAGTGAATGAAATTTATGAGAGAATGAGTGGAAACGGGTAAAATCAGCATCACTTTCCCCTTCCGTAAGATCCTGCTCTGAATTTTTTTTACACTAAATCTTCTACAAGTCATCCTCCAAATCTTTAAAAAATGGGATTGGACCTGCAGTCAAGAAGCAGTTCAAAACCACAGTGTAATTCCACTGATACCTTTACAAAAATACTTTTTGTAAAGCTTGAGTAAGAGAAGGGAGAGAGTAAATAGTACAAAAACAAAGAATCCTCATTAAATTCTGAATTATTTTCAATTTTTTAATACGTAATTGAATGTTTGGTATAAATTAAGTCAGCAAAATTCATTTTTCTGCTTTTCCAACTGTACCTTTAATTCGCAGTTGTAAAGATCTCAGCAAAGCACACCAGTATGGTCTTATTTCTAGAAATTAACTGTTGCTTAGCTAGAAGTTAACCAGAATTTCTGGTTTGAAGACTGTTGCCATCATTCTCCTAGGGGCAAGATGCATCTTCTCAAAAAGACAGCCATAGACCCAAGGAAACCAATAACTCATAGAAATTTACTGAATCATGGAGAGCCAAGGAAAAAAAAAATCATCACACTTTATTTATATCTTAATAAAGAAGCACGTCTCAAAATTTAGCAAATTTTTCAGCTTTTTAAAAGCAATTTAACTGAATAAGCCAACTGGCATACTAATGTCAAGACATGATGATTTGAAATTGCCAAAATAATAAATTAGAAAGAGACATCAACATTTCTATGTGCAAACGTGAATCAAAAGATACAGTATCAGGCGATACTATAACTATGTATCTCCAAATGAGATCTTCCCCCCCCCCCCATTTTTTTTTTTTTTCTAATTAACTTCTAAAAAGCCCTAGCCTATCTCTTTTGGGTATGGATTACACAGTTCCTTGTTACTGACAGAAAATACGTTTCAATTCTTACTTTCTACTTAAATACAAGAATTCCTTTATGTGCTACAGAAACAACACTCTCCTGTACATTAATTAACATTCTACTGAGAACAAAAATTTTCTTTCCTTTTTTTCCATAGCACAAGTAGCCAAGGGAGTGAGGAGTTTTCAACACAGACCAAAAGCTATTCCATTTCATTAGATACATTCACTAAATATTTATTTACTTTTGAAAGAAAAGTTTCAAGCTACTCGCTCTCATACAATGCTAACCAATAATGCAGTAGTATTTTATATTTATTATACTTCACACATAAAACACAATAAGCCAACTTTTTTTTTTTTAAGCCACCATAAAAACAAATAGAAAGCTTACCTTCTTCTGGTACCAAACTATAGCATCAGTTACTTTGGACGCCATTTATTCCACTGAATTCACACAGTCATTTTAGGCTGTTAACAGAAAAAGACAGAACTTTACTTCCACCTTCCCTACGAAGGCCAACACAGGGAATGTAGAAACACTCCCGTTACCTGCAAAGCACTGAACAGCTATATTTACTTTACACCTCGCCTTAGTAAGAGTTTGGGTTTTCTCCTCTAAGTAAACAAGAAACTACAAATCTGCTGCTACAGGACATCAGAAGCCTCAGTTTTGTCCATCTTTCCCATTAAAACACAGGTGGCACAGAGATAATTTCTTACAGTCTCACGAGACCCTCACAAGAGTTGTATTACATGCAGCATTTTTTTTTTCTGATAAATTAAGCAACCTATAGTTCTTACCACAGCACAGTATTCTGAAGTCCAGGAATAATTGTGTTATAAATGGAAGAAAATTTCATACAGACTATTAGATATTTTTTGAGGGGGGAAAAAAAACCCAACAGTGCTAGAACTCCACTTTTATTATTATAAAATTAACAGACTCATGAAAATAGTAGACTAAAACAAGTCAAAAGGAGAAAAACAAGGAAGAGTGGTATGTTTGTTTTAATGGTAGCAAATAGCAGTAGTATTAGTTAATCTTTGATGTCACTGTCATTAGTTTCAATGTGAAAAAAAAACCAAAAATCAAAAAACTTTCAGCCTACATAAAACATTCCTACCTTGAAAATGAATTTGAAAAGTTTTCTTTCATGTAATCAGTCATCCAGAGTTAGTTCAGAAAAAAAAGTAAGAATAAAGAAAATAAACATAAAAAGCATTCAGATTTAGAATTATTGTCTTTCTACAAAATTGCATATATTCTCTTGTACTGGACAGTCTGTAAAATCAAAGGAAAGTTTAGCTGAGAATTACAGAATCCTTTCCAGATATTTTGTTACAATATGCAAGTTCTTTCAGTTATGAATGTATTATCATTAAAACCAAACTGAAATTTTTCAAAAATAGGTTACTTCAGATATTAACAGATTAATAACAGTTAAATTAGTTTAGTACCCTCATTTCAAACTGTTAATTAAGGCAGGAAGTGGCCAGTGGAAGAAAAGAAGAAAAAAGGAATTAGAAAAACTGTTAAAATATTTGCCAAAAAGTCTGAATACTTTTGTGTTTAATAATCTTTCATCTCACTGATTCCCTTTAAAAATATATATATGTAAACAAATATGCCATACTTAAGCCCAGTTAAAAAAAAAGTCAATGGGGCACACTATACTACATGTGACCTTTTAACATTAGTTGGTAAAAGCTTAAGTTTTCAGCTCCACCTAATATTCAGCGTCCTTCCTATGTTTACAAAAAGTTTAAGAATGTTATTTTTATATAACTGCACCAAGTATTTAACATGCAAGGAAATTCCTATTTTAAAGCTATAAATTCCTAACAAATTATGCAAAAGGCTTTGAAAAAGTTAGTATAAGTAACTTCAAAATACTATCCAAGTTTTCCAAACATACTATCTGAACGATTCCAGGATCAAGCACAATTGGTAAAAATCAACACAAGATCTCTTAAAAAAACTTCACAAACACAGTTTCACGGAGTCACAGATGGTTGAGGTTGGCAGGGACCTCTGGAGGTCATCTGGTCCAACCCCCCAACTCAAGCAGGGCCACCTAGAGCAGGTTGCCCAGGCCCACGTCCAGATGGCTTTTGAATATCTCCAAGGATGGAGACTCCACAACCTCTCTGGGCAACCTGTTCCAGTGCTTGGTCACCCTCACAGTAAGAAAGTGTTCCCCGATGTTCAGAGGGAACCTCCTGTGTATCAGTTTGTGCCCATTGACTCAGGTCCTATCACTGGGCACCACTGGAAAGAGCCTGGCTCCGTCCTCCTTGCACCCTCCCTTCAGGTATTTAAGGACATTGATGAGATCCCCCTGAGCCTTCTCTTCTCCAGGCTGAACAGTCCCAGCTCTCTCAGCCTTCCTTCACAGGAGAGATGCTCCAGTCCCTTCACCATCTCTGTGGCTCTTTGTTGGACTCTCTCCAGTATGTCCATACCTCTCTTGTACTGGGGAGCCCAGAACTGGACCCAGCACCCCAGGCGTGGCCTTACCACTGGTGAGGAGGAGGGGTGGTAGTTTAGCCCCCAAACACCAAACTATACATCAAGCATTCTTCTAAAGATGTGATTAAGCGGTATATTTCTGATAAAAATATCACACTTATCATAACATTGTTAATATCAACAACAATATTGCACCTTATATTTCTTCATTAAAAGGAAACAAGAATTATTAATCTGTAGGCAGTTTTCATAGTGAAAGATTAAAGGTAATCTTTGTCTTTAAAACAAAGAAAAAGACATTTGTTTACAGCATTTGCAGTTAAGAAAGGCAAAGAATAATACAGTGTCCAACAGATGGGATGGAAACTGACTGTGCAATAGATTAAAATAAAAGTGTCTTTATGAAATGCCTAAGCATTAGAATAACTCGTGACACTTTATTATACATTGTTCATCACCAAAAAATTCAGTCTAAAAAAAAAAAAAGCAGAGATTAGACTACCTGATCATAACAGCTGTTTGTACAAAAATCACAAATACTCCCTCTGCAAAAGCCCTATCAACGTTACCATCTTCCAAGACATTTCTCAGAAAGAAAAGATGACCCTCCAAAAGACTCAGTTCTGCACTGACACCTGTTTATTCAGTCTTCCCTGACTCGTGTATGCACTCATATTTCACACAGTGCATTACTTTAAAGACACTGTATTTAGTAAGTTTGGATATGTATCATATACACTATAGTACAAACCTTCAACAAATATATTGATTTTCTACCAGCTCCTGACGATTTCTAAGAAACATAATGCCATGCATTTTTATGTTACACAAAGCTTTTTCAAAAAAGAGAAATCAAATACCCAAAAGGAACTGTATTTAAGACTTCTAACAGTGTAACTCCAATATGCTCTATACAACCTCAGATAAAATTACAACACAATAGAAAGAAATGTCTCTGACAGAGCTTGAACAGTCATTAACAAATTTCAGAAATATCAGGACGCTGACTTTTGGTGCAACTGAGCAAACGAACACTGCAATTTTTCCAGTGTTGATAATATCATCATGTAAGTCACATCAAGTCAGTTAAACCTGGCAGCCCTGACTGTGTCAACATCTGTAATTGTTTCTGACCTATTTGTTTCTGATAATAGTAGCAGTTTTTCTAAGAGCAACTATCAGTTATTAAGAATTCATTGGCACAATAAATATAAAAATATTTCTATCACATAAAGCATAGAGCCCAACAGAGACTTTGACGTAACTTGGCATATTACATAGACTGATTACCCTTCCTTCTCACCCATACAAAGTTTAAAATAGGATTTGCTTTATTGTTTGAAAACCTGTTTAAGTAAACTTAAATTTAAAATAATTTGCTACACGGGACTATAGACTCAAAGCAACATAAAACCCTTAGCCATACATAGCCTCCACACATAACGTGACCTACATCACAGTGTCACAGCAAAACCAGTTCCACTGCTCACGGAGGTGCCAATGTAGGAAGGATGCCATACAGATTTTGATCACACTTGTACCCCTCACCTTCCCCCTCCTTTGTGAGCTCATCTTGGAGGATCATTAACTCTCCTCATTTCTCTTAAGCCAACATCCCCTCTCACATACAACCTGCCCTGCTTCCTACCACCATAATTACAGGATGAGAAAAAGGTTGGAGAAACTCATCACCAGCAGTACAGAACTAACTGTCGAACCCGCACAGCTACATTAACTTGATCTCTCTCTCTCCAAGATCAATGATTTTTCAGGAAACCAACACTAACTTGATTTCCAACTGTGTCAAATATGGCTAAAATTGGACAAGCCATTTTAAAGGCAGCAACCTTTTTTTGAGGCAGCAATTCACTCAAAAACCCTTTGCCTTGAGAAACAATTACATCACAAAACTATAAACCAAGTATAATGAAACAGTTTTATTATTAATTTATTTGATTTCTAACAGCAAACCTGTAATTTAGATTATCCATGGTTTTCATATTTTTAAGAAACTCTCTACATTAAATCCTCCGTAGAGTCTATTTTGGTGGTGTTTAAAGCATATCTGCATACACATTTGCATACACAAATGCAAAGATGATGCTTACAAAAGTAAATATGACAAAATCATGGGATGGATGTCTCAAAAGATTTTAAGAGAGTTTGGCGTGCTAAGTTAAAATACCTCTACAAGGAAATATCACATGCTTTCTTCAATAGATATATAACAATATCTGAGACAGCACTGAAATGAAAGGTGAAAAGGTTCGTTTAATTATTTCTGGGCAGTGTTTCTGCTTGCAGGGGCTGGGATTTGTCTGTGGTTTGGTTTTTTGGTTTGGTGGGGTTTTTTTTTGAGACAGTATAATGAGTTTGATACACTTTGCCTGAAGCTAACTTATCTGGATGAGAAATAGACGGTAACAATTTAAGGCCATTCAGCTGCAGCCCTGGCTCTGACTCTGCACCTGCCCACAGCTCACTGAACACCTAGACAGGAGACTAAGTATTGCATCAATTTCAGAACTCTGCGTATTCATTACAAGTTAATATGTTATTCAGCTGACAATTTGTATTGATATTGATCCTCAACTGTACAAGCTGGGCTCTAAGGCACATCAGTACCAAATGGATAAAGTGAACAAATCAAAACAGCTGATACACATCCACAAGCACAACAGAGCTCTGCCTATTCTTCTGCCTTGTTCTCCTCCTGTCCGCTCTGGATCTAGCCATTTGTTTCACATTCCATGTCGAATACCTGCACCTGGGACAGGGACCAGCTTTTGCACTCAGTTGTACAATGTCCTGTGCAGAGTAGCTACAGCAAGATTAACTTAATCTTAACTAGTTGGAGACTTAAGAGCAACACAAAAAATACCCCCAACTTCAGAGATTAGACAGAACATCCAAATATAAAAGCTTGATCACAACATCTCTGTGACATTCAACAGGGCCATTCATTACATTTCCATCAAACTCACAGTTAATACTATGAATAACAAGCAACATTTTTTGATCAAAACTTCATTACTTCCTTAAAACTAAAAATAGACGACTACCTGGTTTTGGTGATCCCTATTCAGGGGTTTCTCAGCTATTTCTTTTCCACTTCAGAGCACAATCATATTCCCTTTTAAGTAAATACACACTACACCTTGCAATCAAATGAGCAGTTTTTCAAAAGCCACAGAAATCTATATTTAGATGTCTTCAGGTAGTTAAATGCTCATTCAAGCAGTGCAGTGCTTATTGTGTAAGACAGGATTAGATACTACACTACAGATTTAAAATTCAAAGTAAGTATATTTAAAAATTTTACTCATATCCACAGGGTTTTGGCGACCCAAGTCAGACATAAATGCATACATTTCTAAATGACCATCTACAGAAAATAAAATCTATTCTGAACTCTGACAGAAGTTCAGAATAAAACTGTGCTCCTCATATGACAAAGGCAAAAAATTACAATTTTTGGAAGAATATACAAGTCTAAGCAGTGTCAACTAGCAAAAGGACATAATTAAAAATACAACACAAGCAAGGAAGCATAGACAAATAATTGCCTTCCTTGCCTGTAAACACTGTGAATCACTAAGTATTTCAAGGAACCTGTTTCCTTTATAATAATCCTAACCTGAATGGTCAGGATACCATCCAGCTGTTGAGTCAAGACTTGAATGTCCTTCTCAACTCATTATGATCACGGAATGATGAAGTTGGCATGTTCACTAGACATCATTAGGAGTAAAATTGCAGAGCTGTGGCATTTGTCTCAAATGTCTTTTTTAAAACGCCATTGATTTTTACTACCTTCAAAAGAATTTCTCTTAGCAGCAAATTAAAGGCAGTTTTTAAAAAGTTACCGCATAGAGCCATGAGAATATTAGAACTTGATTTCAACTGCTTTCCACAACAGAACTGTTTTACCATTATGTTAGATCCTCCATATTACAGTTTCACAATCACAGGCATAATTTCACTAAGATTTCCCGGTATGAAGAGTAAGAAGAGACGATGAATCAGAATAGTAAAGCCTATGACCTAAACTACTAATCTTGTAGCAACATTTGTATCACACAAACTCACTTAAAAAGAAAACATTATACCTGCTGATACACAGCTAGAAAATAACTTTAATGAGGAAAAAACCTGTCACTTTCCAGGTTCAACATCAAAATAGAAGTTAATATTATCATCAAATTGTTGACATTATTTGATATTTTAAGTGAATTTTAAATGAGCCCAATAAACAGCTTAGTCATATTAGGCATCCGCTGCTGACTGAAAAGCTGCTTCTGCCATGACGAAACAAACCATCACAGGTATCAATGTAATGCAAATACACCACTAAAACTTACCAGGAGTCATCCTTCCTATGCTCAAATCATCCATGGGAGTTCTGCCACTGCCACCAAGAACAGGATTAAACCCTTGAAGCAGTGTTTCAAAAGACACATTCTTTTCAAGTGCATTACAAATAAACCATTAAACCTACATTTCCTTTTCTAAAAGGAACATCAAATACTATATAATACACTCAGTGTTCTGTTTAAGTACTTTATCTATGCATAGCTGTTCTCAAAACAGCATTTCAGAATTGCAAATTATATACAAGCAAATGAGAAACTTGTCACTCCCAGGTTCACACCTTTCAGCGGAAGTTTTATCACGTTCCTTTCAGCTAGCCTTAAGAAAATCTGAAGCACCCAAAGGGAAGGAAAAAAATAAAATAAAATTAAAAACTCAGACACTGCTAACCTAAGGACCATATCCAGCAGCCAGCACGAAAAGTACTCTTGCTGCCATGCCAGCCAAGGCCCCCCCAAGTTGTTGCCTTGCAATCCAAGGCCATGATAGTTTGTAAATAAAAAGGAATTAACATACTTGCTTTCCCAAAGGAACAGCATGATAGTTGGTAAATAAAAAGGAATTAACATACTTGCTTTCCGCAAAGAACAACAACTCTTCTAAATTTAGATACCAGCATTCCTAAGACTCATGAAAGAGAATGAATTTTCAAACTTTATTCTTCACTCTATCTCAAAAAAACCCCAAAATACCCAAAAACAATCACTCCCAAACAACTGATGAAAAAAACATCGAACATCCCTAGATACCTGTTTGGGGAGTTTTGTTGTTTCTTTGAGGAGTTTATCAGGCCAACAACAGCAACAATAAAATATGAATCAGACCCTATGCTGGCGGCTGTGTATCAAGTCCTGTTCTTTATGAACACAGATGTACCAAATGTGATATATCATGACACATACAGACATTTCGCAGCATGTCCATACCTGCCTGTGCCTCCAGTTACTGCAAAACAGATACCTTCTCAGGCCTCCGTATTTTGCCCACAGACCACAGTATCTGATCCCATTTCTGCCACTGCATATTTATTCTTCCTTATAAGCTCATGCCCTTTATCACTTACCATCACAAGCAGGAAGCTCTCACAGTTGCAGCTGCAGCATAAAGCATGCAGCGAGAATCAGTTTTCAAATTCTGATGGGAAGTAGGCTTGACTTAACCATCTTCACTTCCACAGTAAAAATGCCAGTATCTGAAGGACAGACTAGCAAGGAAGTACCACAGAAAATAACTGTCTCCCAAGGAATACTTGTTTTGCCAGTGAATTACACAACTGTCTGAAATAGTAGCAAAATGTTGAGTATCAGGACTTCTGAGATTTATTTCAGGTTCTGGGAAAAGAACACTGCGTGCAGTTGTTGTAACTGCTGTAGCCATTTCTGGAATCTACACCCTCAGCCTTAAGGTCTGTGCAAATTTCCTAATTTTGTTACATAACTGGTTTCTGTTTATGGCTCCATTTGAAGTGACATGACACAATTTCATAGTTACCTTACTTGTAAAAATAGGGGGGAAGGACTCTGTACTGAGAAGTCCAGGATTCTACGCCTCTCATAATTTACTCCTGAGCCTGCTGCGCTATTTATTAATTAGCAAAAAGGTCCTAATATTTAAGCATATTCTACCGTTTAATGAAGTGGAAAAAATTCAAGCCCTTAAAGTGGATTATAATCAAGTTAATTTTGCCTGTTCTTCTATAAGAGATGTTAGTTACAAAATTCCCGCTAATCCAAACGCAGTAATTAATGCCAGCATGCTAGATCTACAAGCCAAGACATTTCTGAAAATGCTGCATCTTTAAAAAAAAAAAAAAAAACCACAGTATATGGTCAATCTCAAGTTCTGCTCTTTTTAATTCCTGTGTTTTGTACTGAATACTAGACACATACATACATACATATCCCATTAAACATACTTACAATCTTATAATGAGAAATCCCTGAAATATTGCATGTATACATCCGCTCTTAGAACTGTAACAACTTTAAGGAATAGAATTTCTATAAATACTATGTTTTTCATTTATATACACACTCTTCTTAACAAACATTCAAAAAAAAAAAAACCAAACCCAAAATATAGTGGCCACCTTGAAATAAAATGCTTTTCTCCTCCTTCTGTTCTAAACACAACACTAATTTCCTGCAACAATAAATCTTGCTCACTGAAAATACTGACTTGGTGTTTAGGCAGATGTGTTTATCTGTCACCAGGCAATGCACAGCAGAGTTGTGGCTTCTCGATGAGTACAGTCAGGAAGTTGAAAACCACTCCTAAATGACCAAGTTTGCATCATGTTCTACAAATAGTTATCCAGCAAGTTTTTGAAGCAGCTGAGGCATGAAGCGGCTGAGCTGTCAGAAAAAGCTGCAGTCTCTTATAACAGCCACTGTTCTGTAGGAACATAGTAGCAAATGCTGAGCCTATATTTTTTAAAAAGTCTCTGGGGTGATCCAAGCAAGGAACTGCAGGGTAACAAGCCTTACATGTGTATCTGGCAAGCTCCTCAAAACAATCAATAAAATAGAACACTATTATACATGAAAGACTATCTGATAGGGTCTAATCAGCAGTTTCTGCAAAGGAGGATCATGTCTTAGTCTATCAGTATTTCTGAACATGTCAAACTAACTGATAAACAAGAGCAAGTGATAAAACATATGTGGACTTTCAAAGAGCCTTTGGAAGGATGTCAAAGACTTCTAAATAGACTGCTGTTTGTGAAAAGAAACATTGCCACAGATCAAAAACCAGCCAGAAAATTGCACAAAATGTTGAGGTCAACATTCTTCATTGCAATAGGCTAATTGGATAATAAAGATTAATAGCAGCATCCAGTCTGAATAAAACAGCCTATTTATTGCCTGCTCAGGTGCCTAGAAGCTCCTTGGATCACACAGGGCTCTTCCATTCAGTGTCAGTCCACGGCAAAGTGCACACAAATCCTAGGGAGCTCATCTGGGAACCCCCGTTCCCCTTCACATAGAAGCATCCCAATTCCAAAACTAAACTCACACTAAATCTTCCTAGTCTGCTTTCTTTATGTTCCTCTAGCTTTCACGTACCTGAACACCCTGTGGTGACAGAGGTAGACATTCAGGATCTCATTCAGTATACACATGCCCTGGTGGCTAGCTCTTTCCAGAGGTTTTGACGTTGAAGCCACTCAGGATGAGTGCACTCAGAAATCAGGACTTCCAACTTTCTAAGTATGCTAACCATTAGAATTTTATGAGAAAGACGAACACAGACATTCATCATGCCACTACTTCATCAGGCACTGACAGCTAATGTTAGCTTACAAATAAATAGAGATGCCCTACGTTTCTCCTCGTTCCCGGAGCTCTTGAGAGGGAACTTGCAGCAAAAGAAATCACTCACTAAAGACACCTAAGGTCCGACACCGAAGGTCAGGGTGGCCTAGCAAGGCTTCACAACTATTTTAACCTCTCCAAACCAGTATTACCAGAGTCTACCCTCCTCCTCAGTCATCAGCTTCCATCCCTCTTTTTACCAGCATTGGAGCCAAACACAGAGGCAAGCTTCAAGGATCTGACTACCATTACTAAGTAAATAAGCAGTTTTCGCCTGAATTAGCTCCACAGATCTACAGTCCGCAGAGTAAGATGAGCACTAATGCCATTGCCAGTAGTGAGGCAGCTCTGACTGAAGCCAACCTGAACACTCTGGATCTCCACCGGCAAGCCTTCAGAAGTACCATTAACAGAGTTAATCTTGACTAATTAAGACCCTTTCCCCTGTCCTCCTCCCCCTATTTAGACCAGTAGCCTAGAGTTTTTATGAAGTACTGCCTAAGTCTTTAAATGGTGTGAACTGAGCCCTGCCCTGTTATTCCAAACCTCAAGCTTCTGTAAATAGGTCCAGCAGTGCTCACTATATTTTTTATACACCAGAGAAGAAAAGAAAACCTGAAGTAGTAACATTTCCAGATGACAACTGATCTTACATTAGCAAAGTTTAAGAAGATTGATCAACTTTAACAATGAATAGGCAACATAAACAGAATTTAGTATCAATAATGTAAATTATATCTGTAAGGGGGCGGGGGGGGCCGAGTGAACTACATACACCACACAAAGCTTCAAAATCAGGTATCTCAAACCCAGAAAGGAAATTTGGCAGCTCAGTGAGCTCTTCCATTCAATATCCTATAGTCAGAAGAGCACAGAGACACCTGAATAAAAGAGGAATGACAAGGAAAACACTGTAGTACAGCTCTGTTGATCATTTGTGCATTCTGATCTGAAATGCATGTATTTTATTTGAAGAAGAATATTAAAATACTGGGGGAGGGGGAGGTGTTCTGAGAAAGGCTATGAATTATCAACCACTTGAAAGACTCTCCCGTTGAGACAGGCAAGTATGAACAGAAAAATAAGGAATTATAAGTTAAATGAGACTTTAAGAAATAGACAGAAAATATAGCCAAGAAAACAACAGCTTCCAATAACACAAGGAACTTCATTCATTAACCGAGCTTAGAGGATAGCAAAGCCAAACTTTTAACAGAGAAATATTATATTACAACACATAATTAGACTGTTAAACTCAGTACCACAGGAAGTCACTGAAGCCAAGATTTTACTCAGATTCAAAAAGAAAGCAGCTATTTAAACACACAATAATAAGAAAAAAATAAACACACAGCTGAGGGAATCTCAAGCTTCATGACCCAGGATGCAAGAAAATGTCCAAAGAGATCACCGGGCTGTATTTGGCCATACAAACTCTCTACCTAACCCAACCCCATGATGGCCAGTAGCAAATACCACGGAAAGCGTATGAGCAACATGGCAAGCATAGAACAAACTGTCCCTTAAGACAGCTGAACACGAAGAGTGTTTAGCTGCCAGGCTGGCATCTGCCAACCACCTAACCCCCAAAAGCATCTGGCGCTGGCCAACTTCCAAAATGCAAGGCTTGCATGACTTCATTTTTGATGCTACATTGCTTTAATTTCTTCTCACTCTTTGCAATTGTATTTTATTTTTTAAGAACAAGAACCACAAATGTATTTGCAAACAGGAGTTCAATCCAATGCTTGGACTCATTCCAGGAAGCCATCTAGTCTCTCTGGAGTACATCTACCAAGTCCACCTCAAATGAACAAAAAATTAAATACTGAACACTACATGTCTCACTTAAAGAGTATTCCCAGAAGAAGTGAATTTGGAAAAAATCCGCTTTACACATTTACATTAAGAAACAAGAGAATAGCTCTATGAGCTCTCTGATACCCTCCCCAACTAAACAAAACCCACAAACATAAGCTGTATTTCCAAATTTCTTGACAACGTAATGGGTATCTCTCTATATGTATACGTTTGCTCTAACTTTGAAGCTGGCCCTGATTTGAGATGGGGTTGGATCAGACAGATGACTTCCAGCAACCCCTTTCAACCTCAACTATTCTATGATTACATGTAGAGCATACCCAAACATTACACCGTAACACATTATAGCCCTAATTACTATTAACTCTTTTTTCCCCATAGGCAATTTATTAAGCTCTTTGTATTCTCCTTACAAATTTGAATATAATTTCTTCAAATAGTTAACCATTTCCTCTGCACCCAGCAAGAAGGACCTTTATGAAAACAGCACAGTAAACTCAAGAGAGAAAACATGGTATTTAAAGCTTTCAAAATCTTTTATTTTTCATGCCACTACACATCTTAGAGTAAGTAGTGGTCAACTGTCCTTGAACAGTCAGAAGGAGCAGTACCTCTGACAGAGGTATCCTAAAAGAGTTTTGTTTTGTTTCCTTTGTAAAACAAAAAAACATTACAGAAAAATCAGGCCTACCTTGTTCCGTGGGCAGAAGCAATTAAGTGTCTGTTTTTACCAGTGTACCATGGCTCCCTATTGTCCTTCTCCACCTCACCCAACACTTTTTGCCTGCCCCCCACCCGTATTACCAACTGCCCCAACTATTTGGCTGGGCCAATAGCAGCACGCACCATGATGGCTCAGAGCTTAGCAAGTAGACTGGCCAGCAGTTGCTCTCTTTCTGAAGAAAGAAGGGACTCAATTATAACTGCCTTTCTTCAGGTCGGAATATTAATTTGGGTCACTACCTGTCAAAAGTTTTATAAAAATTTATCACTGTGTAGGTACTTAATGTCTTTCAGTTGCCATTAAATTTGGTTTTGTCATCTGACTGGCTAAAGAAGTTACTCAAACAGGAGAAGATAGACAAACAAAATAATTGTACAAGCTTTGTGTCCTTAGTAAGCCTAGCTAAAAATTCACATAAACTGTTTGGTGATGAATCCATAGAGCATGCTGTTTATTACGAAAAGAACTTCCTCACAGACAAAAAAAACCCACCCTGTGACTGTCATCACTCTCACTCACAGGGGTCCTGAGAAAAGAAAAAAAAAAAAAAAAGATGTTTTTATTTCTCTAACAAAATTTCTACTATAAACAAGTAGAAGATACAATATTTAGAAAAAGCCTGGGAAGACAGTATGTGTAACTTTGGAGAACTGGGAAAGAAATAATGTCCACTGCTTTCCAGTGACCCCTGCCAGCTGTGACAGGAACAGCATTGTTCAACTCCAAGAGCCGCTCCACCCTTCGCTGCCTGGTTAACCGCCTCAAACAAAGTTGACTGGAAGTCTTTCTGATGCACCTATGCCTCCCTTCTAATACAACATCAATACTCTGTTTCCTATTTCAAAGCCTACAGGATTTTGAGTTCTCCCAGAATTCACACCAATATCAGGCAGCTATGGATACATCTGGGATCAACTTTTTGAGACAAGCTGAACTAACTCTGCTTTGGGAGAAATCCAGTACTACCGGAATACTTGAAATGCTCCACGGAGTTCCCAACAATTACTGACAACTTATTTGTATGTCACATTCCACACAATACAAGAGGAAAAAATTCTACTACAAGCATTAAATTAAACTAACTAGGTTTCCAAATTCTTTTTCAGATGACTCAGGCTCATGTTTTATCCTTTATAATATTTATACCCAGAATAAAAACATACACTGGCAGCAAAACATAGCAACAGAAAATTCAACTGCACAAACATTCCACTTCAAATGAGGATCAGGATCTTAAACACACCGGTTCCAAATATCGCTCTCAACCTTCACCTTCAGAAATAAAAATTGTTTGCAAATACTGTAAAGGAGAGCTCTGTGGCAAAAAAAAAAAGTCAAAACTGACAGAAGCATGATGTGCGTACATACATCAGTCCATAAACTCCTTACTGGAACAAAAATAAGACTTCTGAGAAAAGGATTATCCTTTCCAGGGAGTCACAAATAAAGAGGCAAATCAAAGAAGATCACCAAAACCTTCAGAGCTACAGAAATAGCCAAAGACATACAGCTATTTATAACCCAGAGATTTATTCACAGAACACTTTTAGCATCTAACCCCACGAAAACAAAAACATCTCATGCCAAGCACTAATATACATAATAGAAACATATCCTTCTGCCACTTAGTGACCACTCTAAGTGCAGCTAAAGATACTAGGATTCACTTACTGGGATTAACAGGTTATTTCAAGTGATGCATTTCTCCCTGATAAAACATATACCACCATCTGTTTAACAGCATCAACAGGAAGATATAAGCGGGCAAATTACTGATGACACACTGTATTTAGTCTCACTCCTGTTAGGGAACTCGTGAGTCAAAATTGTAAAACCAGCTGTATTTTCTGTAGGAATGTTTCATCACAAAGAATTTCAGAACATTAATTAAAGTACTTTCAACAAGTCAGGTTTTCCAATTAATTACTTTTTCCAGTTAATTATATGACAGATGGATAAGACACTGGCAAATTTGGAACAAAATGCAAGACTCAGCAGCATTACTTTTCAAGTGATCAATAACATGTAAAAGCAGCAAAAGAAAAAATACCAAGCATAGAGCTTGAGAATATGGACTAAAACTGTCACTGAATCTGATACACCCGAGTCACACGCACTCAGGGAGTATGTATGAAAAACAAAAGTAAAAGAAGCAAACACCTGGATAGTTCTACTACCACGTAATCATTTTCCCTCACTGCTCTCTTCTTTGTTTCTCATAGAAAAGACAGCAAATAAAACACCAGGGAAATGAATATGCCAGAAGAAATTTTAACTCACAGGAAGTAGCCTAACATTTAGATTCCCAGACTGAAAACCAAGGACAACACATGAGCTGTAAACAGGTTGTCATTGGGTTAAGGTGGAAAGGGGAAAAAAATGGGATAAGGAATAAGAAAGAAAGCACCAAAAGAAGAGGAAGACATGTAAAATACAAGAATACAGGAGACGAGGTCAGAGATGAAGGTGAAGATGCCGAAATTTAGGACCTTTAAAGGAAAGGAGAAAAAAAGTCCTATCACCTGACACAGGCATTAAAGCAGCTCAAGATGCATTAAAGCAACTTACGAAGGAAAAGGTGTATACAGCAGAAGTCAGACTTCGCAAGTAGGAATAACACGTACGGAAACGGCCAGCAGCTCCAGCCTCGAACGCGTAACCAAACGCCTACCACCCACAAGAAACTTGGCCATCAGAGGCCAACGTGCCCGGTTACCGCCGGCTCATCAGGACGGCGCGGCCCCCCTCCACCGGCTGGAGCGGACCGCACCTGATGCGGCTACACGGCGTGGCGGGAAGGGCCCGCTCCGCAGCCGCCCTCGGACCCCCCGCCGCCCCGGCGGGAAGGGCCCGGGGGGCGCCGCGGCGCGGACACCCGCGCTAGCTCCCGCCTGAGGGGGACCTCGGCGCCGCGGAGGCCGCGGGCCTCCCGCCCTTCCTCCGGCCAGGCTTCCCCCAGCGGCGGGCGGGAGGCCCCCGGCGGGCCGGCAGTGGACCCGCTCTCGCTGCCCGGCCAGGGGCGAGGGGAGCCGCGGCAGACGGCTCCGCCGCGCCCCGCCGGTGATGCGCGTGCCGCCCCGCCACCCCCCGCCCCGCACAGCACAGCCAGGCGCCCCCCCGCCCTGTCACCCCTCACCGAGCGGGCACCCCCGCCTCGCCCCGGCCGCGGCTCCGAAGCCGCTCCGGCCGCCTCCCCCCCGCCCCCGCTGAGCCGGTCGGCCCCTTCGCCAGCCGCGCGGGGAACTTGGCGCCTCGCTTCTCCCCTCCCGCCCGGGCGGAGATGCCTCCGCGCCGCCCGCCCCCCCCGGTCCCGACCTCACCGGTCGCCCGGTGCCGCGGCGAGGCGGCGGAGCGGGCCAGCGCGCGCCGCAGACAACAGCAGCGAGGGGAGCGCGAGACGGCGAGGAGGCGGCGGGCGCGCGCGAGGCAACAGCTTGGGGGCGGGGGGGGGGGGGGGAGGAGGAGGGTGAGGTGGCGCGCGCCCGAGCGGCGGCGGCAGCAACAGCGCGCCACCCTGGAGGGCGCGCGCCGCCGAGGCGGGGGCGGGGCCGGGCGCAGGTCGGTAGCCAACAGGGCCCCCTCCCCCTGCGAGGGTGGGGCCGAGACGTGACTGGCGGCGGCACTGTCCAACGAGAGTGGGAGAGAGGTGGGGCTGTGCTTGACGGACAGCTCCCCAGGACAGAGGGCGTGGCCGGTGTGACAGCCAGCCTCCTGCACGAATTGGCGGCAAAGAGAACGGAGGGGGGTGGGCTCAAGGCTGAACAGCCGCCGGCCGTGAGGGGGGCTGGCTGACCTTGATGGGCGTCGCCACGACCGAGTAGCTGCGGGGCGGAAGGCGGGGATTAACTTGAGCGACGTCGCCGCTACCCAGTGACAGCGGGGCGCGGTAGGACGTGCGTCCCCGCTGCCCAATAGCCAGGCCCGGGGCGGGAGGTGAGGTAGGCGGTGAGTTTCCTGTGGCGGAGCGGGAGGCGAGAGCCCGGCCGCCCCCTCACCTGCGCGCTGGCCCCACGTAGCCGGGCGGGAGAGGGATGCGCCGCGACCCTGCGCGGGAGGCGGCGGCGGGTCCGTGCGAGGGCGGCAGTGGCGCAGGGCGGCCCGTGCCCGTGCGGTAGGTAGCGGGCGAGGGAGGGGACTTTCACCTCCGATTCCCGCGCCAGGCCTCCGCTGCGGCCCGGGGCGCTGGGGAAGCGGGGCCTCTGAGGGAGAGCCGCGGGGAAGGCCGGCTCGGCTGAGGGGGGGACCGAGGGAGGCGGCGGGCCGGCAAGGAAGGCTGGAGCAGGGCTGTGGATGAGGCCAACGGCCCGGGCCCAGCCCGTCCGCACCTCCCCTTAGCCAACGGGGGCGGGGGGGGGCGGGAGGGACGGGCTGCCTCCCCCTCCTGCGGGGCTGCGGGCTTGGCGCTGACCGGCTCGTCCGGCAGCTGCTTGAGCCGCAGCCCCGCGGGAGTCGGCCCGGGGCAGGGAGCGCTAGGCGATCCTGGGGGGCGTGCCGGGTGGAGGTGGTCGGGGATAGCGACCGTGCCCGCCGAGGCTGGATCGGGCCTGTGCTGAAGGCTTCTTCAGGGGACCGCGAGAGGCTGTTAAATAGCTGTCGCAGGCTTTGCTCAGCCCGGCACCCGCGGCTGGTTTGCCGGTTTCCTCGTTCTGTTCCTCTGAATAGTTTCTGAATTTATTTTTTTCAGCCAAATTCAGCCCTCGGGAGTCTCTGTTTCACTGGAAAAGAGTAAAACAAACACCCCAGTTAAGGGGGTGTTGTAGTTTGACTTTATTTACGCTTTTAAATCTACATAGACTACCTGAACTACGAATGCACCAATTGCAAGGAGAACTTGTGAATACCTAACATGTGTTCATATCAGACTAGTTTAAATGTGACTTTAAAAAGGGGCTACTGGAATATTTCTTTCTAGGTGTTAAATTACTCATACCTACTGAATCGGCTTTAAAATGTCATTTAATCAAGCTAGAGTTCTATTTAATTTGGTTTCAGTATAATATCATTTTCTAAACTTTGTTAGGCAATGTTCAAGTTATAAATTTAAATTTATAGATCTATGTTATCATTAATATTGAGCTGAATGTCATGTGTAAGTTTCCCTCCTCTTTGTTTTTTTCCTTCTAAACAGGATATAATTAGCTATCATAATACTTTAATTATGTAGATCATCCCACCAAGGTCAGTAATGCTACTTAGATAGTGTTTCTCATTACTGAAAATTTTCACTTCTTACTAATTATATGAGTCCTCTATGGAGTCAAGAGGTTTTTTTATTTTTACGCCTTTGACATTCCTTCAGTGTTTTCACAGAAGAGCTAGTTCAGGCTTGTACCGTATCTGCATCCTTTTTCCAGTGTTAACCATCTTCTTGTGATAGCTGGCCCCTAGCTGAGAATCTGCCGATAATCTCCTTTCTTTCCTAATGAGAGATGGTCAAGTGCTCCATGTAATCAAAGCCTCCATCATTATGTCAGCTCTATCCCCAGCTGTCAGTCTTTCAAATTTGGTAGCTTCCTTTACTTGGACTATAGGATCTCAAAAGTACAGCTGGATTTTCTGGAGTTTTCATCAAAAAAAGCCTCTAAAATTGAATGGAGCCTCACAGTCCTGCCCAATCTTGCAGTTACATCCCTTAATTAGGTCAAAGAAAGGCAGCATAATGTCTGTGCTTTTTTCTGCCTGTGCTTTTTAAAATTGTTACAAAGAGGTTCTGAATGCTTAGGAAAACTGGAAGTCATTCCATCAAGTGAGCAACCTTCAAATTGAGTAGCCCTATCTAATACATCTTCAGTAGCTTTCTATTTCCTCCAGAGACACCTGGAGGTTGATAGCACCTTCTTTGAGTATCTGATAACCTGATACTTCTAACAGTGTTGAATTCCTTTTTTCCTTTCAGGCCCAAGTTTCCAGTCTGTTGTGTTGGTTTCCGCTTTCTCCAGTTTGCTAATAAGAGATTCTCTTTCTTGTAGTATCTGTAGCATCGATTTCTAGACCTAGTTTTCAAAAACGTTCTCATGAAAGAAATGTTGAAACTTTGATTCAGATCACTACTCTCTTCACTTTAGCCACAAACTTGCACTTGAGAATATTGGGAATGTTTTCAAAATACTGGAAATACTTCAGGCATGTCATAGTAATTGTTCTGTAATCCTCTGCACCTGCCAGCTGGTTTAGGTGTGTTTCTATAACAAGAAAAGAGCAATGCTATCTAAACTTCCACCAATTTTTTGTCTACTTAGCAATTAACTCTTACATTAGTGTCACTGCTAAGCTTCACCCCTTCCCTAATGAGGGGGTCTTTGTTCCATCCTGCCAGTAACTGGCTTTCGCCAGACCCTTTGGTGATCCGAGCAGAACTGAGACAGCAAAAAGCAAACTACAAAAGTCCTAAACTTTTTTTTTTTTTTAACAAGTTCAGCTCAAGGACCTGGCCTGCTCTGGGTCACAACAGTGTCAACCCTAACACAAAGGAGGGGATGCACTGACAGTAACTCCAATTTAGAGAAATCCCACTACTATCCACTAAATCAAATCCATTGAAACATCAAACCCAGACAGAACACAAAAGTAGGTCTGTGTATCTGAAGACAGAGATTTAAATTGTAGGATGATTTTAGTGGTGTACAGAATTGTCATCCCCTAGCTCTAATGTAGCAGGTCATCTCCTAACCAGTTAAGCCAGCAGCTTTTACTTCCCTCCTTCTGGTTCTGATGCTTATCTGAGCACAAAGTTGGTTCAATTTGCTAATCTGGCAAAAAACTAACCCAGTTAAAAAGAAAAAGGTGCTAATAGATTTCTGCTTGTTCAGTGAGTTTAATAGGCTTAATCGGATCATCTTGTGAGCACCCGTAGTAACACAGAGGAAGCAGCAGCAGCCTGTGGCCGGGGGCTCTGAGGAGACAGAGGGAAGGCAGGTCTTGTCCTTCCCTCGCGGCATCTGGTGGTGAGGATTAGATGCCTCAGAACACATCATCTCACTTTCAGTAATTTAAGTATTTTTTTAATCTGGAACAAATCAAAGCTCAGTTTCTTATTTCACGTGAAAGAATATCAGTGTTCTAAAGGGAATTATCAAATTTTGAAAAATCTCAATTTTTTTAAATAACTAAGAAACCCATTTCAGCACCATTTCACTTGTACATATTAATTATCCATCTTTGTGGCATGAAATCGTAAGGAAGATCATAGTTGTTCTCACCCCTGCTTTCTACACTTGCAGTGAAAGGCTTCTGGCAGATGCAGTGGTAAAAGCCTTTCAGTTACAAATACAAAAACTTACTTTTATGACTGTAGTGGCAGATGCACTTGTCCTTGTTTTTCTTTTGCCATGACTACATAGAGATTTAAATATACTACCAAGGCAATAAACCTAAATAGTGTTCCTGTCATCCAGTGTCTGCATACTTTAGATACCTGCCAGAAAGCAAACATTGTCCATAGCTTTTAGTAGTTTAAAGATTGCTGCTTGACAGAAAGCGGTAGTAGTGCTTCCTGGCTCAATTTCAGCTGCAGCTCTGCAGACTACAGGATCTTCCAGATGGTTACTTGTGCTTGGTAGTTGGTTTATGTTTTACTGTGCTTATTTTGTTATAGGGAGAGAATTTTCAAGTGTTAACCATGAATGCCTCAGTACTGGAAGAAAATTGATCTAAACATATTTTTAGCATACAAAAATCCCTAAATGACTCTGACAGCTAGTTTAGGATTAAAGCATAATTTTTTTCACAGAACAAATTTAGGTTAAGGCTGTTTACACAGCTGCCTGACAGCGCTTGAATGGAATGGTGGGCAGGACCAAAAGGGAGTGCTTCACTGAGGAAGGTAGTTCCAAAAGAAGTGCTAGCAAAGGGTACATAGGTGAGGTTAGAAGGGGTGGGGAAGCAAGAACAAGCAGCTAGTCTCCTTGAAGGAATATGCCTCATGGTTGTGCAGTGACATCTTTTGATGCCTTCCTCCCCTCTTTTGTTTTGTTAGGTTGTTGCTGACAGTGAAAGACTTCCTCTCAAAGCTGTTTAAATGAGAATGTCCCTGGCGCAAAGAGTACTACTGACATGGCTTTTTACGTTACTCTTCCTGATCATGCTGGTGCTAAAGCTGGATGAGAAAGCACCATGGAACTGGTTCCTCATTTTTATTCCAGTCTGGATATTTGATACTATTCTTCTAGTTATGTTAATTGTAAAAATGGCTGGACGTTGCAAGTCTGGCTTCGACCCCCGCAATGGCTCCCAAAACATCAAGAAAAAAGCCTGGTATCTCATTGCAATGCTACTTAAGTTAGCCTTCTGCCTTGCCCTCTGCGCTAAACTTCAACGATTCACTACGATGAAACTAGCCTATGTATTTATCCCTTTGTGGGCCTTGCTTATTGGAGGTATGATTGAACTTGGATATAATATCTTCTATGTACGAAGAGACTAAGCTATACTATGTGGTTTTCAGTGCTGAGATTGGTACCAAGTTACTGGATTATGATAGTTTTGCCACAAACTTATCTCCAAATTAGAATGCCAAATAAGAAATCAATCAAAGTGGAGACTTTATCTAAACCAGGTTGAAGGCTGAAAATAGACTTGTTCCATTTTTTATTTTAAAACTGTCACATATGCTCTTGTAAATAAAATTATTTGTTCAACGTAAGCTGTTCGAGTATGATTATTATAGTTATTTGTTACATGGAGTAAGATACAGGCCCTTCCTTGAGAAGATTTCTCAAAGCAAACAAACGTTCTATCCCAAAGCATTCAGCACATTGGGTAATCCTTGGAAAGAGGACTTAAGTTTCCACTACTTACGCTGTCACTCAAGAAATAACGGGTTAGCAGTAATTTCTATAAAGTGCTAAATTTGAGACTTTTTGCCCACTCACAGGAGCTTCCTGTGAAAAACTGGCTCTCTTCACTGTCTTTGTGACTTTTCAAGTTAAAATGGTGCTTGTGGTTAGGATTAGCTAATCCTAAGGGCAGGGGGGCAGTGTCCAGCTCAGTGCATGCTCTTGGGCCTGCTGAATACAGGCGATACGAGAGCAAGTACACACATATACATGCCCTATTTAAGTATACGTATGTGTGTATATATATGGTATAGAGAATATGCTTAATTTGTACATCCAATTTAGATCTTCCAAGCAGTTCTTCAGTTCTGTCAAATGGAAACTAGGGTCACTGAGCTTCCCAGGATGCAAAATTCCAACTATGGCCCATGGCAGGCAAGCTAGACCTCATGTGGAATTTTTATTGGGATGCTTGAAATATTTATGGAGAAGAAGAAAGAGTGTCTGAAGACCTATCTCCAATTAAGGTAAACTTTTATGAACCACTTAACAAACATGGATGCAAATACATAACAAGCATTTAAGCACTTTAGACAAGACAAATACATATATATACACACACACTCTCATCTCTATTTTATGTTAGCAGATCATTACAACTTAACAAATGAAGGGAGAACAAGAACCAGCCTCATTAAGACTTGGTATATTATTAGCAAGATAGGCCACAAATGCTGACTCTGCCCTCTTAATAAACCCCTTCTATTCTACAGATGTAACAATTATCTGAAAGTTTGGCATCTCTAATTAATTAGAATCAAACACAGTTGTTCCAAATTGCCTTTTAATTGCTGCCTCTAATTCAACAGAAAAAGACCAACAAGTGCAGTGTTTTGGTTGTGGGTTTGGCTTTTTTTTTTCTTTAAAAAGGTTTGCAAACCTTGAAATAAACAATAGAGATTTTGAAAGCTGAAGCAGGCGTTTCTTTCACACACAAATTGATTTCCTTTAACACAAGATGTTTTTAGGGCACAGCATTTGGAAGTGCTCGACTTTGTTTGCAAGTTCCTAGTCCTTACAGAGATACTTCGATAAAAGGAATATCCCTTTTCACTTAGTATTTTGTATCAGATTTAACGGACCTAAACTGTGATGACACCTTTGTACACCCAGTCTTGCTTTTTTGTGATATCAGAACTTCATTCAAAAGGATGTATGATACGAAGTACACTGTAGCCAACTGCAACCTTTCCAGAAGCTGTGGCAGGAATTAACTGCTATTCGTAATTACCCAGTTCTTAAAGGCACTGGTCACAGCTTTGAAATGGAATGAGTTCTCACACTTTTTCTTAAATTTAAGAAACTGATAGACTGATCTTCATTAAATATAACAAAAGGAGTGAAAAGCAGACTTGATGAAGTTGGCAGGGAAAAGGGGAGGTTGATGCTGAGATGGCTCATACTGATTTGCGAGAAACAGGCAGAAGGAAATGACAATCCAAGTACCCAGCGCGCTGGAGAACGCCTGGTCGCAGTTACCTGCAGCAGCTGTGCTGGATGGCATTTTAAAACAAAGCCACTGAAGGCAAAAGCTTGCTGTTATGAAATGAAACAGGAAGTATTTATCATATATTGATGATATATATATGAAATATACATATGTATTGATGATCTATGTTGTATATGGAAATATATATTCTACATCATTTCTTTCTCTTCAATCATTTATACAAGCTTGAACACTTCAGCATGCATTGTAGGTGAGCATCTACTTTTCTCTGATTAAGGAAAATACTCCATGCACATGTGTGAAAGGTCGTGAAACTAAACTTTTCAATTACCTATTCATGCTGCTTTTCTTGATTTGTCACCATTTTAGAGCAGTATCCAGTTTTCTGTTCTTTCTATACTTGAAAAATACAATTGTGTGACATATACATCCCCACCTTCAACCAACTTTAACCTAAATGCTCTAAGAACATGTGTACATGCATCCAAAATGCATTGCTAGGCACAGATGACAATATTAAAAAATAAGCTAGCACAGGACTAAGTTACACAACAATTTGAGATGGAAGCAGTATTATTTTCTGACATACATGCATAGTAGTACAGAAACAAAATCCTCATGGAAATTTTCACATTTGCCCAGTTTAAGAGTTGGGTGACACAAAGGGACTGATGAAAGTGAAATTTATGAGACCCCCAGAAACTCAGAATTCTAACAACATCAGCTGTTACCTAATAGGTGACACCTAAAACAGGTAACTCCTATATTAACATCACTATATTTTGGGAATAAGTAACATTGCTTTTCAGTAACAAAGCTCCTGAATAACTGCATCCTCAGAAATAAGTTCTTTGAATTCATTAGCACGGAAAGCATAGCACTATCATGTAACACACCACTTTTTTTTTTTTTTTTTAAGATTGACCTAAAAATAACTACGCTGAACTGGAAAAAGTGTTTGTACCTTTTCGTTGTACCTTTATTAAGGTTTGGATGGAGTTAGTCTCCCAATGAGCCTTTTAGACCTGAACAGACCTGGGTATCAACTCGCTGCTGAAAAGCATGAGGCTTTATTGGACTAAGGCAATTTAAGGAATCGCTGCAGTTGGACCACTACAGTACTATTCGATATTAATTCAACATTTTCTCCTTGTACTGAAGTTGGATAAAGAGTAGAAGAATCTGCAACTCAGTAACGCTATTTTCTTTGGTCTGCCTTTTCTAACAAAACCAACATCACAAGCGGGCAAATGTAAGAAAAGTCTTCACACAGCGGAGAATGACAGCATAAGAGCAAGAAACAGGGAAGAAATGAGAACCCAAGCTTATTTTATCTGTGTTTTTATCTCAGTGTTCCTTTTGAAGTTGACGAAGAAATCACTGCTAAAAGATGCTTTTTAGTCTAAGAATTTAATTTCTGAGATTAACAGAAGCTCTCAACTGTATCGATTAAGACAGACAAGTACCTGAGTGTTATTGCATGTTTAGGATATAGCTTTAGCAATCTTGATTTATGTTACGTTAGTCTTTCACACACAGGTCTAATTCTCAAGGTTTTCTTCTTCTTGAGACACTTACGGAATAGCTTTCTCCACTAACTGCCCTATTTTGTCTCAATACTACCAGATAAAACAAAGCCATAAAAAGCATAGTTCCTAAAACATAGGCCAAAGCTCTACCGAACATGGCACTTTCATTCAGATGGACTGGAAATTAATTGGTAAAAGAGAACATGGTATCAAAATAGTTACTGAAAAATAAAACTTGATAAAAGTAGAAGTTTAAACTGCTGTTTTAATCAATGTTTGTATCAGATTATCATAACTGTACACCAAATATTAAAGGACTATTTAGGACTCATGCCCTCCTCAGTAGGCTCATCTACCAGCATGACCAGAACATGAGAAGATCAGTGTTTAGCTGGCACTCAAGTACAGCACGGCTCCAAAGCAGAGGAAATATTAGCATCATAGCACAGAGAAAAACAGTGGTTAGAATATAATACACTAAATTTGCAAAGTCAGTATCCCTGATGATTCTAATAGAAATAGCAACCTAGATATTGTGAAGTTAATCACTGCTTCTGAACAGAACACAAAATAATTTGCATTTCTAAGAAAAATGAAATGAGTGATGGATAGGAATCAAAGTTTCCCAAATTCTCCCATGTATGCTGCAAATTCAGTGGGATCTGCACAAAATATCAGTATCGCCTATTACACAGTTTTTAAAGTGCATTTCATCCGTTTGAGAAAGTAATAAAGTATCAGTTGAACACAGCGACTCACAATCAAAGAAAACATTCTCAACAGTGTCATTCACAGCGAAGCACGGATCAGTGAAAATTTGTCCTTTCCATTTCCAGCTCGTATACATTCACAGTAAGGTAACAGGCACTGGTCTGCCTAAGGACAAGGTTCTACATATCTGACCACTAGAAAAAATGAATAAAATTACACTTGAGAAGCCTGCAAAGTTCTTCTATCTCTTGACCAGAATTAGTAGAGTTTTCATCCTAGCAGGGTCAGGCGGTAGTCTACTGTCTCACAACAGTTTATTTTGCCAACAAGCATGGAGAAAACATGGATTTATTTCAATCAATTCAGCATCCTTATTCACATGCAGATATTAGAAAACAGTCATTTTGATCAATGAATACCAGTCCTATGTTTCTTGGAAGACTTATTCAATGTTCCAAATCTGTAATGTTCAGATCTGTTTCACAGCATTCTACTATTTTATGTTTCCATTTCCTACATTGTTTGCAATGCCAACTTATTTACTGTGCACATGTATATCTGCTTAAAAATCGATTTTATTTATCACCAAGGAATTCTTTCACAGATTAATACTTAAATCATCACCCTCTGAAATAATACTTTATTTCTAATACTAGATAGAATTAATATTTCACTTAAAGAAGTATTGAAATATTTACTATAATAACAAGGAAGGGAAAATCTGCATGCCAGCAGTACCTGTAATGAAAATGCTGTTTCAGAATCAATTTGCAGGCATTTGAAGGGCTGGGGGATGACACAACACTGAGTAACACTTGTATGTAACACATGAAGTCAGTTGCCAGTGAAATGCAAAAGATCCAGCAATTAAAAAAAAAAAGTAGCTACCATCTTGAAAGCTATCGGTAGTGACAGTAACAATGCAATTCTTTGCTACCCACAAATATGGTACCAATATCTAGGAAAACATGTCTAAATTTCTGCACATCATGTCATTAACTGGAACACCACTGCGGACGCACAGATGTCAATACCACTGCAGTACAGGCAATAGGCCTTGAGCAGATTTTTCCAATCTGCAGAAGAACAAGGGCCAAGAGAGACAACTAAAACACTGGAGGATTTCAGCCGAAATAACAGAAAGATTTATGTATCACTGAAATCCAGGGGTGGGGGAAAAAGCAATAAGCAAAGACTAGTTTCAGTACATCAGAAGGCATGAAAGATTTATTGCTGAAGCAAAAGTCCAAATAGGAAGTTGATGCGGGAGGAATAAAGGTTATAGAATAGGACCACCTGAAATCAAAGCGAGGCCTCTGTCAGACTAATGAACAATTTGGGAGCTGAAAGTCTCAGAAAAGGTACTCCCCTCTTAAAGAGCAACCGCATCAAAATGAATACACCACAGGTAGAGGACAAAAAACTACTTGCTTTGTTTTTTTTTTAAAGCAAAGTAAGAAGCTTACACTAATATAGCCAGTCAACCCAGACTGTTTACACCTTTGAATACAAAGGGAGTTCTGACAGCCATTAGTAATCCCAGTATTGTTCATATTCTGTCTGCAAGGAATTCTGTCTAAAAATGAGAATCTAGTCCGTCTCAAAAATAAAGGATGCATAAAAATTGCAAAAACTGCCACTTTTTTTTAATCTCTTAAAATTCTGAAAGTGATAAAAAAAAGAAAAAAATGGGTTGAAGATACAGGCAGCTTAGAAGCAAAATTTCAGAACCAAGACATACCTGAGCAGAAGTTTGAGGCCGCATCAGCCAAGATCACTGAGCAGGTCTTCAAAAGGAAACACTCTTAAGTTCTACTCTTAAGTGTAAAGTCATGTTTGCTAAACCATTTTCAAAGATTTACTTTTTCAGTCTGGACAGGGCCTATGATGCAGAAAGTTGTTTGCTGTCAAGGGGGATGTATACACTTTACTAAAATCTGACAGATTTAAAAAAAAAATAAAATACTTGAACCAGAATGAATGATCAGCATACAAATAAGATTTTTTTATTTTTTTGAAAGTAAACTAAATATTGCTTTTTTTTTTTTAAAAAAAAAAAAGGCAAACCTATCTGGCAAGGCTGGCTTTGATAAAGTTGGAGCCTTCTGCTAACCCACTGGGAAAGCTGCATGCTTGGTGCAAACTACAACCTGCAGCTCTTCTCTTTTCCTGTTCGCCAGCAGCTGGCACAGAGAACGGGAATGGAAGGCTACGTAATTGTGTACGGATGTTCATAAAGCCGAAGAGATTATGGGTGGAAGTTTCCAGATAATTCAGAAAACACAAAGGGAGCTGAGACCACATTTCTATCAGGAAGGCTCAAATTCTTACGCGAACAATTAGTTTTTTAAATCAGAATCTGCCAGAGTAATAACTTACCATGTCACACATGAATCATTTGCTCATGGCATGAGGGGAAAGCAAGATCCCTGAGGCTGCAAAACTGGTAGTAATCTCTTAGTCAGCATTAAAGAAAATAGCAGTAAGACTTAAGGACATATCAGCCACATCCAAGAGATTCATGTTTCTATTGCTTCTCTAATACGTAATTATGGCTATGTAGGAGTAATGTTTAGCAATTCAAATAATTGATTTAGTTAATAATTCCTTGACAGACATATTTTAGATTAAAACAAATCAGGGCACTCATCCGTTAAATGGCTGATTTTAGTGCTAGGCAGAAGTACGCAGTAACATTTTGAATTTTAACAACCTATAAGCAAAAAATGTCTGCAACAAAAGGGCCTCAGGTAGTTGAATTAGACATCACCTAGAAATCACACTGTTCTATTGCTACAAATGAAGCCAAAGTGATCACTAAGTGCATCAAAGGTTATAAAATGGGTACGTAAGGATGTACAACTTCCAGAAAGTTATAGGGAAAAATACAAAAAAAAAAATTCAGAGATACAGAGGGCTTTGGAAATAGCCACAGGCCTAGGACCTTAAGTTTTAAATACTTAGTTGAAGGACAGGCTGTAGGGCAGTTTACTGCTATTTGTAGCTACCTGAAAAAGAAATATCATTCAGATGTATTTGAACTATACAGTAATATGTTACACAAAGTATTAAATAAGTTAAATGACAGAGTTTTTGCCATTACCACATCAGATGCTAGCTAGCCTTGAAATCCTCTTCCCTCAGAACACAGGTTAGGAAATTCAAGTGTTCCATAGGCAGGGAGAGAGGAGAACGGTTAACTTAGACGCCACTATTATTTTCTTAATGAAACAACTCTTGCTTCCAAACTGGGACTCATGAGGAATCTTCCTACTAGACAGATCTGCAAGTATCTTTATTGCCTGGCACTATCAGTATAGGGAGCAATTCAAATCCAAGTGTGTCTCAGTGAATTACAGGCCACTACTAAAGTTGAGGCCTTTATAGCTTGATAAGTAACCATTTAAATATTCTTTGTTTTAATTTTAGTCAGATAACTGATTTAAGTTGAGGGGGGTGGTGGTTGTTGGCTTTTTTAATGTGAAATGGAACTGTCTTAACTGTGGCTTGAGCAGGGGGAGGAGGTAAGCATAGAAGGGAGTTTGCTCCCTTGCACCAGCTCATCTGGAGAGATGCACACAGTTACTGGCAGCGCTCCTGGAGCCCTCTGGCTGCCCAACCGTCCTCCACAACAGGGGGTTTGCCTCTCTGTTCCACATTCACATCTAACAGCAGGAGTCTGGGGAGTGCCTTCAGTGAGCAACTGTAAGGAATCCTGTGAAGGGAGGACTGATTTTGCATTCTGACTAATCTTGAGTTACAAAGAATGCCTCAGCTCTACCTCAGTTTGCTACAGCTCCTCACCCCACAATGGCGTAAGGGCATCCTATGCATTAGTGCAGGTAGAAACGTAACCATTTAGAGAGGCAGTTTAACTGAATTATTTTTTGCAGACCCAAAAATAAAACCAATCTGTTATTATGAACCTTTATTAAGCGGCTCACATTTCAGTATAAATCACACTAAAAAGATTTTTAAAAAAGATATTTACACTACAGTGCTGACACATTTAAAATGAAAAAATTGGTATAAATAAGCTCTATGGAAAAGCCTGGAATTGTCAAAAAGAATTCTGGCTCATCTTACAAAAAATATATATGTTAAATGTCAGCTCTACTCTAAAACCTACAACTCAAAATTATTTAAAGACTTCTTTATGTTAAACCTGCAGTGTTTACAGTGCATCTGGCCCTAAGTGCTTTGATACTTCACAGTTATGGACAGGCACTGAGGAATGTTACAAAGCTACATAACTATTTTCTGTAACAGATACGAAGGCAAGTCACAAACTTGCCTCACAGAATTTATGAATCTTTACATTATTACATCATTAAGATTAAAAAGGAATTTAAAACCATATATACAAATTTAGCACAAAAAATCATCCTCTCTTTGTCCATGCAGTTTTGGATATGATGAACTATGTTGTCTTGTATCATCTGGATGTATGTGACCTTCAGGGCATAACTTGCCTTGTAAGTCCTTGTTGCCAGGTTCAAATTTAGAATCCATTTCCAACTTAAATGCCGTCAATTCAATGTGATCCAATCTAGTCTGAACATTCTGGCCCCCGACGTTATTAGGTGCCACTGTCTTTTCAGCAAGATCAACATTCATGGGTTCCTCTTTTATTCGGTGAGATGCAATAGGTTCATGTTTTATCGGCAAAAATTCCTGCTGCAGGTACTTGGTCTGCAGAGCATCTGAAAATTTGGTGTCTTCGGAGGTATTTTTGCTTATCGTACAAATTCTGCTGTCAGTCTGAAGTCCAATAACCGAAGACTTGGGGTCTGCAGATGTCCCTGCTTCAACAGTACTTGTATTTTGAGAAAGTTCTTCCTCTGAATGATATAGTTTGAGCCGGATGTGCCACGCCAAACTGCACACAGCTGAAACTGTTTTGAACTGGTGCACAACATTCCTTGGGATAAAATAAATGTCATTATCGAATAACTGAATTCTGGCATATCGAATGCCTTCCCTTCGCAGTTGATTAAGTTTTGCATCATCAACCCACTGGACACACTGGAGAAAAAAAATGAAGGAAGAAAAAGCGTGAAAACTCTGCTTTAGGACTCAGAGGATACCTGATCAACAGTTCATAGCATGCTTACCTGTGAGAGTGGAGGCTCATGCAAATCTAATTGCATGCGCTGAACTACCTCTAAGAAGTCTTCAGCATGAAAACAAATTACATCTTTGGTTATACGAGGCTGCTCAGACCTACAGAAGAATAAGAATTGCCCAGTCAGAGGCTGAAACTAACATGCTACGGAGAATAATAAAGAAAATCTGCAAGGAAGGATAAAGCAAACGATTTAAAAAAAAAAAAAGCAGCAATTCTAGCATAACCTACATTTTGAAAGAAAAAGGTTGACTAAAATGGCTAATTCTCAAACACCACCTCATTAAACTGGTTAAATTAATTAACTACGATTTCTTTGCAAGTGGCAGTAAAAGCAGCGATTAGAGGTCAACAAAACTCACTATTTTTAATTTTTTTTTTTTTTTTAATTGATCTCTGTCTGCCTTGATGCTTAAAGACAGATGCCCCAGATACATTGGGCTTACTCTGTCAACACTCTAACATGATACACCCATCAGGTACCTTAAAGTATGCAGCAGTCTGACTAGTATTATGGCAAACATTGCTTACTATCTTAGCCTCAAACACCTTGTTCAGAGTTAGTAGTAAAGCTGAATCTACAGTAAGCTGCCACAAGGCTAGTAAGCAGCAAATACAGGCATCCTCCACAGAACATCCCTCAAAAATACATTCCTATTTATGCTCACTAGAGAGCTACAGAAGAGCAAAATCTGAATTAGGGTTTGTTTCCATATTCAAACTGTTTGGAGAATTCACCTCTTGCCCCACATCATCTCCCCCAAAAAAGTGCACACCATGTATATAATTCCTCCAGAGACATTATCTAGAATTAGCTAACAAAAGGCAAAACCAGCTACGATCCTTATCACTTTCTGATTCTAAAAGCCGAACTCAGTTCTTCAACGAAAACATATAAAACGAAGCTCCAAGTGTTTGTTTTTGAAGGATGTTCGGTTTTTAAAAGTTTTTTTTAAAGTGTGGCGATATGAAGATTTCATTTACATAAGATAAAGTTCACATTGGAGTGGTTTTGCAAGGAAAATTTATCAGCCAGAAAGAGCCTGGTTGATGACCTTCTTCCTTCACCCCCTGCAGAGTCCTCCCAGGGCTGACAGGAGTGCAACACCTTCTCCCGCAGCTGGCTGCTGCTGTGCAGGAACAGCACACAGGCTGCGCATCCAGGCGCTGCCAAAAGGAACCACGAACAACCGGGTGTCCTCCTACCTCTCCCACACCCGCAGGGCCGGGCTGGCTCCTGCCGCCCCCCCGCGCAGCCTTCCCCCACGCCCCGCTCCTGCCACCTCCACCCCAGGCCAAACGGGGCCACAAGTTCGGATTCACTGGGCCCAGGGGAGCGGCTGATGCAGCAAAACGCTTTGAAACATTTCAGAATTTATTTAATGGATGTTCAAGCATTCTTTTTTAAAAGCAAGATGATAGTCACTTTTTTTAAATATATATAAATTTATATATGGTGTTATTAACATTCTAAGAAGCAGGCAATGATGTACAGTTTATTGGGCTTTTTAAGCTGACAAGACATGTTTATTTTATTTAGGTCATGACCTCAATAAAGCAAAAAATAACCAGTTTGAGGCTATTTTCAGGGGAAAAAAAAATCCCAGATCAACTACTGAAAGTATGCTACGGAGAATTTTCAGACCACATATTTTACTTTCAATTTCACAAAGATTAAAATGTCTCTCTATATTTTGGTCTATATACTCCTGAAGAGGATTTAAGCACTGAAAGCAAAAAGCTTACAGAAACATCTCTAATCAGTGGCATAAAAAAAAAATTAGCTACATTAATCTACTTTTTATAATACAGTTATGGTTTTTATTTTTTTAAGAATATGTATCTGTATCTGGAGTTAACACTATTTGTAAAAGAAGTCAAGAATTAAAATGAATAAAAGAATGCATACTAAAAGGACTTCAAAGCAATGTTTTCACTGCAGTGTCTACTCTGTTTTACACATTATACAGGACAAAGTACAGTTAGTAATTTTTTTAAATCATTCCTTTTATCAGTCCCTAGTATATGTGCAACAGTATGCATTACCAAATCTGCAATTCTATCACAAAACATGACATTCCTTGTGCAAACACAACAGAGGAAAAATTATTGCCAGATTATTTTTAATTCTGCATTTGCAGATTTGATATTTAGCACAACTTTGAGATTATATTTTGAAAAACCTAAAGTTTAGGGAGGGTCCTTCCCCCCTCCCAAGCAAAATAGTAGCAGCATAGTTCAGTTAGAAGTCCCAACAGACATTAAATCCAAACAGAACTATAAGATGACTTCAGAAAAATCCATTTAAGTCCCTACTAGAGCACTCCTGGAACTATTTTTAGCAATCATTTTTTTCCTTAACCTCATTCTTCAAAAGGGCTGGACTCTTTTTGCTCTAAACTTTTCAAAACAGATTCAAGATTACAGGTTTTACCATGAATATTTCTGACCTAATGCATGAAGTCTGGCAATATATAACAAATTCCTATGATCACAGAAAAGCACTAACAACTTCATGCTCTGGAACACAATCTTGAAAGCTGCTTGCTAAAGCACAGGTTTGGTTTAATTTTGCCAACAACAATGCCATGAAGTGTCTTTTGCTGTTCCTGTAAAACCCACCCAAATTTCCCACGTAAAAATCTTCAAAGTTTCCATAATTTAAAATTTCACTGGCATTTCTTAAGTTCTAATGCTTGGTATCACCTACAAAAATGGCACTAAGTAATCAGCATGATCACAACACCAGCATTTATCAGACATCCGTGTAGTGCAGTCTTTAAAATATTTGCTAGCAATAGCCAGAGCTCTTCTACAATTTGTAAATATTCACAGAAATAAAAAAATATCATAATCCACTAATTTTTACAAAACATCTCAAATCCAGAGCCCGTCATATTTGGGAAAGCAAAAATTATTTTTTTTGTTCTTCCAAATACTATGTTTTGTTTCCAGTTCTGTCCTCTATCCCCAAAAGCTGCTTTCTGCCTTTCAACAATACTGTTCCTGTCTGTTCTGAAAGACTCCAGTTATCTTACCCAATATTAACATTCATGCCTATCAACTACTAAATAAAACCCACTTTCTTTAAATCTTCAGCAACTTCTTGATTACAAAGCTTTTTTTGCACACCCAGTTCATTTTTATACGAACTGGACACAAACTAACAACTCAGTTCAGCAAGTCTAGGAATTGCTTTATTTTCTCCTCAAAGAAAACATGAATTTTATATATGGTATCTCATCATTAAAACATGTGCATTTTTACTGCCATAGTGCTCTAATCACCCCGATATATCTCCAACTATCAGTTTTGTTCAACTACCCAAACAGATTAAAAAAAACAAACACACACACCCACCCAGATTTTTCAAAACTTCCACGCAAGTTGTTTCCTTTAAAATAAATCTACCCACGTCTTACAAGTTATGGTAATGCTAATATCTGAAATTATTTTAATGTGTTACATTAATTAACCATGCTTCATCATTATAAGCCTTGATTAGTTCTGTTCATGTAAGTACAGTGAAGTGGCTTTTCAAAATTATACAAAAAAGTGGAAAGGGAAAGGAGAAATTATCATTGAGGTCAAATCAAGCTTGAAATACATAATTTTTGTTGTGTTGATTGTGCTATGTATTTTCCTCCTCTACATATGTCAGTCCCAAATTTTTTATTCGGCATTAAAAGATACATTTTCAGTCCTTATACTGAAGTGAAACACTGACAGTTACTTTTTTTTTCCCCCAAACTGAAGTACTTTCAAGTTTCTGAGGCAGCTTTGCCTAGTTTTGCAGTGATTTTTCAGATCACTTTTTAATCTACAGTTTTTATTTTGACTAATTCCATTTGTTTTCCCAAGTTTAAAAGGAGTTTTAATGGAGATTGAATAGACACTCTTTTCCACAAGTTCCAACGTATGAGAGAAGATAATGGTTTAGATCTGAAAAGCAAGAAAACTTATTTTTAGAATGTAAATGAACATGTAATGATTCCCAAGGGAGGAGGATCTTGTTATGAAGGTATAGTGTGAGAATGGGAAGTTCCCACAGACTTTTAAATTACTATCAATTTAAATTCTTATTAATTTCCACAGGCACACAAGTTTAGGGGGTGAGGTTTTGTTTTTGTTTTTTTTGTTTTACTTTCTTTGATAAAGCTTTGACTCTCTCTCTCATATGTGCAAAGTGTAATTTACAATAATTAGATCTACCCAGTATCTCCAGTCTTGCCCTGCTACCACTGCTCAGTCTTAATTCACTCCAGCTTCTCACAGAGCAAGCAGGAAGTTTAAGGCTCCAGCTATCATCAACCTGAAGAGGAAGTAAACTGCAGAACCTCAGAGCCCAAAATACAAACACATTAACATTTGAACAATCTAGTTCTTCCCCAAAGGCAATTATTCAATTTTCTCTCTCAATGAACTCATGCACTGTAACACAAATTCACATCATTTAATCCAAAGGGAATTCACTCTTCTAAATTCTAGACAGATATAAAGAGCGAAAGGTGTTTTTAGTATTTATGTGTGCAAAGGTAACCGCCAAAACTAAGGTCATTCTCCCAAACCAAGGTCAGAAGATCCTGAAAAATGTTTCTTAGATCTGGGCCAGGAAGCCCATATGATTATAGGCTTTTTATTTGGCTAAAATGTAAACAGCTTCAAATGAGATTTATTCATTTCCTGAATCTCATGTGGGAATTCCAAAGACGGACACCAAAGAAAAATCACACAGCCTCCAACAGGATTCTTCCTGGGTGATCCACTATAAATAAATCAGGGTTGTAACAGCCATGATTTTGAAGCAGAGGCCTAGAAATTCTGCTCATCTCCAGACAACACAAAGAATTGCCAAAAGGTCTTCATGTGCACCTCTGAGGCAGAAATTCGGGTCAGTCCACATACACTATTTAAAGCAAAACAAAGCATGAAGTGTTTTTACATCTAACATTAACTCAGTTACAGCCACTCAATTATAGCTATTAAACTGCCATTGCAAGGCACCTTTCTAGTTTCAACTACACAGCAAAACTGTACCCACATCTAGTGCATAGAGAGAGGGAGGGGAAAAAAAGTCCAGTACCTACTAAGTCTTCACTAAATCACTAATACTAGATGAACATATTCTGTGCTCCTTCTACCAATTATAAATGGAAATTCAGGCAAATATTTTTCAAACATCTAGGTGAATAAGTCAATCAACACATACCACTCTCCACAGTGCACAGCCTTCAATACTCCCACAGCAGCTGTAGTCTGTCGTTCAAAACCTTGTCCTATGTGATCTGCATGGGCTCGTGTCCGGTCTTCAAATAGCATTTCACGGGGTTCACTGGTTCGAGGTAGGTACTGCAAGTTTTTTATTTCATTGGTAGTTCTGTATAAGAAAAACAGTGATACAGAAATTTGTCTTAATTACCCGATTTCCACCATAGCCAACAGCATTGTTTTTCTCCCTTCAGTGAGAACATATAGTCAAATGAGAAAAACAGTAACTCTTAGGACAAATTAAAAATGTAATGAGATATGCAAAAAATCAGAACACCTACACAATTTAAAAAACCCAAACAAAAACAAAACCAACAACACAGTGTCAGGGCCCTCAGTGCACTAAAAGGCCCTAATGACTGAGCAGCCTCACCTGCAGTCTCCACCCACAAACCCAGACAAAGAGCCCAGGAGCTCTATTTAAGCTCAGGCCTGGGCCGTCAGTCCTGGCCTGTGCCATGCTGCAGGAGCACTGGTCTTCACCTCAGCCAGAGGTCTGCTGGGCCATAGACTTGCTTCCCAGCTTGACCTCAGGACAGCTTTGTTATAATGGATCTGCCTGGCAATCACTGGACCTGATCCTCATTGGCAGACTGACTTCCTGGCTTGACCTCAGACCTGCCCCATCACCACACACTTGCCTGACGCACTGGAGTCCGAGCTGAACATGCCCCACCTGCCTCCCTCAGGCACTGTGAGACTGGGCCCTACCGTGATCACCCCTGGCAGGGAACTGATTCTCATATGGGAATTCCAAAAACAGACACCAAGAAGCCTTTACTGCTTCCTGACTATTAGGTGTACATTTCAATTGTCCCTGACAATGTTCATCATTCATGTTTCTACCAAACCACTGGGAAACGTGTATGTATATTTAGTTTCATGTTGTAGAACTGGGAATGAGAACCAGCAAAATATTCTCTCCTCAGGGTTTAATGAAAGTGAAGGAAACACTGCAGAGCAGGAACAGAGCAACAAGACCATTTTCTTGGCCACCTGGAGCCAACGTTGTGGGCCACATTTTCCTAAGAGCTGCTTATAATCATAGGATAGCCAAGGTTGGAAGGGATATCTGGAGACTGTGCAGTCCAACTTCCCCCACCCAACTAGAGCGGGTTGCTCAAGACCATATCCAGTCAAGTTTTGAGCAACTCCAAAGACAGACTCCACAAGCTCTTTGGGAAACCTGCCCTAGTGTTCAACCATCCATACGGTAAACTTCTTTTTTTTCTCTCCTTATTTTAGATGGAATTTCTTATAATTCAGTTTGTGCCCATTACCTCTGGTCACATCACTGGGCACTGCTGAAAAAAGTTCTTCTTACAGCCTCCCATCAGATGCTTATACACATTGATATGAGCCTTCTTTTCTCAAGGATAAATGCCAGTTCTCCTATGCCCACCTTTCATGTCACCAGACTTGCTCCAGTATGCCCATGTCTGTCTTGGACTCCAGATTTCACCAGCAATGAGCAGAGGGGAAGAACCACTCCCCTCAACCTGCTGGCAGTGCTCTTCCTAATCCTGTCCAGGAGGCTGCTGGCCTGCTTTGCCACAAAGGCACACTGATGGCTTATGGTCAACCTGTCATCCACCAGGACCCTCAAGTCCTCCTCTGTCGGGCTGCTGTCCAGCCAGTTGGGCCCCGGCCTGTGCTGGTGGACGGGGCTATTCCTCCCAGGTGCAGGGCTTTGCACGTCCCTGTGTTAACTTCATGAGTCCACTGAGTCGGCTCATTTCTACAGCCCCTCAAGGTCCCTCTCGCTGGCAGTGCAACCCTGTGGTGCAGCAACTGCTCCTTCCAGTTTTGTATCACCTGCAAACTTGCCGAGGGTGTGCTCTGTCCCATGATGTCGTCCATTAATGAAGATGTTGAACAGTATTGGCACAAGGTATCAATCTCTGGGTTACTCCAGTAGTGACTGTTTTCCAGCTGGACTTTGTGCACAGCAGTTAAGCCAGTTCTTGAACCACTTCACTGTCCATCAGTTTAGTTTGTCTTTCGTTAATTTGTCTATTAGGATGTTATGGGAGACAGATGTCCAGTGTCAAAAACCTTGCTAAAGTCAAGGTAAACAACACCCCAGCACTCCTCTCATTCTGTGAGCCAGTCATTTTGTTGTAGAATGCTATCAGGTATATGAGGTGTGATTTCTTCTTTGTAAATCAATACTAGCTACTCCCAATAACAATCTTGTCCTTCATGTTTGAAATGGCATCCCTCCCACGATGAAGATGAGGCTGACTGGCCTGCAGTTCCCCAGGTCCTGCTTCTTACCCTTCCAAATGACTGGACTGACATTTGCTTTCTTCCAGTCCTCAGGAACCTTTGCCAACTACCATGACCTTTCAAAGACAATCAAGCGTGGTCTTGCAATGATATTGGCCAGCTCCCACAGCACTTGTGAGTATATCCCATCAGGTCCCATGGGCTTGTCTCTATCTGTATGTCTAATATGTTCCTTAACCTGATCCTCCTCCACTGAAGGCAAGTCAGTCCTTGCTCCAGACATTCCTACTGTCTCCAGGACCTGACATTCCTGAAGGTAAATTGCACCAGTAAAGACAAGGGCAAAGAAAGCACTGAGTATCTCGGCCTTTTCTGTGTCCTTTGTCTCCAGGCCTTTTGCCCCATTCAGCAGACACCTTACATTTTCCCTAGTCTTTCTTCTGCTGTCCATATGCCTGTAGAAGTCCTTCTTGTTGCCCTTCACATCTCTTGCCAAATTCAACTCCAGATGGTCTTTAGCTTTAACTTCATCCTCTTCATGGTTGGTCAGTGTTTCTATGCTCCTTCTGAGGCACCTGACCCTGCTTCCACTTCTTTTATGTTCCCTTTTTATGTTTGAATTTTGAACACGAGAACTCCAAAGACACAATTTCTCATGACACATAATATTTGAGCAGAGGACATCCCTGCTCTTAAGCTGGTACTGATACACAGTACCACAACAAAGCTTAAAGATGTCATTTAATGTTGGAGGTGTTACCTTTCAGATGAACGAGAAGCCCCTGCCATCTTTAAACATCCACTCACATTTAAGAACAGAGGTATTAATTCCAGTCTCCTGGCATACATCAGTAGTTGTATGCCTGTTCACATTTCCCTGCAGCCTTCACCTTAAATTCCTACTAAAGCTCCAAAAAGGACCTGCACCTTACTTGGCCAGATAATAAACAACTTAAAAAAAAAAATCCACATCCTTAAAAAACAAAGCAACTTAAAAGCATATTTTGCGATGAAGATTTACAGAAATTTATACTAAGATATAGCATCAACCAGTAAAAGGTTTGGGATAAAAGGAATTTGTAGAGAAACAATACTAACCAGACATTCATCAAGCAAATAATTCAACATACCTCTTCCTTTTGAAAGGTGACTTTGGCATGTCAGCCACAGGGATCATCTGTTCTCCTGGACGTACCCACATAATGGGACCATCATCACTGTCTTTACGACTCTCTAATTTTAAACTAGAAAGTGTTCCCCATGGCAGTGTACACTAATGGGAAATACAAGCCACAATTTTGAAGTGAGTTACTTTAAAAACTTTTTAAAAGCAGCCTTTATGTGTCACGATGAAAACACTTACTAGACCACTCGATTATCTAAGCAAGCACCACATACTCTCACTTTATTGTAACAGTACCAGACAATATATTGTCCCCCTTCTCCCAACCCATTCCCTTCTGTCCTTACTTTTAAGAAGGGTGATTCTTCCAACATATCAAGGAATTCAGGGAAGTAATCCCCCACTTCCTCATCAACTGCTCCAACCAGGCTGATCTGTCTCATTGGGCCAGCTCTATACGTACCATGAGAGTATGTTCTTTTTACCTACAAGTAGAATATGACAGGTAAAAGTTATACCGAGTCCACTACCGCTCAAAGTCTACATTCAATAAACACCTTTAATCTCTATGCTTACGTTTTCTGATTTATTTGATTTCTGAAGTCCTACAGTCTTCGGTAGACTTAAGATTATTATGAAGTCAATTCTATGAACTCACCACCAAAGACAGAAGTTCTTTTAAAGATACATGACAACTTGCATTTTATTTATTTTAAAGTCTGAAGGCTAAGACTGAGTAACTATTTATTGCCTTTCAAGGAAGTAACATTCCAAAGTAGTAACTGTGAAAAGCTATTAATGTATGTTCTGCTCAGTAACTAGTAAATAAGGATTCTTACCTGGATTACTCAAGTCTAGCTGAACTTTTACCTTTTTCCTGTAACAGTTAGGCAGAACCCCGAGTTACAACTAATTAAATGCTAAATATTTCCTTTGCTAATCATCCTCTCTGGTACGGCCTCCGTGTGAGCACATTAACTGGAGCTAATTATCAGAGTGAAGACAAGGCTCGTAAAGAGTTAGTACAGGAAGAGAGAGTGTGACAGTTATTCCTTCATTTTTCTTGTGCTGTGCCAACATGTCTTGTGCTCTCTTAAAACTTTAAGGGCTGAACATTCACTCCTTGTGAAAAATCTTTTATTTTGAACTTGAACAGAAACACATATTGTTATAAGGTTTTTTTTCAATAATCTGATCTGTCGTGTAACATCAACAAAATACTTAGGCATGAGACTGATGAGGATCACTTCCCCTTAAGCTTCCGACCTCCTATTTAACAGGCTGAAAGACACAGTGGTATTATTAGATAAAATATGACCAGATCAGAAAAGAGGGAAGAGCAGACAGATTACTGCACAAACCAAGTAAGGTTCTTGCACTGCATCTCTAGACATTCTGCATCCAAAGCAAGACAAGAAAAAAAGGTGCAAGGAAAACAGTTAATGAAGTACTGCTTAACTATGGTCCTCACCCAAACAGACCATTAAAATTCCTAGTTATTATGGCAGTGCAGAGGAGAATTAGCAGCAGTTCCTGAAAACAGGGCTAAATCATACAAGATAGAACAATATTGTGCCCTTCTGAGAAGCTAGATGGATGTAAGCAGATGCATTCCAGAGGTGCAGAACCAAATACTCTTCTTCAAATCATCTCAGTCATCGCACACACCCAGAAAATGGAGGACTGACTAAAAGTAGGATTTTACGAAATGTCTGAGCTAATGTAACGGCAAGCCATCACAGCCATACTGAAAAGAGCAGTACTGCTAGACAGTAGTATTCCCCTATTCCCCAAATCCTTAGTCATACATTCCTGCAGCTTTTCTGCACTGACACCTGGTGATTTTGTGATAAAGCATCAGAAAACATTCATTCATTTCTGCTGAATCTGCATCAGCTCAGTCCTCAGCTGTATCTGCACTGGCCCAAAGCTTCAGGAGCTCACACAACTAAAGCACTGGGACAAGTTGGAATTGGTCTATCCAGTAAGCCAAAGCAGCCTAAAACCACTTTCTGAAGTTACAGATAGTCATAAATCTGTTACTCGCAGTTTATTGATAAACGTAACATGTAACAGGATGGTTCTTCCACTGGCATAAGTAGCTTAGTATTCCACCATTCCAGGCCAGGGTATTAAGCTGCTGTTTTCATCCACACTCCCGATTTAAAGGGAGCCATTCTTCTGCCTTTTTCCTCGCTTCCTTCTGCGACCGCTACCATTCACATAGCATATGATAAACTAGTTGTGGAACTACTCCAACTGAAAACTCTGTAACTTCCCCAAAAAACACTAACTGAAGTGAAATTAGGAGAGGCTGTGAAGCTTTCAGCTGATGAACTCACCCTTCTGGCTTACGTACCACTAGGTGTTGGCAGTGAAGCATAGAGTCAGCAAAGCATTTAAGTGCAACATAATCCTCACTTAAGGTGGACCAATTAAGAAATTTCTTATATATTCCGAAAAAGACCATGTCACTGAAAGTTAAAACTGAAAGATCAACTCAAGTTTTTTAAGCATTATTTGTCCATCCCAACTCACTCCTAGCTCTCCTGATCAATTATGTTCCACTCATTCACCAGGTAGAACAGATTCAAGATCCAGCTTGGGAGAGGTGAAACATGAAAAATAATGCTAAGATAACGTCAAAGTTACAAATGATGAACAGTTTCTTCTGGGACCATATTCAGAGTTGTATCATCGGAAATACACAGAATGAAACATTTGAGCCTTTAAGAACTCTCTGGTGGGTAAACCGCAGGCAGCTGCTAAGTACCTCACAGCTCCTTACTCACTCACCCGCGCCTCAATGGTGAGAGACATGAGAGAGAACAGGAAAAGCAATGAAACACATGGGTCGAGAGAAGGACAGTTTAATAAGTGAAGAAAAGAGGAAAGTGAAGGAAAGAGGAAAAAACACCAAGTGGTGTTTTTCACCACTCACCACCTCCCACGAGCGGATCGATGCCCAGCCAGTCTTAAGGAATAGCTACCTTGTGGACTAACACCCCCCCAACCCCCTCAGTTTTCTATTGCTGAGCATGATGTTATATGGCATGGAATATCCCTGCAGTCAATTTGGGTCAGCTGTCCCAGCCACATCCCCTCCCAACTTCTTGCCCACCCCAGCCTGCTCACCAGAGGGTCCAGAATGGGGAAAAAGAGAAAGTTTTGACGCTGTGCAAGTACTGCTCAGCAATAGCCAAAACACCAGTGTGTTCTCAACAGTTTTAGTCACAAATCCAAAACACAGCCCCATAATAGGCTGCTATGAAGAAAATTAACTCTAACCTATCCAGACCTAGTATAAACAGAAAATAAATCCATGCTGGTGATGAAAAGGAAAGATCTGCTCTCTCTTTTTCCCTTCTTTCCTGCTAGCATTAGGTCTTCCGAAGGTGGGCAGGGAGGCAGCTTAGGGAACTCATCTAAATTTAATCCACAAATTACCTGAAGTTTTTTTTTTTTCATTTATTTAGAAAATTATATAAGTAAGAACTAAATAAAGACATAGGCCATAAAGATTAATGCCTGGCCAGAAAGAACAAGAGGAAGTCTGGAAGAGGAGGCAGCTGTTGGCAGTGAAGATTGACTCCCATCTCATCTCTTCCATGGACTGGGTCATAGCACTCTAAACCCTAGACTCAGGTCAGGGCTTGCTATTTAAATGACACTATCTTAGACTAGGCTAAAGAATTAGAAAAACATATATAAAAAGGTGAGGTCATTCTTAGAGGGAAGAACTAGCTAGCAAACAAAATTAATTTTCGCATACTCCAAAATTAGACTGCTACTAAGTAATAGTGTGAAGACACCAAAAACCTTCTATTGATGTTTGACCAATGACAAAAGTAAAATTAATCCTCTTAAATCACAACAAAATAAATACAATCTATGGCATATTAGATAACAGCAACATTTTCCTTTCCTTTTACTGTCAGTATCCTTTGGCTGGTTTATTCACAGGAAGAGAAAAAGATTCCTCTATGTATTTCTAAACTCACAAAAACAATGCTGATGTACTAGAAGCAGTACTTTTTCATCAAACTCTATACATTAAATTATGCACTGACCACAAATCAAATATTACCTTTTATAAGGTAATCTTCCCCAATGTAACTTTACAGGTTACAGTGTGACTGTTTTTAGAATGTTACAAATTTTCTCAAATAAATAGCTGGAACAGTCTAAATCCAGAATAAAAGAAGGAATCAATGACATGCAGTTCTTCGACTATGTGGTCAACGTGATCAGAATCAATACACACACAGAAAAAATCACCAATTAAATGCAGTATAATACAATGGACAGGTAAAATAGATAGAAATATATAACTGAATAAATACGACATAGCCTAACTTCTTTCTTCTCATGTAGCTTAAGTTTGAAGTATGTCACCTAAAAACACACAAAAGGAGACTCTGTCATTCTCTTGCATCAAGATAACGGAAAATTATGACAGTAAAACCACCACTGAATTCAGAATTAGTAAAGCTTGAGAATTATCTGCTTCTGTGACTAGTATGGCATCAACTGATTTTTTAGTGTAACTTAACTTGCTTGGTTTTAAGTAAGAAGTTCCAAATAACGAATATTTTGGCATAAACATCTTGGTATCTAAAAGAATTTGAAGACTAAATCTGAATACGTGTACAGTACTGACAACAATATATTTGAGCATTATCATCCTACAAATAGAAAACACTTTAGACACTATATTTCAAAGATGTTTCCATTTGCTGTTTGAAAAAAGCACAAACTGGAAGGAACAGTCTATAGAAACCAAACATTTCAAGAGATTAATTTAAAAAATGTAAACTGGGGCAAGTTACAACTGAATTCCTATTTTTAATATAGTAAAGTGTTTTCCCCAGTTAAAGCTTTAACATGTTCCTGCAAGAATTTTAAAGGTTTAAATTTCTTTCAGTTTTTCAGCTTTAAAACTAGGAGGTCTGGAAAAGCAGTCCTCATAGAACAAAAAAAATCCAAATCCACTGAACCCAAAATAATTTCAAGAAACCCACAAAGAAAGCCCCACCAAAGACCAACAAAAACCAACAAAAACATTAAATCACCATAAAAATATGCTGGGACATCAGAGGGCATAGTGGGTTTCCATTTCACTACACAAGTGCGCAAGCAATGCACTTACACATTCGTACCTTAGAACTGAAAACATCCAGCTTCACATTCACTGTTACTCCTCTAGATCCGTTATCTCAAACGCTATAGTCATGAAGAGGCAACGTACCATTCCTTCTTATTTGGTACATTTTGAAAGCCAAAAGGCTTTGTTCCTTGCCAATTCTTTTCAAGTCCTTGAAAGCTGACATCTATTTTCAGTTCCAAATGGGAACTAATACTGAAGCATCAAAATTTCACTGAACAAGTATTCATCAAAATTGCTCCGAGTTAAAAATACTTGCAAATCTACTTGGCTACTTTTTACTTTTGAACCACATGTAGTTCATACCAGGTGTTTTATTTTTTGGTTTTTAAGTCAGGGTTTTGGTATCAGAATAAGATGCTTTGACAGTTCAAAGGTGATCCACTACCATTAAAGCTTTAATTTTAACAAATATACTATTTACCAATTGAAAGTTTCTGGAAATGCAATCCCAAGTATTTTTACTGTATAAGAGTTCCACATGTGTTCTTTTACCACTGCAGTTTGTGTATCACTTCACATGTTTCACCTTGCAGCTGAAATCCTCAAATAATATGATGGATGGACAGACATTTTTAAAAGCAAGATGACCTATTATTCTGAACTCCAGTGACACAAAAACAATGAAGCAGTCGATAAAGAATTAAAAAAAAAAAATTAAGAATAGCATCAATTAGATACCTTCATGGAAAATGATCTTGTGAAAGCAAAGTAGCTATTATGCTTTTGTAACTGAGGAAGATCTATGACAAGGTTTAGTCTCAGATCCTGTCCAAGCTGCCAATACAAACCTCTAGGGTTTTGTTTAGGTTTGTTTTTTCTTAATACAGATATGTGACCAAAAAGAGCAACATACAACTGTCATTTCATACTTATTGGCTGAAACTGTCAAGAAGCAATCTGGAAAGGTAATTATTTTCTAAGTGGAAAACAAATGAGCATGTGTTGCAGATTTCTAATGTCATTCCATGTGAACTGATTCTTTGTTCAATGTTACTCAATAAATGAAAAATTTTTTTGCTTGGAAGACAATAAGCTTCCATCTTCCATAAAAAAAGTCTCTTACACATAGTCTTACGGATTATTTGATAAAAAAAGAACAGGGCAATATGTATGCTTTAACAGAGCTAAAATTCAATTTTTCATCATCCGTGGGGGTGTGGGGGGGGAAGGCTATACTTTGGGGAACTTGCGTAACAGCAAGCAGTTGCTAAAAAACGTTAAAACTTTTTAATAACTAACCAAACATTCAAAGAGCTTAAAAGCAAGGAACAAATTCTATTGAAAACAAAATTCTACTGAAACACAAGAGACACATAATTCCAATATAAAGAATTCTTTCTGGAACACAGGAAAATAACATAATATATGGAAATAGATACTGTACAAATCTTTAATGATAAGAAAATGAAACACAAAACCCAACTATTTTAGATTTTCTTTAAAGAAAAATATTTTCAGCAATTCCCTTCAAATACTAGAAGAATGAATACTTTCAAGCAAGCAGGATTTCACAAATTCAAAAAGGAGTAAACAGCAAAAACCTCTCTACAAAAGATAAACTTTTAACTGATAAACAAGGAAGACAGCAAAGACAAGATAATATATAAAAGGGCTAAAAGAAAACTGGAATGAAAAGCTCCATGTCCAGAACTTTAAAAAGTGAAGACAACCACCCATCTGGAAAGTCACAAAACAAACATGAACTATCATTACTATTGCAATTCTTTCTCTAAAATACTTACGTTATTCTCTATGCTATCTGAATATCCAGCGTCCACCAGAGTTAACATAGGCAACATGGGATAAGTTACTTCAGATTGGGAAAAAAAAAACACAATAAAAATTATTTCTCTGAAGATGCAAACTGCCTGCAGTTATGGAATGGGACTAACTGTGTACTCCCACACTCATCCTTGAGTTACCTCTTGCATAGTAAACTAATATAATTTGTTAACTCAGCAACAGAACCAATCACTCTCTGCTGGATGAACAAAACGAACTGACTCACCAGTTTGAGAAGCACCACAGCTTGGCACAAGAAAATGTAACTGGGAGGAAAGAAGCAAGGAGGACATTCTCTTTCAGCAGCAACAGGTGCTAGATTGGCTCTGACAATTTGTCTAACTGCACACTGAGCAGTGTAAAATACAAGTGACTTTTCCTAAACTGAATAGGCTTAATGATGAGTATCCTCACATACCCTACAGTACAAAGGCAATAAGCTAAAAAGAAACAAAGCTTTAATAAATGAATGAAAACTCAAAACACAAAACAGATCCTTCAAAGCTGGAAGAGAATAAACATACCATCTTAAGGAAACGGACATCAAAAGAAGCAAGACATAAAAGAGTCAGCGAACATTTACCCTAGTTTCAGTTTCCAGAAAAAAGTTAGCTAAATACTCCTGTCTTAACAATAGAAAATAAGATGATAAAAGCTAATAAATATGAACATGTCAAAAAAAAAACAAACAATCAAGCAAAACTAACCTTTCTTTCTATGACAGGATAGGCTTTTTCAGAGGAACAGTACACACCATGACATTTGCGTTATGTTCTCAAAACTGCTACAGAAACATGGTCTAGTAACAACAAACAGTGGGCAGTTTTCATTTGTTCACATAACTATTTATATGGACAATTTTGTGGCACACAGCAAGGATCTTTCCTTTGAACACAATGCATGCTTATAAAACCTGCAGGTAACACAAAGCTGCAAGCCTACTACAGGTCTTTGATAAACTGGAGAAGGGATCTGAATACACAGGATATAATTCAATTTGAATAAAAGCAAAGAACTACACACAGATACCTATAATTAAGGGCATAAACATGAAAAGGGGAGTGACTCACTTAGCAGGAGCTGCTGCTACAGCACATCACAAACTGCTCTGAAAAAGGCAGGAATAGATAACAAGGAGCATAATTTGCAAGACACTGGAAGCAAGCTTCTCATATTCCTTGACAACAATACACCAAGCAGACACTTTCCATTTCCAGTACTGTATTTTAAGAAAAATAAGGATGACTGAAGAGAGCATAAGGGGGCAGCAGTAAGACCAATAAGGATATAATGTGTAACGGTAACTGAAATAACCGCAATAACTACACCTAGGGAGGGGACAAAAGGAGCTGTTAAGCAATCTTCAAATACAGAGAACACTGAAAGAAAAGCATAAACTGTTTGCTTTGTCCACTAAAGATGAGCCTAAAAGGACTGGCAGGAGGATTAAGATAAGAGGACAAATAAGAAAAAAGATTTTTCAACAGATTTCTTTGGGAAGTGTGGAATCACCTGGAGATCTCCAGCAAACACATCAGACCAACATTTGTCAGATATGGCTTAAAAATAGTCAATCTTGTCTTGAAGCACAAGAATTGTTGGGTATTGCTCAACATTTCAGTTCAACTGTACTAAGAAGTTGCCTCTGGGACAAGACTGAAGCACAGTAAAATCAATCCACTAAGCATTGTTATAGTTAAACATGAAGTGTGCGCTTTGGGGTTTCAGCAAGGCAATAAAAATTTACACTTGCCCAGCATGAGGACACAGCAATGGATTCAAAATATTAGAGGCATTTGCCTCAACAGCACTAACCAGCTTAACCGAAGTGATGTAAGCTGCAAGTAGGTGACAAAAACTCATTATTTACATTCTTTGAAATCCTCCTAAGAGCCTGACAAGTAAGATTCACAGCTATCAGGTAAGTGCTGCAGCTGTTGCCACTTCCATCCCTGATGGAGCCCAGGGATGTACCTATAGCAGTCAGTTTTCCACCACCTGAAAGAGTGACTTAGTGGCTACAAGGATACCCAGACTAATTCCATTTTGCCCAATTATAGAAACAGTCTGACTAAGCCTTACAGACAGTTCACAGGAACAGAGCTGTTCCACTAACCTAAAAAATTTTAAGAATTAAGGAGTACTTAAACATAGGCCCAAGCTAGGTGATTAAAAACTCCCCAATTCCTCTCCCCCCAAAATTTAAAAGCTAATTCTGATGGGACAGAACCAGTTCCAACACAAACTCCTCTCTCCTGTGTCTGCTCTATTGCCAGAAGCATCTACCCACTTCTAATCTCCTACCAAGTGAAACTATATTACTTCTGTCTGACACAGGTGTATTGGGAAGCTGAGAGTTGTTCATTTTCAACTCTACAATCGCGAAAATTAAGTAAGTTACTCAAGAGATGCAGACTTTCCAGGTTGACTTAGGAGGACTCCAACAGTTTTGATCTTGCCAACAGAATTTACTGTAGAATCTGCCTCTTACCACAGAGCTCAGTGACTTGAAAATATGCATTACTTAAACCCAAAAAAACCTCATCTGCCGCAAAACAGGAGGTGGAAGATTATTGAATAGTACTGAAAGAATCAACTTGAGAAATAAAAACTCTGATAAAATACTCCATAATACTTTCCATTTCAGACTTAGCTCATCCCTCCTTTTTACCATTTTTTAATACTTTTTTAGATATTTTTAAATATTTAGTTTGTCAGACTGATTGCATGTGCTACAAGGAGTTCTCAAAAACAATCAAAGAACCTCATGTAGTAAAGTGAGCCTCATTTCAGTGTTTAAGTTAAAATTAGCAAAGCAATACCCGACTTTCTTAAGGATAAAGAAGGTTGAGATAGATATTCAAAGCAGACTTGATAAAACTAAATTCCTACATCAGAAAACGACTCACCTCTCAACTGAGACTATTCAACAACTGCTAGACATTGCTCAGGCAGCTCTGGACAACAGGGAACATAGTGACACAGAGCTATTGCAATGTAGGAACAGAAAACTACATTTAAAATTTCATTGAAATATACTGCAACAGCACACTAGAATCCCTTTAAGATTCACAAAGAACTCAATGAGGAGACAGGAGGATATTACCAATCTGCACAAAATGTAACAAGTTATGCAATCATTTAGTACCTTTTATAAAGGCAGGTAGAGGCAGAAAACTGAAAAATAGAGGTAACTGGAAGTAACGAATCAGAAATTTACACACAAAAAAAATACAGCTGAAGGTTAAAACCACAAAATTCACAACTCTCAGGTTCAAAAAGGTCCTGTCATATCCCTGGAGGATGAGCACTCTGACACAGTATCACTATGACTACTAGACTCTCATACTCCTTCCTAGACATCTTTGATACTGGCCCCCATCAGAAAGGAGAATAATAAGCTAACAAAACCTCTCAAATGTAGCAGATCACCTGAGTAAGACAAAATAAGCAGCCAGAATAAGACAAAAAATAATGAAATAATACGGAAAAATAAAATCAATAGCTAGGCAACCAAGATACTGACTTAAATATTCCAGGAAACAGTGATGCTGCGCAGAAGACGACATGAGTAAGTCTGGTGTACACCTGTATACATTATCTATACACACTACACCCTTTATGTTAGCAAAAATACAAGGAGCCAAGTGTTTTCTGTCAAGCAACCAAACTCTTGACA